>NC_051184.2:39374154-39674154 GCF_013339695.2 Rhipicephalus sanguineus | reverse complement strand
TGTAAAGTTGGTGAGCAAGAACCGTATTCAGTTCAGTTTTATCGAGTTTGTAGAATCGGCAGCTTTTGCCTGTACCTTTCCACTTCTTTTACGAAGATGCGCGCTTACGTTCAGGTCATCAGGCCATCAGGTCTTCAAATATGATTGGCATGTTCGTACTGCAAGTGTGGTTCTTAATTTACAGTACAAGCATCAAAGAAGGTTGATGTCCGAACGGCTAGTTTTTAGTGTTTCTGGTGTTGCGGACAAATTAACTTGTAACAGCGTAGCGCATTTAAGCGGGTACACAAAAAGTATACCGCGTAGGTGTCATGAGTTGTATAGATGTGGTACAGTTATAAATCAATTAATTGTCATGAGTGCGCCCGCTCATGCGGGCGCACTGATATAACATCGAAGCGGTTATAGTGTATACCATGTGCCGTCGTCGTAGCAGCTACCTGTCACGCAGTTCACGTGACCAGTGAAGGGGGAGAGGATAAATAAACCAAATTTTGATGATGATGATGCTCGAAATGGTAATGATGCACGTGCGTACGTGATCTCGCGCGCTTACAGTTTCCGCTGTCCGAAGGTTTTCACGGCGTGCAACTGGCTGAATTTTTTCATACGTTATTAGCGAGTATAAGCAAAACAGCGCAAAATGAACGAGGACTAACGAAGAGTGGACACCAACGTGCCCAGTTCTCAATGCTTTTCATACGTTCTTTTATGTATTTTTTTATCCTAATGATCACTCTGTGCAAATTCATCACGGACGGTCGCGATCCGCTGTAACCTACTGCTTCAATCAGATGGCAGGTGCCAAGTGGGTGGTTGTATCCTGATGATTTAAAGGCGTGAAGTTTAGAAGGGCGTTTTCGGTTGGGCTTGTTTGTTATTCACCGTATACCGCGAAAACAATACGGCGAAAACTGACGGAGAGAGCAACAATGTCTCGCTTGTGTCCTCGATCTCTTCGTCAGCTTTCCGCTTTGTTTCATTGTTCGACGTAAATGTATTCTACTACCACTCGGTACTGATAAAACGACTGGCATTCGGTAAACGACTACCACTCGGTACTGGATAAAACGACTGAAGGGAAGTGAGAGTGAGGTGTGATGGTGAGGGTGAGGAGAAGGGGAGTAGGTAAAAGCATAGAGGAGTACATGACTGCGAGGATAATGTAAAGAAAGTGGAGAGGGTACAGCATAGCATAGTCATGTACAGCCATAGCCATGGTACAGTATAGCAAAGGGGTACGTGGGAAAGAAAAGTGGGTGTGAGGAGAGAAAAGAGGAGGAGAAAGGGTAAAGCATAGCATAGCCGTGTATGGTATAGACCAGATTTTTCTTAGCCTCGTAGCGCGAGTGTCAGCCGCGCCGCTACTCTCGACACCAGGCGCCGCCTGGTGGTGCAGACGACGGCGGGGGCTGCTGATGGCGGGAGGTGATAGCCGCGCTTGCGTCGCGTGTTCGCTTGTGTCAGTGCTTTCAGAGCTGTTAGAAAGTTGCAGTCTTAGTTGCTTGCTTGCCGCGTACTAGGAACGGCATTGCAATGTATAAAAATTCGTCCGGGTGGCATTGCGCCGTCGGGGTGCCCGAACAACGAGAGAAAAAGGAAGCGGCTGATGCAGCAGACCTGCGACGTTCACGGGAACACGAGCGGCTTGTGTTTGTGCAGCGTGTATTCCAGACGTTTTCAAGGCCCTTGATTTCGACAAGTAATAAGTGAGCTGGTGCTTTTGCTCAGGAGGCCATATTTTCTACCTATTCAAACGGCTGCACTGCAAGTGTATGGGTTAAAACAGGACCACCTGCTGGATGAAAAAAAAAAATAAACTGAATTACTAGAACGACAACGACGAATCTTGAATTGAGAAAGACAGTATTCATGCACCTCACCAGATATTTTCTCAAACTGCGAAGCCAATTAACAAATGTCTCTTAATTTTGCCTGAAGACTTACAGGGGCCACCGCAGCTGCTGAGAGGAAACAAGCTTCAGTTATTAACATGCACAGAAATTTGAACACGCGGTTGTTTCATCTTGCTTCCGAAATCAAAATGCGGCCACCTTGGTTGTAAATTTGTTCAAAAAGGCGCAGGTAAACCTCGATGTAACGAACCGTTTCACTTTTTACAACTTCATGTGTATAGAACATATGTATTTTGAACCTCACAGCCGCGAGGTATGTCGACCTGTGGTTTCATAACAACGAAGTTTTACTGTGACAGCAAAGGAAGGTCGAGGCGATAAATCCTGATCCGGCTCATTTGTGATCGAAAGTGCCCGTGTGACAGGGATCTTGTCATTGCAGGGGCGATCGTTCAATTGCAGTTAAGTATATCCTGAACGAGGCACGTCGCGACAGAAAGCGCACGCGTGTGCGCCGCTTGGTCAGGATCGAACTAAATCAATATCGGACTCAAACGTAATCTTCGTCTGTTTTGATAGTGATTCAAAGCACCTGTGCGACGGTGTGTTCTTGCAGACTGCTCTTTAAGAACACAGAGGTTGGGGGCCGGCATGCGCGCTGCGTCTAGCTTTGCTACAAGAGGCTTCGGACACTATGCCAGGCCATCCTTTCGCAGTAATTAATGAAGCCGCACGTAATCTCCGCTACAGCGTTCTGCGTTAAAAACTGAAATAATCGCCTAATTAAATTCATCCCGTTGCATTTTGCGAGAGAGCACAAAACAGCCATCGTGCAGCACAAAGTCGGACGGTAGCGTGGCACGAAAATATCTGTCGCTGCTGCCTTTCAGAAAAAAAAAAAAGAAGATACAGCTTACTAGGCTTCATCTGGCCGTTATCATACGCAAATGCGTAAGTTTAAAACGTTTCTTGATATGATACAGTTCTAAAAAAAAAGAGAGAGTTGACAACTGCACGGCGTTGCAACTATTCAAACTTTCGTGACGATGTTGCTGAACGTTCTCGCGATGTTTGGCAAGCTCCCTGGCACAATTCCACTGTTCGAAAATGTTGTCGCATGAAAGAAGATGCACGTTCCGACATTCAGAGAAGACTGAGCGGCTGCAGCGCTCGCGAATCTGCCATCGCCCGCTACTGAGAGCCACAAACGTGGTGCACCGCGCTGTACGCCAGCGCGTTTCAGCAGCCCCCAAGCAAATGCTCGCACCGCGGCGCCTCGGTCGGCCAAACATGGCGGCCCCCTACGAGCGCTGGAAATTCTGGTCTATAGTCTAGCAAGGGGTGAGAAATAAGTGAGGGTGAGGAGGAGGGAGTGTATAGCATAGTATAGCGGAGGTGAGAGGAGGAGGGAGGTGAGTTGGAGGTTGTAGACACGCAGGTAAAACGGAGAGGAGGTTCCTTTAGCGCTAAAACATGTCCATGTTCACATAGCTTTGCATCTCTTTCCATTTCACTGCTGAGGTTTCCCCTCAGCTCCACGGTACGTTGGCCTTAACGAGGTTAAAGGGACACTAAAGAGAAACAATGAATTGGTTTAGATTGATAAAGTGTGCTCGGAGAACTCTTGTGTAGTTTATTTCACCACCATAGGTTTATTATTAGAGGAGAAAACAAAGTTCAAAGTTTCATTTTTAAATTTCGCGCCGAACTTTGTAATTCGTGACGTGAAAGACTTCAAAGAGCATTTAACGTATTTTGGCGCCACTGGTTCGACGAAATTTCCACAAACTCGTTATGTCAAGTCTCTGGCCCCCTCAGAGGACAATGTACTTCGATTTAACCGATTAGGAACTACGTGGGCCCAAGCAGGCGCCGTCCAAAATATGTGACGTCACGGCAAATGGTGCGGGAATTCCGAGGTGGCGTCGCCACCCGTATTTTCTTTTTTGCGCGTTTTCTCGCTTATTAAGCGTCTTCGCGCAGAAAGGGTGGTGTTTTTTGGTATCGTGGAAGACTACTTTACTAATGCGAGAAAAATCGTTTTGCTCTTTAGTGTCCATTTAAATCAGTTAAAGCCACGCACAAATTTTAGAGTTGCGCATTATCGGATCCAAAAGAGTTAGCTGCTAGCCTTATTTCGTATAACATTACAATTTGTTGCTATCGCATTCATTGCGTCGCCCTTGCGGCGAAACTTTCTTCTTTTTTTTTTGTTTGAATTCTTTTCGCCCCAAGCATGCGACTCGGATGCCGATGCGCCAGTGTTATCACGAGACGACCCGGGAATGGCTGTTTGGGGGGATGGATTGTAAGAACTAACGATAAAAATTGTGTTTGGTGAAGAAGACCGAGAGTGGCTTTGATGGAGACGTGAAAGCGAACATGAATTTGTCCAAAATTTCAGTTTTTATTTTCCTTGACCGGGGGGGGGGGGGGGGAGGGAGCTGTGAAGAGCTGTGGGTTGGTCGAGAATAATTTGTTGTGGGGGTGTCAAGATCGTCCTGTGGGGAAGAAGGGGATGTTAGGAGGGGGGGGGTGTCTATGTATCTGAAAGCGAGTCACACATTTGCGAGAAAAACGGAAAGAAAAATTGTGGTGCTCAGCCTTATATTAAGCACGAAAACTAATCAGATATGAACATAAGGGGAATTGAGTGATGCCTAAGTAAGGCGGGCGATTCAAACAGTTACAAATTCTTAGCAGCACAACAACCGAAAAGGGACAGAAGAGAGGACACAGAGCGCTAACTTCCAAATGTTTATTTTAAAACGCTTCACCTTAGTACATTTGCACACTCGCACGACAGCCATGCGCGACACATAGCAAACGCACTTCAACACGTCAATAATCCTAAGGATATCTTCTCTTTATTGGTGAGAGCAACAGACGGCTTGCTGATATCCATCTTTCAAGGAAAACATTTTTTTTTCTTCTTCGATGATTTCTCGTGTTGTCCGATCTCGGCTCTTGGTGATTATGCTACAGTCTGAAAAACTTGGTTTGCGACCACACGGGCTACAATGAGCAGAGAGCCAGCCTTATTTTGAACGATCCATGTTGTAAAAATGCTCTCTCAATGCATCGTTTCCGCAACGACCCGTTTGCCCAATGTAAAGTTTTTCACATGACAAGGGTAACTAACTGGCACACCACTTTGCAAGCACAATCTCTTAAGTTATTCTTATGGTTGATGAGACGCCCTTTCTTGGCCTAGATGCAGGGACGGACATTTTGCGCGACATGCTCACTACTGACAACTGAACGTTACTAGGGGGGGGGGGGGGTGACTCATGGGATCCGGACCTACAGGTCGAAGGGTATTGGCTTGGGCTAGTTGGTATGTCATGACGAATTGTATTAGCGCCTGTCCTCGTTTTCTCTGTCTGTCCAAGTACCCCGTTTGCGCTATACAATTCGCCTCTACAGGTAGCTCATGAGATTGACAGGCTCAATTTTTCTGGGGCTGAGAAAACCATGTTTACGTTAATCCGCTGCGCAACTTTCTTCAGAATGGTACGCCAACTTGTATACCGGCTCATTACTTCTAATTTGTATACGCGAAGTAATTACTTAATGCTATGTAGCAAATGTTAGTTATTAGTTGATTAAGCATTTTGATTCATAGTGCAAAATAATGTGTACCTTTTGAAGCAATCAAGCTCAAGGACTACTATGATGGTATCTGATTCAGGCTATTTTCAAGAATTCTTTATCGTCTTAAAAAAAAAAACACCCTATTTGTACTTCAGGATTTTCGTCCTTTTGGCTTGGACCTCCTTTCTCGTTTTTGATATTTACGTTCTGGGAGTTTATTGGCCAACGGGAGATTATTACATAATATATTAAACAATCCTGCTCAGTCAGCAGCTGCTGCCTATTTTGAGGTCGTCAAAACGCCGTGCTTCACGCCAGAGATGAAGAAACTGTAGGGGAAGGGGACGTACTTTTACCTGCGTTCATATCGAATGCTGAGGTTGTGTGCTATACCGACTTTTTGAATTAGATATTCCGTGCGAATCAGAACGGTGAACGACACTGCGAAGTTGATGTTTATAACTCTGGCTATATTTACAGATATGAGTACTTATGGACTTAAGCACAGCCTGTCATACGATTTCTTGCGCATTGAATTTATCAAGCCCTTCAAACTTCTAATAATGGCCTTTATAAACGCAGTTCCCTCGTTCTTTTTCTGGTCTCTATTTCGTTCTCTTTGTTACTTTGTTTGTTTATCGCTCTTTTTTATTCGTTTCTTCCTTCCTCGCTCTTCAGTTCTGTCCTCCCTTCCTCTCTCTTCCTTTCATTATCTCTTTTTTTCTGTTGTTTTTGTCACAATCTTTCTTCTATTCCGCATTCATTGCTTCCAGTGAAGAAGTGTTGCCTTACCTTTCTTTTGCTACTCTAATTTGTCCTGTTCATCCTCTCCTCTTTAAGTGACTGCGCCATTTCCTCCTAGAGTTGGACACATTGCTTGACTCATACCTGTGTGGGTTTCGAGAGGGTCGCTCCACCACTGAGCATTTCATTTGTATCGAGGCACACCGATTTACGAAGCCTTCGTTCACAAGCATTTTTTTTCTTTCTGTATTTCTAGACACGGAAAATGCCTATGATACTACTTGCTGGTTTGGAATATTGAGAGACCTTTCACAAACAGTCATGGGGCGGGGCGAGGACACTTCTGTACTCAGATAAAACTCAAGAAAAAAGCGGCTTTTCGCCGTCAAAGGACCCCCCCCCCCCCCTCCAGATAATGGTGTCGCGGCCTCCATGTGACACGCTTGACACGCTGCTTTGCGATTCCTCTCGTGAGCTCGGCGCGAAGGCGGTCTGCCGTGGGGTCAAGCTGACACGGCGACGTCATTGGCTAGAGGGGGGTCCTTTGACGGCGAAAAGCCGCTTTTTTTCTTGAGTTGTATCCGAGTATAGGGTTTCCCACCCCACCCCCAGCAGCTACCTGTAGCGGCACTGCATACGGCCGATATGGCTGCAAAATTTAGAGGAAATTTGGGGTTGAAAGGTTAACCAGAAACACCTCAGACATCGCAACAGCCTGTTTATATTGAATTTTCTGGCCATATATTCCACAACCTTTTCAGGCAAGAAAATTTGAAAAATTTTACCTCACATAATTGGTAGTTGCCTAACGATGCAGACGTTCTCTGAAAGAATAATCGTGTCGTCCCTTCTTCAATGTCAAGGCAATTATAATGCACAAAGTCACATGCACATTTTGAGCCATCTGATAAACAACGTAGTACTTTATAGAAGCGGAACTAATGAGCTGCGCATGTGGTATCTAGATACATGCAATAGAAAAAAAAAATGATGTGATTACCAACACCAAGTATTCGTGTCTGAATATTTTAATATCCGACTAGGCACCTATTTAAACCGTGTACCGTAAATATCCATTTCTTTAAATCCGGATAATAGGTATTCAGGACCGGATAGCCAATTTAGCGGATACTGTGTTCACTGCTCTCGCCACTACGCTACCCGCCGCGGTGGTCTAGTGGTTATGGTGCTCGACTGCTGACCCGAATATCGCAGGATCGAATCCTGGCCACGGCGGCCACATTTTCTGATGGAGGCGAAAATGCATTATGCCCGTATACTTACATTTAGGCGCACATTAAAGAACCCCAGGTGGTCGAAATTTCCGGAGCCCTCCACTACGGCGTCTCTCAATTATGTCGTGGTTTTGGGACGTTAGCACTCATTATCGCCACTCAGCTGCCTTAACAACTTGGCGATGAATGCTAGTTATCCTTCGAAAGATTTGAGATACACAACTGCCCTACACTGCATCCTTCTTGGTCCTCTAGGAGCGGGACAGGGCGCGAAAGGGAAGTGCACAGAGATGCAAATTCATTCAAACTGTATTTAGTGCATAAACGAATAAGGCTAGATCCTCGTGATTTAGGAAGACCCGCGTGGCCTCAGAGGTTGTGCCAGCTCCACATGATTAGGTCTTCGTCCTTGCGTCCCGACCTGCATTGACAAAGAAAAACAAAACGCAAAGAAAATGTGTACACCATAGAAGACGCATATACACGGACAACTCTAAAATGCCTGTCAGTGAGTATTGTACATACGTCGCTCGACACCTACGTATGATACGGTAAGATTACACTTTGTCGCCGCTGTGATCAACGCTTCTGTAATCGAAATGAGCTTGTAATGAACAATTCACTATATACCAGTTGTATCACGAGCGTTGTGGTGGATGTTATGGTGAAGAAGTGTACACTTGAATGCGTCAAGCATTTCAATATAAAGGCGTTTTACTGAATTACGCTGACGTTAGATGTACGTAAAAGTTTTTTAGCGGAACAGATATATATTTAAATAGTGCTGCGAACACCACCAGAGAGTTCTCATCCTTGAACAGCACTGCTGCAAGAGGAGGAAATTATATATGTATACGCAATCGAAATGCATACTCGAACGATTATAAGAACTTCAGTAATAAACGTTTACTTTATTTAGGCTCCATATTTTTTTTATTTGAAATAGTTTACAGGCCCACTGGGCATTGTGCAAGTGGGGCGCTACAATACACCGCTGTATATAAAATAAATATGATAAAAAACAAGAAAACAAACGTTGGTATATCTTATATAAAACATGAACGCAATATATGATGTAATACATAATGCATATATAATACATAGTAGATAAATAGTATGTACATAGTGCATAACATATACAAATCTAGCCATCTTGACTGACAACTCCAGTGAAAATGTGCAATTAGTTGTTGATGGAATGTGTCAGGGTTGGACAATAAAGGTATGTTGTCTGACAAGTTATCCCATAATCTAATGGCACGTGGAAGTGCTGATTAACATTAAGTTAAAGTGTCACGATATATGCGTGTAAAACTCAAATTGTTATGCAGTCTTTTCGACGTGTGGGACGCGACATCGAAATGAAATAAATGATCTATCAGAGAGTAGATTATTCATCATTTCTTAAGGAACTTTAAAGTTTTCACATGATATACACAGGGGGTCCGTAACATGGCCTCTCAAGGGAGGCCGCTACTGTGGAGATTTTATTAAAATAAAGCATTTACCTTAGGGCCCCTGGCCTCAAGGGCATTTCTGAGGCATTTGTACTACCCTACAGTCTTTCATTTTAGCATTGCGAACACTAATCAATCATCCTAATCACATACGTTTCATATCACACTCGTGATTTTAGTAAATATATATTTTTGCGCATCTTCGTGCGAAGAATTTTAGGCCCTTATACAGCCACTAAAGATCATCATTGATCACACCCTGTATCATGACTTGGTGCTCTTCGGCCACCACTGGCCCTTGCGCCATAAAACACCATAGATCAGTATCATCATCAGAGTGTACAATCTCAACGGAAAAAGATTAGCACAAGTGGTCGGAGTTGCAAAATCGCGACTGTTGTTCACGAGCACGCCAATAGCGAGATTGCCAAGCACTTTCCATTATCCAAAGAAGAGGTGGCCGGCGGACCGGCGGAAAGCAGCCCATCTTGCTGTTGGCCCATCCGAAAGCCCATATGTATCTTAAAGAAACGCTTGTTCATTGCTTATCGGCAGATATGTGGCTACGCACATAATTTCTTTTTTTCTTTTTTTCGCTGGAATTGCGAGCAACAGTATATATCGCAGTTGCCCCGAAGAAGCTGTTTGTTGAAGTGCTTTCTGCCGGCCACCCCTGCTTTGGAAAATGGAATGTGCTTGGCACTCTCGATATCGGCGTGCTCGGGAAAAACAGCGCCGCGTGTCGCAACCTTGCCGCTCCGGCAACCAGTCACTTGTGCCAACATTTTTCCGTTGAGACAGTACATCTACTTGTGGCATAATGTATACTCCTTGTAGTCTAAGTTCGCAAGGCATGTGCCCGTCTTTCCGTCAAATATTGAGTTGAGACAGAACGGAGGAGCACTCTAGAACACGGGTGTGTCACTTCACCTGTTGTCCACGGGATCAGAGGTGGCGCTGACAGCCGAGCTGGCGCCCGCATGCGATCCGGGCAGCGCCACTACGCTTGGCCCGAGCACCGAGGCAGGCAGGTGGGCGCACAAGGACCAGCGACCCTTGTGCAGTAGCTGCACGTCGGCCAGCACGTGGCCGTCGCTGATGCCGCCGAACATGTACAGCGACTCGCCTGCAAGCACATCGTAGGAGATGCTCACTGAACCGCATTGCCGAAACATCCAGGCAGGCGTTCCTCCATCAGCTTGCATATGCTGCTTATGCTTCAGCTTGTTCAATGTATAAACATTTCTGCAAGCAACTCTTACAGATACTAGGCCCCACGTTCGCGACATATGTCTGGCTGAAAAGAATAAAGCAGAGGCACCTCAACAGGCTAGAGCACCAAGACAGCGCCTTTTTGCTCATCGTTATTATCGGCTAATCTTATGTCCACTGTAGGACGAATGTCTTTCCCAATAACCTATAATTAAACCTGTACTGCGTGAAATGGTTCTATTTTATGCCTGCAAATGTCTCGATTTCTTGATATCACTCCTCATCTAACTCATTGTCGTCAATAGCCTGCGTTTACCATCCCTTGGTATCCATTCAGTTGCTCCCACTGACCATCGGTCTGTCCCACTAACCCATCCCATCTGTACCATCTGGGTCTGTCCCATCGGTCCCACTGACCATTGGTATCTGTCCTACGCATGACATGACCCGACCAGGTCGATCGTTTTAGGGGCGAAGCTCCTTAAGGCGGCACCCGTTCGTCCCTCGTAGTCGTCGTCATCGTAGTAGTCCGTAACAAGTCTTACGCTTTGACCTCCAAGGTGGTGCCGGTGGGAGATTTCTCCTGTGCGTTGTTGAAAATAAAAAATTCGCAGCGTGCGCGTTAACTAAAAGCCGAATTCTTCTGTCTCTCATTCCCCATTAGCAGCCATTGGCATGTTCCAGTAGGAAACGTTAGTAGAAGTAGAAGTGTAAGTGTTAGCTAAAAGCCGACTTCTTCTGTCTCTCATTCCCATTAGCAGCCATTGTTTACCTCCAAGGTAGTGCCTGGTGAGATTTCTCCTGTGCGTGATTAAACAATAAAAATTTTGTTCAAAACGCCGTTGATTGATGAAATAAACCAACGAAAGACGCCAGATGTTTTGTAAAAGCAGAACGAAAGAACGCCAGATGTTTTTCTTAAAGTGTAGTAGTAGTAGTTGTATGTAGCCACCTCGCCCGATCGTCAACGGGCGAGGTGGACCGGCAACGGCGCGAGGACCCTGCCGTACGAGAGTTAAATCACACTAAAAGACATACTTTGCGGGCGATACACTCTAGTGAGCTTTCAACTTTTCGTCTTAATGTACATGATAAAGAAATTATTTCTACGAAAAACGCAAGGCACACCTTGAGCAATATATTTGGTTTTGGGACGCTAAATGGAACCATGAGGCGATGCGAAGCCGGAGCACTTGCACGATCGCGTTCCGTTGGCTTTCGTTGGGCATGCTACCGACCTCGCGTCGTGGAACGCGCGTCCTGTCTTCCCTCTAGCCTTGCCTTTAATTCGCACAGGGCGAGCGGGGAATGCGGTCGCTCTTGGCGCTCTTTCGCTCGGGAGCGGACTTCTTCCTTGCATTTCACCGATCACAAGTGATAATGAAGGGACCACGTAAACCAACAGTACAATAAAAGTTTGATGTTTAATATATACACGATGTTTCACACTCTTTATATTATGTACTGGGCGCATTTCACGGAAGAGTTTCACGGTTTACAGATGATTCCCTCCGTAGCTTCGCCCCACTCATCATCATTCACCCCGTGGATATGCTGTGATTTTTTTTTCCCAATTTAATGCGAAGTAGGATGTCGCCCAAGCATGTTTTTCTTTTATCTGTTCTGCTGTTTTCCTGTGTCTTATTGTCATGCCTATCATTTTCCGTTTCATTGCATGCTGCGGGGTCCCTAACTTTTGTGTTTCGTTGTTATTCTCTATGTTCCTGCACCATCAGTTAGAACCGGCAATATGCAATGACACACTTTCCCCTTTAGCGATGGCGGTAAGTAGCCGGTAATCGTTTGGGAATGTCTGCCGTATGCACTCCAGCCCATTATTACTCTTCAGTGAATTTCGTTTACATGCGTAGGCTTGCCTGTTAGTAATTGATCTAGATATGCGTACTGTTGTACAGATTCCAGGGTACAATCACCAGTAGTGAGCCGTCATTCTCTTGACAAGCCACCAAGCGTGTTCCTTGTCTTCTGCATATTTATCTTCAACCTTTAACATTCTATCATCAAGGCAAAGAGTAGGCAAGCTCTTCCAAACCACAAAAGCCTTAAAGTCTCAAACAACCACTCGAAATCGCAATAAGCCCACTAGTGGAAAGGTTGTTTATCGTATCGGCTAAAACTAGACCCGTTTTTCTCATTAGATGTGGATTTAGACTTTTATTTCTTCACTAAAAGTCACCAAAAATGAGTTTCGGCGCCCCATGCAGCGGAAACACAGATGCAGAAGTGGCCGATCACATGACCTACCGGTGTACGCAGTTAATGGGCACTTTATTAGTATTGATATATAGAGTACACTTTTTTCGATTATTTTTTCCGATTTCAACTGTGCAGATAAGCCTTCGTTTGTGGCGAGCAGAAACGTGGCACCGCCTTCACTTCGTGTACGATCCGGTGCTCATGAGTGGCAGCATGAAAGGGGTTAGCCGAGGGTCTGGTAGCAACTGCCGACCATTTGGAGAAATACCAGAAGCGCCTGGCTCGCGAGGTGGTAAAGAAACTTCATGTGATGACGAGCGTTCGGAAAACTTGTTCTACCTGCTTTTTATATCAAAAAGCGGTTGAAAATATCAAAGTGAAAGTGGTGAACCACAGTTGCGCTAACTCCTGTGAAAGCAGAACGTTGAGAAAAACTGCAGTTAGTTGAGCGGAATAAACAGTTTCTGAGGAGGCTTATCGGCATTGCTATCACTTATCAGCATTGCTGGAGGAAGGACTCTAACCTTTTTAGGGACTCCCCAGATAGAAAAATTGTGCTTACAAAAATTCGGCAGATCCCACTTATTCTGGGAGTCGATGTCATGCGAAGCAGTAGGCGAGTAGTGGCTTCTACCGAATTTGTTTTTATTGCTTTCAGTCAAGCGTTACGAGTTGCACCGACTTCATTGTGCATTTTGAGTAGTTATGAGTATATCATAGGCAGGCCTGTAGCGAGGAATTTTTTTAGGGGTGATGGGTAGCGGAGCATTTGCTGAAGACCTTGCTATTTGAGGAAAGCACATATTTTGAGGAAAGTACCTATATGAGGAAGGAACTATTTGGTGGGAGGGGCCTCCTAAGCCACACCCCCCTCTCCCTGGCTACGGGATTGACCGTGGTCTTACGAGGCACGTCGACTACACCGACGCCCAAAGGGTATCCTATGGTCCGACGTGAAGTCGCTACTCACCTTCAAGCACAGATGTCAGTTTTATCGAAATGAACTGCACACTACGGTGCGATGATGTGCACATCATAAGAAGCGGTTTTTGCTGTATTCCTCCGGATTGAGCGATGTTTGACCATAGCTTGGCGAGTCATAGGAGTTAATATGTGTTGTTTATTACATTCTTACAAATGGCGATAGCAAACACTGCAACCGCAGTTGACGGTGCCGCAATATGAAGCCATTATAGGGTCTTTTTCGTAAGCAGTTTCAAGCACTGGCGTAGCTCTGTGTATGAATACTTGACTTCGACGCAGAATGTCTGGGTTCGATTGCGGTTCTAACTGTGATTTTCAATCTTCCCGTCCCTCTAATATTTCCCTCACCGAGAACGCTGCCGAAGGCGGTCCCACATTTTCTGCGACACAGCTCTATAACGCGATCGCGTAAAGATTTTTGATTATCTGTTATCGCCATTCCTGGGTTGACAAAACTGTGAATCACCTGTGGCTCATATCCGCATTTCATGGGCCGTGGTATACGGGTATGTGCCACATGTGACTGAAGGAAGGGGTTTCATGACGTCAGCGACAAGTATCTCAAGCCATTGATGTAATCACCTGTTCATCGCGTTCGTCATACACTAATGCCCTCCCATGCAAATTTTGGTATGTGACAAGCTAAGAAGACGACCACAATAGCGCATAGACGTACGTGACTAGACAGATACGTAGATAGAAACGCTCTAAGTGTCTGCAGTTCGCTAAGAAATGCTTCGCATTTAAAATATCCACGCAATTTTAGAGTCAACAGCTGCAGGTATAAAACCACTATCGAGGGGGAGTTCTCCGTCGCGCCGTAAAAAACTGGGTCTAGAGAAATCGGTTGTCAGCCCCTTTAATAAATAACCGACAGATGACAGCGACTACCTCAAGAGATACAATTGAATTTGTGGAACCTGATCAAGAAGAAGAAACTCGACATATGGAATTAAAATGTTAAAGAGGTGACCGTTCCAAAGCAGCTAAAAGGAAACTGTATAGGAAGAACCAAAATGCACACAGTAAGAGATAAGCAGGGAAGTCTTATTAACAATTTTAGTGGCGTTATGACACTGTGAAAGCAAAGTGGAACATTTCACTGAAGTTTAAAGCGTAACTACCAATGACGTTAGAAAGGCCCTACGTTAGAATGACCTATGGAAAGCGGCCAGAGTTATAGCATAACAACCTATGTGATCTGAAGAACTGAGCCCGAGAAGAAATTAACGTCCAGTCAGGGTGTGATGAAGCGAAAAGTTATTGGCGTAACTATAGCAGATAGGAAGACCGCAGAGTGGAGCAGAAAACTAACGGGGCTAGCCAATATCCTAGTAGATATTAAAGGGGCCCTCCAACACTTTTTCAGCATGGTCAGGAAACGGTGCCGATTGGTAGTCGAGGCTTCTGAGAATACGCGAGCCAAACATTATAGCGCAGTACGAGACCTGGAATTCGCAATTATTTCTTAGTCAGCTGGAAATTGTTCCCTGTTCTTTCTAGAAATGATGCCATATACTCAAATTACCGTGCCATATACCAAAATTCACGGCCAGATTGGCTGATTCGAGCATCGTGAGTTGCATAGTTACCGTGACCGCCGCAGGAGGCCGCCACGTGCCCACGCGCTTGCTCGTAATCACATTGAAAGTAAGCCGCGCGTTCGAAAGAAAAAAAGAAACAGTATTCAAGGCCATGACGCGCACGTGACGTAACGTCTGTCCTCCTTGCCATCCCTCCCGACTTAGCTTCCAGCGCGCTCATCGGGACGAGAGAAGATAGAAAAGCAATTACAACGTGCGCGACAAATCTCTCTAACCTAGCTCGTACTTGACAAATTCTGAAAAATTATGCGCCGGTCGATTCGTGGGGCAATAAACTCCTTTAATGAAGCCATTTGATGGTTACTTGTAAAGACGTTGCAGGGCTCATTTAAGAGAAAAATAAAGTGTACCAGCACAGGTCACATCATGAGGACAGACAGTCGACAATCAGAATGTTGGAATAGATGCAAAGAGATGGGAAGCACGGCCGTGGGCAGCAAAGGGTTAGCTGGAGCAACGAAATCGAGAAATTTGCAGGCAAAAAATGGAAACGGCTGGCGCAGGACGAAGTGGGTTGGAGGTCATTGGGAGAAGGCCCTTTGTGCAGCACTTGTCATACGACAGGCTTACGATATATATATTCTTTTTTAACTATGTTTAGCTACAGAGTCGTCGCAACTCTGAAGCTTTGTATGAGAATTACTCCATTTTGTTCTTCAAATTATTTAGACACTGACTGAACTTGGGTTGTTCCTATGCCAGTGGAGGGAAACGTTTAACTGCACTACACTGCCTCAAAGTTCGAAATGACGCTTCCTTAGAACTGTAGTTTCTTTGTCCCAACCTTCATGTATGTTTTGCATGCAGACAGTAAAACAGTCATACAACACTGTTGCGTGTGCTGTTATCCAGCCCAGCGTCTGCAATCTTACTTTGTGCAATCTTCCATTCTCGAAAACCATGTGAAACACTGGCAGGGACAGCTGCCAAACTGACACCAACAAACATACAAAATGTGCATGCCGACGTCGAGACATAAGGTGCGTTCTGAATCGACAGAACGTCCTACTAACGACCGCCAAGCTGACTCTGTTCAACCAGTTCAGCGAAACATCGACGTAACATCGTCGTGTATCTTGCAGAGTTCAGCACAACAATTCAGCGTAGCATTGTCGTGTATCTTGTAGCGCGGGCTGAAAAAATGACACCCATGCGAGCACCATGAGGTACTGTCCTTTACTGTTTTGTAACGTGATACTGATGGACAGGACACGGACGAGGAGAGACACACCGACAAAGCTAGCCTTCAATGTTGTTGGTGTCTGTTCTCATACGTCTCATGTTCGCGAGTATCACGTTACATAGCCATAACCAAAACCAACTAGCCCAGCTGCCTATACGCTTAGCTCTACTGCTTGTAGCATCACTATGAGAGAACAGTTCTGCGGTCTGTACACGTTTGCGCACGGGCACCGAACTGCACGATCATCTGCACTCACCGAAGACCACAGCGTCAGAGCTGTGGCAGGGCCTCGGCATCGATGCCAGCGGCTCCCAAAAGCGCTGGTCATCTGACAGCCGCAGCACATCAGCCACGCTTCCAGGCTGCAGCTGGTCCAAGGAGACGGAGCCTCCGAGTGCCACTAAGCTGCCCGAGGCACAGATCAGGCCTAGGTAAGCGCACGCTCTAGGCAGCGGTGGCACCGTAGATGTCCACCTGCATACACATGCATACACACCACGTTGTGTGTATTGACTTCATGTACAAAGTGAAAATAATCGCGAAGATACTGGCAGAAACAGACAATTTAATTTCTCCTAATCGTTATCACCAAGTCTCCATCTTCGAACATGTGCGAACATACTGAATAATAATGATTGTCAAGGTTTAATGTCCCAAAACCACGATATGATTATGAGAGACGCCGTTGTGTAAGACTCCGGAAATTTTGACCTCCTGAGGTTCTTTAACGTGCACCTAAATGTAAGTACACGGGCCTCAAGCATTTTCGCCTCCATCGATTATGCGACCGCCGCGGCCGGGATTGCCTGTCAGCATGCAGTCGAGCACCATAACCGCTAGACCACCGTCTCAGGTACAAACATACTGAAGTACAGATATGTACGAGTGTCTGACATTTATACTTCAAAAATGAATCGAATGAACTTTGTTATTTCATTTCTATTCGACTCGAGAATGTGGATGTCTGGAGGATTGGTAACCGTCTCGATTGTAACAGATAACACGTATTTACAGCCTATACAGGAAAAACCACATGGCGTTGAAGGGCTATTTGGTACATGTTACTTTGAAGGAAAAAACAGCGCGAAGACTGGAGGCAAGAAAAGAGGCACAAAACACAAGCACTGGGTGCTGCGCCTTATTTCTTGTGTCCAGTCTTTGCGCTGTCTTTTCTTCAAGGTACCACGTGAAAGTTGTGACTCCCGAATTATTGTGCTGCCGATGAACCAACTGTTGTTGCGGACACGTTGGTTATCCATTTTTGTTTAGAGCTTATAAGTTGTAAAACCAGCTACTCTACTAAAACGTTGCCCACGAGATTTCACCACGAGTTACAACACAGTTGTATACCCGGAAGTGCCGATTTAAACATAAAAAGATTAACGCAAAGCCCGAAGTTGTATTTTAAATATATGGCCGTACTGAAGTTCTAACCACAGATAACCTGGAAAACTAATTACCAATGAAAGAATAGCGATACTGATTAGGTTATTTCTGAAATTATGATTCGCTGCATTTCTTTTACAGACGTACTCTGCAAGGCGAGGAAGTTTGTTCGAATCTTTCTTGATGCATAACAAGGTGTAAACATTGCAGAATCGAGGACTGAAGTTAATACTAAGAATTGATGGGCTTTAACCTAACAAAAACACGATATGATTATAAGAGACGCCGTAGTGGACGGCTCCGGCAATTTTTACCACCTGGGGTTATTTAACGTGCAACTCAATCTAAGTACACGAGCCTCGAGCACTTTCGCCTCCATCGAAAATGCGGCCACCGCGGCCGGGATTCGCCACACGCAGCAAAAGACGAATATGCATAAGAGTCCGACCACGTGACCTTGTACTGGTGTATGCTGTTAATGGTATTCATAGTATTAGTGTTGAAATACAGTACACCTTCATTTGTAGTGAGCAGAACAGTCGTGCCGCCTTCGCTTGATGAATGATCCGATGCTTTTCGGTAGGTACTTCTCAGTTGGAGAGGTATCAGGAGTGCCTGGCTCACGAGGAGGTAGGCAAAGTGAATTCACACGACAACAAGCATTCGGAAAACTTATTCCACCTGCTTTTTATATTAAAAAAACGGTTCAAAATGTCAAAATGAAGGCGGTTAACCACAGTTGCACTCACTTCTGTGAAAGCAGAACGTTGAGAATAATGAACAGTTTGCGGGCAGCTATCAACATCGCTATCACTTCTCAGCGTTGCTGGAGGAGGGACCCTTAACTTTTTAGAGGCTTCTCAGATCGAAAAATTCTGTTCAAAAAATATCCACGCGTCTTTGAAGTCAACCACTGCAGGTTTCCCCACTACCAAGGGGGAGCTTTTCGTTGCACAAATCGGTTGTCAGCCCTTTTAAATCTTAGCGTGTGTGCTGTACACACACGAAGAAAAGCAAATGCAGTCTGTTCACAGTAAGGTGTCCAGTACGCACGTCTTTGTCCTGGGGTCGTAGCAGTGGACGGCTGTGCAGCATGCCAGGTCTTCCTCGGAAGAACCCACCACACCTCCGGCGACCCATACGAGAGAGCGGAACAGCGCCACGCCCATGGCCATCATGGGCTGCGGCAGTGAGCCCTTCATCTTGGTCCACTTGTTGCGTTTCACGTCGTAGTACTCCATGCTGGACACCAGCCTGCAATGGCAGAGTGGAGGGGCTCGGACTTCGGGCATCTGAACACCTTTGCCCGAAATGGATTTAGAATTCTCGATACAGTCCGGAGCCTCTTCCGTGTAAGACACTACTATATGCGGAAAATGTACAACCGAGTCAGCTGACATGCCTTTCTGCCTGGCTCGATTGCACAATGATACGGTCGCCCATCTGTTGTCTCAAGCGTATAGTGCTTGTAAGTACATTCACTGTTTAAAGAGCTTCTCTTGAGCTTGCTTCATACAGTATTGCCTGTCTTGAACTCTTCGACTTGGGTTGTCTCATAACCAATTTGATCAGGAATGAACTAGTCTAGACTAGCACAACAAGTTTTGATAGGTGACGTAACCTACTGCGTTACGTCGCCTTCCTTGTTTTTTTTTTTCACTGGCACCTGGTATTTGCTGGCACCTATATTGCTATGGTGACTCACCTTAATTTGCATTTGATTCTCTTTATGTTACTTTAATTCAGACATGATTTACATCATGCGTGAATTATTACTTCTTATCACTTCGAGTGTCCTTACTACATTAATTCCACCACCAACTCTCCCTCCCCTCTCCTCTCCGAGGCTTTCTGCACCTCACATGGTGTTGCAATTCCTCTGGGATTGGCCCACCTGTCTTTTGGCACCATATGTGTTCACGCTGCTGTATGCCGAATTATTTTTAATGAGCCATATAAGGCCTTTTCCTTATTGTTGCTTTCATCTTTCGCGCCCTTCCATGACGCAACGAAATTTCAGGAGACAACCAGAACTGTAAGAATATGTGTGTTGGTACTTTTATTAACGTCACAAACACTGAAGTACAGGGCAACAATCAGAGTAAATGACTATCGAGTGACAAGCGAACAACGAAACCATAGCGAGATTCCAAATGCTCCGCCAACGTACAGGCTACGTGGTATGCCGTTAAAAAGGGGAAACATACAAAGACGTTAGCCTGTTCAAACACAGGCATGGTTTGAGGTTGCCCTTCGCATTGATGTGAGTGTGCTACTGTAGTTCCCGCCAAATTCAAATGCTAAAGCGGCGTGTCCTTTTACAGCATGCCTCATCAATAAGTAAATGGTTACATGTGATTGTTTATAGAAAAAAGTAGTTCACTACTGCAACTGCTACTGAATTAAAAGAGGTTCCATCAAATACAAAAATACAAAAGATATTTATTAAAGTAATCGGTTAAATGTTATCGATAATGCACAAGTTTCTTTCTCATACGCTAAAGTCTCGAGAGAGTGCGAATGATCGCAGTACAAAGCTTGTGAAGCGTGTCTCCCTGAATGATGTAGCAAGCTCCACTGCGCGAGTGCTGCTGTTCTTATGCCAGTATGTGAAGGCATGAGATGAAAGCAAAAGAGCCATAGCTGCGACAGTTTACGTTTAGCTTAGGCATTTGTTCAAAGCTACTATCAACAAAGTGTCTGCAGGCACACGAAGACGGTTTTGCACCAAACTGTGATATTTAATATTATATCACAATATTTAATATTAATATCTCAACTGCAGTTCACAGTCGTGCACTTGAGTGTGAGCACGCTTAATAGCTGAAGCACCTCACTTTTCTATCACTATATTTAATTTATCAATTAACAGTGGAGCTATTTAAGCTTGGAGCAAGGCTGGTGTCGTAGACAAAAAACTCGATAGGTATGTGCCACAGAAAGCAGGTATGTGCCAAGGAGCTCCTAGCATAGCATAGCCATGCATAGTACAGTGTAGCAAAGGGGTAGGAAAAGGAGGTGAGGGTGAGGCGGAGTGATGTGGAGGAAGGAAAGGAGGGGAGAGCTCAATATAGAAAGAGATAAAGACAGAAAGAAAGATGAAAGGAAGAAGATGAAAAAATGAAACAAAAAAATACTTGTGATAAAATGAATAGAATGATTCCTATTTTTAAACCAAGATGAAAGAACTCAATCTGCGTTCACCACGTAGTGGCGCTTGCTTGCCAGCTTCACCGTTTACTCAGATTTCACAGATGTGGAACTGGCTTTAACGTTTTTATAATTGTGGAGGGAGCCAGCGACGTATTGTTATATTTGAGAATAGTTGAGCAATCAATCAATCAATCAATCAATCAATCAATCAATCAATCAATCAATCAATCAATCAATCAATCAATCAATCAATCAATCAATCTCACCTGCGTCCGAGCGTGAGTCCGCCAAGGGCCAGGATGCGGCCATCGCAGTACACGAGCCCATGATGGGCGCGTTCCGTCTTGAGGTCGGCCACGCGGTTCCACTGCATCTTGGCCACGTTCAGCCGGTAGCAACGGCGCGTGCACAAGTACGGCCCATCAGCAGACTCCAACATGCCACCTACGTGACATCCGCGCGTACTGTACCTAACTTGAACTCGCTATATAAGATAGACCAGGGGTCGGCAACCTGCGGCCCGAGAGGCAGTATTATGTGGCCCCCGGCACGATGTCAGAACTGCCTTCACCTTGTCACTTCATACCTGAAGGCATATATATGGCAGTTTTGACATCAAATGGGCTTAGACAGGAACAAACAAACATAGCATCGAGTTGGCAATACGACCTATGCTTGTAAATTGCAACCTCATGACATGCGTGCTGAAAATAAACGTGATTTATATTCCAGTTTTGTACATTATTGTCGATTCGCCTATTTTTTTCTCTTTGGCTGCAAAGTGGCCCCATCCCCGCCCTTGTTGATTTGCCATCCGGCCCCCGCCGTGTCGGCTTCATGCAAGTCGGCCCTGCGTCTCAAAAGGATGCCGGCCCCTGATGTAGACCACTGAATAATATCAATACAATATGTAAGTCTGTTGCAGAGTACGAAATAATTTTTAATATACAGTTTCCTTGTGCAGAGCTGTGCAATACGATGTATATTGTACACAGTGCTCCATTTTTAACACGATACGTATAAAGCAGGAGTGAAAAAAATTCATGATTACGCACTAAACAGGCAATGAAAACAAAAATTATGCATTCCACAGGAGCGTAACAGTGGTGCCATGAGTTTCTGCACAGGCGAAAGCAGGCAGACGCGTCCACGTTTTGCCTTTGTCAACGAAAAACAATGCCACCATTCGGTTTTCACGAACAATTTTTTTATATATCATCGCAGGTATTTCGTGTTTTTTGTTATTGACGAGATAGGCAAGTGCATTGCACCTAAAAGTTATACAAATTCTGCCACCGCGTTGCCATCTTATTGCGAAATTTTAGTGCAAATAGACTGCTGTTTACGCAACATATATACAGCATGAAAAGCTGTTTGTTGGACAAAGGTGGGTTGATGGGAGGAAATGAGGCGTGATTTCTATGACTGCTCAAGCGATGTTGAAGGCCTAGTCAGCGCCCCCTGGCTTTTGCTGAATGCCAGAATCGTGTCTATAGATATTTCCCACAACTTAATTTTATGAGATCTCTTTGCCCACTTCAGCTGTTGTCAGTGGAACCACAATATCGCTGTCTCGTGGTCCTCTGCATTTCCTTGATGGTGATACGTAATGCACATAATCGCACGCTTCTGCAAAAAAAAAAAAAAAATATCTGACTGTTCGGGAAAGCCAATAATTACACGCAAAGCATCTTTGTATAGTTCACAGTTTGACCCACCATTGCGATATTGTACTTTTGTACATTTTCGTGCCTACTTTTACCAGTCAAACGCGATACAATTCAGAAGCAGCATATTGCGCTAACTAGTTTAGTAGTATGGCATATAGATGCCAGCATTGATCTTTGCATCCAGAGATTGGACATTGGCTACCCGAGGTATGAGGACAACCTTTTATTCGATTCATGTAGGCTGGACGACACCTCTTGACGGGCCGAAATACCGACAAATAACAAGCAACTGACAGTATGTTGAGATATGGACGATATGGCCGATATGGCCGATCCGACAGTAACACCAAGCGTATGTTAAAAAATTACACATCATCTCCCCCTGCGGGCAACCATGGTGGGATACGAAAGCATCGAGTTTCAGTTTCTCTTATGTGACTTATGAGACGGTGGTTGTCGAGGCGT
The DNA here is from genome assembly GCF_013339695.2 of Rhipicephalus sanguineus. NCBI lineage: Eukaryota > Metazoa > Arthropoda > Arachnida > Ixodida > Ixodidae > Rhipicephalus > Rhipicephalus sanguineus. The sequence goes on along the minus strand of NC_051184.2, from coordinate 39,651,394 downwards.
TTGAATTACCGCTTGCCGACGCTGACATTTGGCTTCCCGAGCCTTCCTCTGCTCCGCGGCGGTGGCGCTGCCGCTACAGCTAGCGCCGACGTTGACGTTGTCCATGGCGTTTCGCACACCGTCGCACAGAGAGAGAATGACGGAAGCACAGCAAAAGCGCGCTTTCGCAGCCTCGCAGCTTCGAGATTCGCTTGCCGGCGTTGCCGTTTACGTTCAGCTTCGCGCGCGTCCATAGCGCCGTTGCGAAGGAGAGTGCAACGAGAGCGAGCGCGCCGCCGTAGAACGGACACTGCCCCGAGCATAAGGTGCTTTCGCATCTAAAACAGCAAAAGGCCAGTGCGGTTAATTGTCTAAACTTGTTCGTTAACTATATGCGGCACTCACCGACGACGATGACGTCAGAGTCTACGAGAACGGTCCGGTGATGGTGCAGCGGTGTGGGCAGAACGCTGCACTGCTGCAGCGTGTTGAACGACGGGTCGAAGGCCACCACCGAAGAGCCTACATTGGCATTCACAATTCATTAACACATCATCTTACTTCCGCAGTGATTGGAGCAAACTATAGGCGTTGTGGCTGGAGTTCCTAGTTTTTTTGTGTATTTAGTTGCAGCTCTTCTAGTTCTCACATCTGAATAAGTATTGACGACTAATTGCTGCTCTAGGCACTCTTTAGTGCTGGAACGCTCTAGTAATGCCATGATTCGTATTCTCTTCTGCAGCGATCACTGTGCACTGAATGGCTTGCTTGTAGCGACGTAAATGTTGGTATGCTTGTTATACCGTGAACCTGTCATCCACTGAAGTGTGAGAATTGTTCAATCTATTTAATGACAGCTGCACAAAAGAGTAGGCACAGGCAGAGTAATAAGTCACCTGGAAGGTGCATAAAATCCGACATTACATTCCATTAGGCGTACATCATCCCATCATAGTGGGTTCTTCTTTACGCTCTGTTCTTTCATTCTCCTTTTCCCTCCCCCGCCCCCCCCCCCCCGACGAAGTATGCGCACAGAGACAGTTATCGAGCACTCTTCTCCCATTTTCCCTCCTTTTCCTCTCTACCTATCCCAAGAATAATAAAGAATCACATCTCTTTGCTATCCTCAAACCACTATTACTACTTGTCAGGGATGAAAAATTGGTCAATACGGTGTGTTGCTGGGGGTGTTGTCTTACTACTGGTCAGGGCGGTGGATAAAAAACTCGTTGTCTCAGGGACTCAATAGGTCACATAGTGAAACATAGTGTGAGCAGTGTGTATAGCGTTGGAAAATGACACGGTGAATCACTCGCAGAATGTAGATTTTCATAAAAATCGTTCACTGTACAATACCTCTATGTATGAGGAGCTTTTAGCCCGAAAAGAATTGTCCTGTCGCACAAGACGTTCTAAAATTTGTCTCGAAACGCAAACGCATGGCTTAGGTAATCACGCCAAGAACTCGACGTACATTAATATGATCGCTCTCGCTCTCTAATCGTAGTTATACTGTTTATTATCATTCTATAAGAAACCCTGCTTTTGAGGCTTACACGATCTGCGTTTCAACGGAGACAGCTACCATAACACATTTTAACGTAACGTTCTCCACCAATTAATAACACTAGTTAGTGTGCGTGTCTGCGATACTGCGTAGCATGATCATCTTAAAGCTGGGCGTTATGCAGTAAACATGTGGTTCTAACTAGGGGTGTGCGAATATTCGAGTTTCGAATTCGAATAGAATACTACCTAATCGAATAATTTGATTCGACTTTCGAATAGCTACTATTCGAACTTTCGAATAATTCGACAGGACGAATATCTAAAACGCGACAAAGACCAATGGTGCATCTTGGTGTAGGTGGGGTGGCTAAAACTAACGCTAACGTTGTTACAGTAGGCCTTTCGTTAAAACTTTAACCGATTTCCTGGTTCGAAAATGAGCGCATGTTTACTTTAGAGGAGATTATGTTATTTCAGCACGTAAAAAAAGAAAGACAAGAAAAGTGGCAAGCCCTTCTCAACTTCGCTTCCGGACTTCTTGCATAGTTCGGTCGCGTATGCCGCAAGGGCCGTAAAACATCCCGACTTTGGCCCGCGAAATCCTTGATGATTGGTTTCAGATGCGAAAATTTGTTCACACTGCGCAGTCGCCACTGCCGCACTGACCACTCGTTCAGAAACTCCGTTCTATCAGAAACTCCCACCGTTACGGCGCGCAATCAAAACGCTGCTGTGAACGGGCGCCCGAAGATTTTCGGGCCCAGAGCACCCATGGCGATGGAGCACAATAACGTGACCATTGTCAGATGAGCCGTATTGCATGGCCATAAGAAAAAAGAAAAGCTATCTACCGTACCACCCTCTGTTACCCATTAGGAGGTTAAAAGTGGCGCTGCTGACTAGAATGGCGGCTCTTCTATATCAACCTGGTTGCACGCCCATAAAAGCTGGAAAAAGAAAAAGACTCCCGAACAAGCGCGCAAGCTGTCACCACGCCATAGCTTCCTTGATTTTCTTTCTTTCGGTGCACACTTCGATACTATTCAATATTCGATTCGATATTTGATATTTTCGGCCCCTATTCGGCACTATTCGATTCGAGATGAAATTTCACTATTCGCACACCCCTAGTTCTAACTCTAGTGAAATGCTAGACATGTCTGTGGCACGAAAATTGAAATGTCTGGTGTCACGCCCACATGTACACGGAAAGGGAAGCAAGCAGCATGACTTACTGATGCCAGTGTCCAGGTTGAGGCCTCCCGTGACCAAGATGCTGGGCAGTTCAATGGCCGTCACCAGCTGCACCTTGCCTATATGCTTGGCCATGCTCGGCGACACTGCGAAGTCTGCATTAGATGTGTTGCTGCTTAGCTATTTACTAAGTGTGTGTGCTTATCTGGAACTTTTGAATAACGAATCCGAAGTTGTACCATCCGACGATCGAATCAGACAGTCGCTATTAAAATCCAAACATTCTCAACTGTAGATTTTGAAGTGCTTACATCATCGACTGTGCATGATGAAATATAGAAAAAACTAAAATTGCGACAGGTTTCATCCAAAATCAAACAAACACTGTTCAGTCATTACTATGAAGCAAGACCTGACGGCAAGCGATTAGCCTCGGCCAAATATTCCTGTTCTTGACCTTCTGCATGGTTAAAGCTAGACGGCACTTGAGGAAATCATTAACATGCAAGACTTACTTCCGTGATGTTGCCTGCTGAACGGATCGAGGCTCTCGAAGGATCCGGACAAGTTGGTGAACGTCGACTTTGCATCATACGGCCAAAATCGACTACGTGCTGCATGAAATAAACAAAAAGAAAGAAAAAAAGAGAGAGTGCAGGACAGTAAACATTGGAATATATCAATAAAAATTACAATGTTATTTCCGGTTACGTCCGTTATATCAACACTGCCGAATTCTCAGACTCTGTCGACGTTCACAATAGCAGCCAGTTCTAAGATGTCGCAATATGCGACATCTTACAACTGGGAGTGAGCAAGTTAGGCAGGCCCCCTTTGAGGACGCGCTTTGCGTTCTTGTAACGCCTTCGGCAGTCTTTGTCACCGCGCCTGATAACCAACACAAGTTTATCTGTTGGCTCTAATATTGTCTTGTGGCGCTGTTTCAACTATGCGATTCTCAAACACAGTTACATGTTAAGGAAAACTAAAACAACTTAGCCATCTTTGCTTCTGATAATGGAGGGTGCACCTGGACAACCATAAAAACGTTACTTGAGTAAAAGTTTTATTGGTATACTTATTAGTTCATAATTGGTTGGTTGGAATTACCTCAAACTGAAAACTCACTCCAGTCCATCAATACCGGTGCTATACACTAATTTTCCAAGGTTTACCACGCCTAAATCAGAATACTGAGGTGTTAAATGCAGCATGCAATTATGCCGGGTAAACAATACGTTTCCCATTAATAATGAGAACTAACAGACAATATTTGTTATTGTCTGTTAGTTCTAATTAATATTGTGTCTAACAAAGAAAAGTCATGGTAGCAAAAAAAATGTTAACATTGTGCTAGCGCTTTTTAATGAAGAGTAATTAGTGACCGAATTAATTTATGAAATAATTATTAGTTCATAATATTTTGATTATTTTAATTAATTTCTTAATAGTTATTTCGATGGTATAGCATAGTACTACACAGCCAAAATTCAAATTTTCCATTCAGAACCAAAATAAGTGCCCTACTTCTGCACGGTGAAAGAAGAAGATGCCTCAACGAATTGCGCGAACAGCACGACTGCTTTTCTGGAGCCCTCCATTTCCGGAGCCCTCCACTACGGCGTCTCTCATAATCATATCGTGGTTTTGGGACGTTAAACCCCAGATATTATTGTTAGTAATTTCTTCGTTCACACGTGACCTCACTTTCTTGTACCAGGTCTGCAACATAATTAGAGCAGATGCTAAAATGGGTTCTAGCAGAAGTACAAGCGATTTTTTTACAAGTTTATTGCTGACTGGCCTACAAAATTGATGATTCCAATTGAAATTGCTGGGCTTGAAAGGGTTAAAAACAATCATAATCATTTTCTAACGTCGCTAATGCAAGATTCAACTTCGAACATGTGATACCGTAAACAACCGTAGATCGTCTGCGGTGCAGAAACACCAGCAGAAAATAAATTGTGAAAGAGAAAAGAACTTACATTTTCGATCGAAGTCATCCGCGAAACCCCATGCCGCTTCTGAAATAGAACATTGCATTCAGCATAATGAGAACTAGAACTAGGTGGTAACTTCGCTTCCAACAAATCAGCTTGCCATTGCGAGTTGCCTGAGATTAAAGCATAAAGTTGATGAGCTCGCCAGCCAGCACATTGTGATCGTTTTGAGCAAACTTTTTTCTATTTGTGTACCTCAAGCAAATGCTTTATTTTGTACCAATCACTCAAGTCAAACGATGAATCCTTAGCCGAGATGCTTGAGGCCCGTGTACTTAGATTGAGGTGCACGTTAAAGAACCCCAGGTGGTCGAAATTTCCGGAATCCTCCACTAAGGCGTCTCTCATAATCAGATCGTGGCATTGGGACGTTAAACCCCAGCAATTATTAATTACTAATCCTTAGCAAAAACTTGGTATCATAGAGTTCTATAGTATTTTCAATCTTTACGTTTGCTTTTCTCGCTAGCTGAATCTTGACTTAATCTGTTGCTGCCACACACTTCTATGCATTCTGTGCATTCTGTGTGTGCATTCTGTGCCACACACTTCTATGCATATGTCTTACATCAGTAAGCATTCTTTACTGCGGAGATACTAAAGGGATGCTTGGACAGCAAAAAATGGCGTGTTTTGCAAACTCCACACCAAACTATCATCTACAAATTGACGATATCCTGTTTGTACGAGCATAAATGTGTCATTAGGAACGTAAATTTTATAGTTAAGGGAAATTGGAATTTGGAAATTGGGAGACTTAAGCCGCATGCCCCAACAACAGAACATGCCACAAATGGTTTCGCTTGAGCACGCCATGGGCACGCACAAATCGCTTGCACCTGCAGGCTGCATGTTTTATACAATTACGTATTCTCATATAATCCATGATTTGCATTGATATGCGTTCCAACATTATGACACTGCCTTCTAATTTCTTGCTGAATTGTTTGTTTCCAATATAAATCTATCCAGTAAGGTAACATTTTTGTACAGCTACTTAAATAATTTAGCCACTTACTACTTTTATTCACTATTACTTCTAAATCGCTTGAGAAGCAGATTGTGTGACTATCCTGTGATTTGACATGCTCGGCCTCCCCCTTTTCCCCCTACTGCTTAAGCTCTGTTGTTCTCTTCGTGCCCGCACAGTGCTGGTTTTTAAATGGCTGCAGATGAATCCTCAGTCGCAGTTTAACTTCATATTTGCAGCAGAGCGCTGCATTATCAAAGGTACTCCCATGAACAATTAGCCCCTCACCCTTTCATACAACACCATTTACTACTTTATATTCGTTCGTTCTACCCCATGTCACTCCGCATTTTATCACGGCTGCATCGCTTCCCTTTCGTTTTGCTTATCTATCCTAGGCATCCGTTTCCCTCCTAATATTTGAACTCGACTACCATCGGCATCTAATTTTATTTATTTATTTATTTATTTATTTATTTATTTATTTATTTATTTATTTATTTATTTATTTATTTATTTATTTATACTGCATCCCTAATTATGGGCTATATTCAGAAGTGGGAAATGCTACACCGTACTTGTAAAGCAATAAAACAGATGAAAGCAAATAACCTGCAGTTGTGAAAAGAAAATACACACGCAAAAAGGAGAATAATAGAAAAAGTTAAGCAATTTATATGTTATCAAGGTCCTCGCCAGTGGCAGGTAAATAATCTTTCAGTGGTAAGGAATGAATGTTGCAGGGCAGAGAATTTCGGACATGTGTTGTGCAAGGGGGAAAATACTGTATTTAAACGTGTCAGCACGAGCAGAAAGAAATGTCTTATGTTCATGTTGTGAAAAAAAACAGATACAACATTTTTTTAGTAAATGTGATATGCAAACCACTAGAAAGGCCAGAAGTGGAATTAGTATTTGCACAAAAAAATTTTAAAGCTTCAATGTGCTAATGAAAAATAGTGTTTGCTTGTCAGGTTCTTGTACAGCCTGTAATGATGAGAAACTGCGGCTGAGTTTTGACACATGAAATGGACTGATCCTCGTTGCACATCGAGTGTGCTTATTTCACAGAGTTTGTAGCGGCACCTAACAATGGACGCATATTCGAGAGCATGGCGAACTACTGTTTTATATAAAAGTAGTTTAGTGTCACTTGGGGCCATGGAAAAAGTGCGGCGTAAATAGCCAAACTTTTAGGGCTTTTCTGTGTACGTATTCAGTGTGGTTAGCCCAATAAAGATGTCCTGTTAGAATAACACGAAAATATTTATACCTGGACGCTCTTTAAAGTTGACCGTCATCCAGAAAATAGTCAAAAGAGAAATCGCTCCGTCGAATGGTGAATAACTATACACAATTCTTTTTAAATTCAAACAACCTTCATTTGCCACGTTTTTTACCAAGCGCGATAAGACATGAGGAGTTGCGTAAAACGATAATGGTCGTGGGTGGAATGAATGAATTGATGTCATACGCAAACATGTAACCATGCATACAGTGTGATATTAGATGAGGTGCCACGGGGTAAATCATTAATAGATAGTATAAATAATCATAGGCGGTGCGCAGGGTTCCCCATAAGGGGGGGGCGAAGGTTCATCGCAGCGCCCCCCCCCCCTCCCGACCATACTAAGTGATGTATGGGGTTGACGTTGCGCCCTCCCTTCTTAGGCGACTAGAAGGGTCAATGTACGGGGCATATTTTTCGCCCCCCCTCTTAGGTGACTAGGGGGGGGGCGCCCCCCCCTGCCCCCCTGTGCGCACGCCTATGTAAATAATAACGGGCATAATATGGACCTCTGGGGAAAGCCGGATGTGCGGTCAACAGGAGATGATTCTGCTCACTTGAAAGAGAAATTGTGAGCGATAACGGAGAAAACTAGCTATCCAGGAAACAAGAAGGGTTTTCGTCCTACGAAATGCCAAGAAGCCCATGTCCACTGTGGAGCTTCACCCTTTTCACACGTCTGCAGAAGCTGGATATCTCTCTGACAGTTTACTAAAAGAATGATGTCCTCCACCTACATTAAATAAGAAACACGTTGCTGCGCTATCGCATCGTCCCTCTCACATAAAATATTGTAAACTAATTTGCTTGCCCCTAGCGTCGTCTATTTTAAGACTGCCTTGCATATTATAAACTATCCTTGCGGATATCTATCACACTTATTAACCGTCGTCATCCTCACATTGACTAAGTTACGATATTTTTTTATTTAGACTGAAATTCGCAAGAAACAAGGGACAGAGGCGAGGACACAAGAAACGAGCGCGAACTATGAGCTCGTGTCATTTGTTCCCGCCTCTGTACCTTGTTTCCGGCGCTTATTGGGGCTAAATCACCAAGTAATCAGTAGTTATTAACCCTCTCCTGAGTTTGCCCAGGTCTCCATTCTAGACTATGGCGGAACAGTGCGATCGACGGGACAGTGGAAGACCACACAGGCACTGTATTTCTTTGTGTTCTTTAAATGGGCCTCGCAACACTTTTCCAAGCAACTAACGAATGACTTCATTAAAGGAGTCTAATGCCTCACGAATCGACGGCCGCAAAAATGTTTAGAATCCGTCAAGTTCGAGTGTAGTTACAGAAATTTGTCGAACGCTGTAATTGCCTTCTCTCTTCTCTCGTCCCAACGAGCGCGCTCGAAGCTAAACAGGGAGGGATGGCACGGGCTGGGTGGCGTTGGCACGGGGGAAAGAAGTTACGCCACGCGTGTCATGACCTTGAGCACTTTTTTTTTCTTCGAACGCGCGGCTTACTTTCAGTGTGATCGCGAGCATGCGGTGGATACGGGGCGGCCTCTGTAACTATGCAGCTCACGATGGTCGAATCAGCCAATGGCCGTGAATTTGGGTATGTGGCATCGTTTGTTGAAAGAAGAGAGAACAATTTCTACCTGATTTTGAGAATTAATTGTAAATTCCAGGCCGCATACTGCGCTCCTATGTTTGGCTCGCGTGTTCTCATAAGCTTCGGCTACCGATCGGCAGCGTTTTCTGACCATGTTGAAAAACTTGCATGCTGAAAAACTGTTGTATTTGTATTTCTCGGGACTTTCGTCCTTCGGCAGTTGCTGCCTTCTCTGTGGTCTCCAAAATGTCATGCTTCGTGCCAGAGAAAAGAACTTGTTGAGGAAGAGGCATACTTTTACATGCGTCCATATCGAATGTTGAGGTTGTGGGCTGTGCGTTTTTTTTTGTAAGATATTCTATTTGAGTAGAAATGGTTTACGACACTGCGAAACTGATTTTTAAACTGCGGTTATAAGTAGATAGAAACACTCGATAGATGACGTACCATAATGATGCACTTCATAGCCTCTCATTTGATTCCTTGCCCACTGAATTCATTGAACTATTTCCAACGCTAACCTTTTCACTTTGTAAACTAATTTTTAAAAATGTTTTTATAACGGTAAACGTGCACTGGAGATGATGACACAGTGGAGGAACACACGTACACACATAGCGCTATTTTCAAAAGTTTATCTTATGATCCTACCACTACTTATATAGCAAAACATGAGCACATCTGCTGCGCAGGAGTAAGAAAACATTACAAGGCAATATCACCTGGGTAAACTACATTGTAAACAACGTAATTTCTTCTTTCCCTTTCGAGTGAATGAAATACCACATAGAATGAAAGCCGAAAGCTGTTTGCCTTTTAGTAAGTTATGTGGATTTGGAACTGACGTGTGATGCTTCTCAACAGAACTACGTAGCCGAACGGATGAGCCTACTTGCTGGGTCGTTGGCGAATCAATCTTCTAATGATTTCTCGGGTTTTATGTGCCAAAACTATATGATTATGGGCACACCATAGTGGAGGGCTCCGGATAGTTTTGACTGCCTGGTGCTCTGTAACGTGCACTGACAACGCACAGTAAACGGGCGACTAGCATTTTGCCTCGATATAAATGCCAACGCTAAGGCAGGGATCGAACCCGTGCGTATGGGTCAGAAGCCGTGCACTTTATCCACTGAACCAACGCAGTGCCAAAGCAATCTTCTCAGTATGAAGAATAACGTTTTGCAAGCTATACATTATTTTTATTTAGATACACTAGTACAACAAGATAAAAGCAACAACACACAGTAAACCCTCGCGCTAACTAGGTCATCACAATTTAAAATTTACTTCGTTTTCCTTAAATGTAGAGTGGCTCTAAATAAAACGATAGTAGGTCCACAATATTGGACACAAAAGAGGTAGCTGCAGTTTCGCAACAATCTGCCTTATAAAATTGATATGAGAAAAAAAAATGGATCTTAGGTTTCTTGTGTAGACTTTCTTACACATGGCTGCGATACACGAACGTTTTTTTTTTTCACATTCCTGCTGAACCTCCACCCGACAATGTGATGCAGCACGACAACATGACGCAGGCGCCTAAAATGCATGCACTGCGGTCTAGGCGCAGTATACATTGTGTAATGTGATTTTGTTATAACGAGAATTTAATTTAAGTAGGAAAAAGTGATGGAGAGAGAGGGAGAGAGAATAGGTAATCTTTCAATAGTCGGTTACAAGAAGTACTGACACAAAAATTTTGCATATTGTTTTTTCTGTTGCAATAAGGAGCTCACGACCCACTTATCACGGCTCGAAACATTGTTTACTCGAGCGCGCGACGGTTAATTATGTGGAGACGGCTTCATAGCGCCTAGTCACAGTTTCGGTTTCAAAGAGAGCTGAGAGAGGCGGAACCCAGAGTGGTTTTATTGTAAACAGCTGGCTACGTAAGCACATAAAACCGCGTTCGCATGAGCACCGCGTTGACAACTCTTTTCAATGAAGGCTTCCTGTGTGCGCGCTATGATCCCCTCTGGGACGTTGTAAATATGCATGACCACCCAAAAATGCCCTTCTGAGGCAAGTACTTCAGTATTTGTACTCCCGTGCAAATCCATAAACGAAGCGCCGCCTTGCTCCGTTGAAAAGGTGTGCTAGGAGGCTCGCAAGGATCATGACGGCCAACACAAACTCGTGATGCAGATGGTTCTTCTTTGTTACATTAAAACCAAGTTGGTGTCGATGTTGTCAGGTGTTGGGCTTTGCGCGCAGTTGCGTGATACACGCGATTTAAAAATGATTTTAAATATATACTAGGCAATATTAGCTGTTGATATTTGTAGATGATGCGCTTGTGTCCGCACAGATTTACCCCACAAGTTATCTTGCCTTCAAAATTTTGTCTCAGTACTCCTTCAAAGTCTCTTTAAAATGTTTTAGTATGAGTGTTCGAAATGTAGCGCTTCATATAAAGGTATTCTTGTTGGCCGACAGAGGACATGCGCGTGGTCAGACTGAGGTGCGTATTTTTAAATATCGCTGATAATGATTAAAAAGTATAAGACTGGCGTATGTACCGCTTCGCGTCCGTACTGTCTGGAAACTTGTGGGGCTGCTGATGTTCCTCTCTGGAGTCCTGGCACGCGCGGTCCGGGTGGACGGTGACCGCGCCCGAGGTACCTCACCCGCACAGGACGCCGTCTCTTGAAAGCCTGTTAAGGACCAATGTCCGGCGTTCATCAGAAGTGTTCAGTCATCCCCCAAGACAGTCGATCTTGTGCCGTCTTTCTTAACGCTGTTATGATGCTGCTATTATCTTAGCGACAAAGACAACGCAAGCTGGAACGCCTTGACCAGACGTCGCACATAGACTTGTCGCAAGATCTCCTGATTGGTCGCTATATTGTTAGTCCAAGCTACTTGGTACATTGATCATTAAAATGGTTAAGCAAGCATGAAACACATGAGACTGAAAGGAAAATATGAACACAACACTGTCCACGTCTCTCATTATGTCCCGTATGCTTTGCGCCAATGTAGCTGTTTCAGCGCTATTGCAGTCATTGTGTGGGCAGGCAGATGGACACTAGACAAACAAGTCACCGTGTAAACTTCGTGAGACATGGTATACGCGCACTGAGTGTTATATAAGATTAATATGCAGTGCATTGGTAATGCAGCGGCACTAACGCAATACCTTTAGGCTTTTTTTTTTCATGCAGGCTTCTACGTACACGCTAGGCCCCGTAGCCAGGAATTTTTTTCGGGGGGGGGGGGCACTTGCTGAAAGCCTTGACTATTTTCTTCTGCAGGTAGCAACCTAACGTCCACACGGCAAGAAAACTCACTTTTCATGTCGAATTCCTTGTCGAAGTCACATGGGAAAGGTGTTGTCATCCTCTCTGAAAAGACACACGCAGAAGGGTCTCGGATATATTGAAAAGTATGCAGCTGGTAATCGTGCTGTACATGGTGAAATCGCTCACTGAATCCACTCAACTAGATGGTTCTAATTATTATTACCTTTGCTCGATAACACCTTAACAGTTGAAAGCAAATTGCGAAGCGTGACTTAAAGCATAAGAATCATTGTCTAGTATCATTGTCAAGTGTTACAAAGTGAGAGTACTTGGCTATCTTTTTTAAATATCCAATAACGAAACATATTCAACGTTTATTGAATCCAGTAGATGCTGCTCCGCATCCTTACAATCTCGTTTTTCTGTCATTGTAACGCAGTAAGAGTCCTCAACTGTTACAAAGTGAGAGTACTTGGCTATCTTTTTTAAATATCCAATAACGAAACTTATTCAGCGTTTATTAAATCCAGTAGATGCTGCTCCGCATCTTTACAATCTCCTTTTTCTGTCGTTGTAATGCAGTAAGAGTCCTCAAAGACTCATTCGCCCTTTTAAAATTCACATAGTCAAATTTTAACAGGGTCCGAGTAGACGCAGTCAAAATAGGTTGCGTCACGGTAAGCTGGTGTGAGAACTTTAGCGCCCATGTTTCGGTTTTGCGTCTCTTCTAGTTTTTTTAATTTTTCGCACTGTAAGTGTGGCTCTCTCTAAAGTAATTCAATAGCGCAATTTTCTAATACATTCTAAACCTAAATTTTCTGCTGGTGTCCTATTTACAATTTGCACATGCTTTTTACCACTTGCACACAAAAGCACAAATTCTGCTCGTTACTAACGGACATTATTTTGTTATATATTGTTACAGTTTCCAGCTACAATATTTAGGCCGGTTTTGTGCAAAGTCACATTCACCATTTGCAATTCATTTCTCCACTGAAGGATAGAGCATTGCAATTCGTCACCAAACCTAATGGCGTTCTTCGGCCATAACTGACCCTTGCACCAGAAAACACTACGTCATCAATCAATGAACTAGCACAAGTCAGCCGCATGAACGATTGTTAGGTGCATGTGGGACGCTTTTCTGGTCGAGTTGAATATGCCAGCTGCTGCTTCAAAAACGCCAACAAAAAATAATGGCTGATATTGGTGCGGAAAAATTAATGGCAACGGGGATCTGGAGGAGGTTTAAAAGGCATGGTGGTGATGGCAAGGGAGCGGAGGGGAAGAGTCACGCGACTTTAGCTGTAGTATATAAGAAATGAATTTACGTATCTCTGCTCTCACTAGTGATGTGTCAGTGAGCGCCTTTGTTCTTTACGGAGTTACGCAACGAAACAAAAAAAATTGCGGCAGAATATTCTCACTGCAACAAATATACAAGAGGTGCATTCGCACCATGTGACGTCCCGAGTAGTGTAGGCAGATGTGGTGACAGGCCAAGAGGATGTCGTGAAGGGAACTTCCGTCAGAAGCACTCAGTCTAGAATGGTCACACGATAAAGATGAAGAGGACAGAGTATCAGCTGGGTCAAACCTTTGTTATCAGACCGAGTATCAGCTTGCTCATACTCCCAGGCAGCACGCCGCCATTGGACCGATCTCGGCCCAACGTCGGCAAATGACGGCAGCAATATTGGCCCCACGTCGGCAAATCACGCTCGCGCTACTTTCACCCGCATCGGCCCGACGTCGGCTAGCCGCCTTTGGGCCGATGCGGGCTTGCCGGCTTCGGGCCGACGTGGGCTAGCCAGCGTCGGGCCGAGACGGGCCTGCCGTTATTCAGCCGATGATGGCAAGCCGTCATTGGGCCTATGTATGCTAGCCGATGCTGGCGCGGTGTCGGCCCCGCCGACATCGGGTAGCCGCCGGCGTGACCGTTTACACCCGTTATTATGTTTTGGCAGTGGTGGCTTACCGTGCGTTAAGTAAGGTAATACTATGGTAGTACTGTACCGTCGAGGTCGGCACGTAGCTAGGTTATATGGAGACACCGGCGGTAGTTGCTCGATGCGTAAAGTAACCTGATCAGGCAGGCTGATACATGTGTTATAAAGTAAAATGGCTGCGTGCCGACCACGGCAGTTCGGTATTACTGTGGTTACTGTACTGTAAGTCAGCAGCGCTAAAATAAGACTATTCGCGGCCCAATGACATTTATTGACTGCCATTGGTGCCATATTCGAAAAATGCTTCCTAATTAGAACGACTGCTCCACTGATGTCTTAGTGTGCGATTAAGACCCACAATTCTGTCGAACCATGCAAGGCCGAGAACGAGTCAATATTGTCTCAAACAAAACTAAATTGATGAAAGGCCTGCTGCACCAACTACGCATGCGTCTGAGAAATTAAGGAGCAACACATTTGCAAGGTGATAAACACAAATTTATTCACAGATATGAACACACGCCAGCAGTTCCGGAGTAATTATGCCATAAAGGAATATCTAAACATCTATAGATACCGTAGCCAATATCTAAAACAACCCCACAGCCACCGTATTCCTCAGAAAAAGCAGGACAATCCTAATCGAGAATGGGATCAGGCGCAAAATCATAGGCGTGAGCAGGGTTCCCGTTCAGAGGGGGTGGGGGGGCGAAGGTTCAACGCGGCGCCCCCCCCCCCCCTCCCTATTAAGTCAATGTGTTTGGCAGACCTTGCGCCCACCTCTTCTTAAGTGACTACGAGGGCCGGCCGCCCCCCTGCCCCACTGTGCGCACGCCTATGCGAAGAGTTACAATCACTTCAACGTTATGCGCGGCACATTCGCTATAAATATTGAAAGAACTAGAACGGGCAGAAATAGGAATAAGGATTAACAAAGAATATCTTAGCTACTTGCGTTTTGCGGACGATATCGCGCTTTTCAGCAACGACGGTGCCGAATCACGAAAAAAATTCTGGAGATGTAAACGAAGGCAGCATTAAAGTAGGATTAAAGACGGACCCGAAGAAAAGAAAGATAATGTTAGGCGGCTTGCCGAAAAAGCGAGATTAAGAGTGGCAACTGGACTAGAAGATTCTGTATACGCGTGAGCTAATTACGAGCAGAGGAGCACCCCCCCCCCCGCACGTTTATTAAGTTCGCTAAGGAACGGTAGGCATTCGCAACACATGACTGGCAATTAAATTAGCGTTATCCTTTAAGTGGGAATTGCAATTTTTTCAGTGATATCTTAAGGGCCAAAAAGATGGATAAACTGCTGCACGCGACGCGAGAAACATTGCGAGCGGTACCACAAGATCCCATGAACTCTACATCTAAACAAGATAGACACGCACGCATTCCTAATCTAAATGTAAGATTGTAACAGAAAGGAATCGTGCATAAAAACCACTCACGTGTGCCCGTTGGATCGCTAAAAACACGAGCGAATAAAAAATGCAAGCGCACCATATACACAAAACACGATGGTCAATAGAGAATACGCGATAAGAAGAGAACAAAAATCTGATGACACGTAACAGCAGTGAACACGCGGCCTTATATGAGGTGAGCGAGTTCAAAATGGAAGCAGGGGGCCACTGGTTTCTCGCTGCGGTGATCTCTGCCAAAAACAATGCCGGAATCCTGCCGCGTATCCGTCTCGTGCACGATTTTGACTTTCCACCACACATGTCCACACACCGCACTTCTTGAAGAATTCTGCTGGTCGGAGTGAAAAAAGCCTGCTCCCGCAGCTACGATTGTCCCTCCGTCTGGACGGCTACCCTACCCTGCCTGGTCAAGCGAGTTTCGCGACAATGACGGTGAACGAGGGGAAGGAAGGGAGGGGGGGGGGGGTAGAGGTTGAAGAAGACGAAAAAAAATGCGAATTCTCCCTTCTTGAAAGCACGGCTCAGCCTACCACAATGGTGTGCGATTCCCCCTGCATGTCTATGGGCATGCCGTTTGAGAAAGGCGTTCGTGGAATTTTCAATGCATCACTTGTTGCCACATGTCGCTGCATGAAAACTTTGCGTACACCACGTTGGAGCCGCATTTTTCATCGTATTTCACGTGCCATAATAATAATTTTATGCGACTGTTTCTGAAAGCACGTGGGAAGCAATCGTTGAGCGAGATTTTTACTTGAAAAAGATATGTATGTCGCAAAATGGACGGCAACGAAGTGCAAATGCGAACTGTTAAACACGTGGCAAACACGTGTTTGTCAGTTCGTTAAAGATGGTCAGCGGGCTAGTTGATTTGTAAACATTCAAACGACAAAACGTGTCTTCACTTCGCCCGGTCTTTTTTGCACCATACCTATTTTTCTCAAGTAATGAACCAACTAGCTCAGCAACACGCCTTGCTGAGCTTTTACTATTTTCATAAAGTAAAATTATGTGACATCACTGAAGCAAATGCGCTTGTTACGCTTCACCCAAACACGCGCGTGAGTAAATATGTGTAAACACAGAGATCGGAAACTGTCCGTGTAGTATATGAGCGCTGGCGGCACACATTCAGCGGCTGAAAGGATATAGCGCTATAAATATGATGACAGGCTCGATTTATGCACAGAATTAGTATTCACATAAAACTTCTTCCGCTAAAAGCATTCGTGCGGGAATGTTTGGGTGAATTTTGATTCCGGATACATTAGCGAAGTCGGCCGACCAGTGGCAAAAACATTTACGAAACAGAAGTACTTCGAATTTGGCCCATGAAGTTAATGGTATGTGTTATAACGTTTCAACATTTTTGATAGCGTTGAACAACTGGTCAACGAAGTGGCCATCTAATTTCAGTCAGTTATTCTTCTAAAGACCACCTTTTTTTGGTAGAAAAGTGACTGTGCTAGTGATAGTTGTTAGTCATTGTCATAGCAGAAACTAATAAGAGAATGCAAGCTATTCAGTCGGCGATACTTCGCGCCCCGAGTCGTACGTGCGGCATTAGCACGGTACAATATTTGAACTTTGTTATTTGTGCTAGTACAGCAATCTATGTAGCGGCTACAAATATTCAAGCGCCTAATGCTCTATTGAATTACGATTGTATGCTAGGCGGGTGAGCTACCGGGCTTCTTCGGCGGGCTAAAGGTAGAGCGGAACGTCCAGGTTATTCTCGTCACTGACGGCCGGCAACACGGCGTCCAGCGTCGTTGAGGGGCTTCCGTGAACTAGTTTGGATGGCGTCATATGTGCGCCGTTTCTTACACTGCCGTGTTAACTCCAGGTTATGTGCGGAAGATATTATGGCGTCCCATGTCATGTGTTCGACGTACAGTATATTGCCAGCATGTCGGCGAGGGTTTCATTAACCCGATCGGTGAGGCTATTCGCCTGCGGGTGATGTTCGTCGGTGACTTGTGTGGCTCTATTGCAAGATGGTTTGCGTTAGCTCTGCCGTAAAAGCCGTACTTCTGTCGGTGACGAGGACTTTTGGAGCGCCGCGACGCAGGAGGACGTTCTCAACAGGGTATGTATAACTGTCTCAAGGGAGACAAGACAGTTCCAACATCGTCGGTAAGCCATCGGCTCCGCCGATGTCAGCTGAAGCACGGCAGAATGACGGCATGCTCGGCCCAATGTTGCCGGTGAAAACCATCGGCTCGGCCGATGTCGGCGAATGTACGGCAAAATGGCGGCTAACTCGGCCCAATGTTGCCGGTGAAAGCCATCGGCTAAGCCGACATCGGCGGGAAGACGGCAGAAGGCCGGATAACACGGCCCAATGTTGCCGGTGAAAGACCAACATCGGCTGAAAGGCGGCAAAGACGGCCCTATTTTGCCGGCGAAAGTCATCGGCTCCGCCGATATCGGCGCCAGGCTGGCAACGCTGGCCCGAGGTGGGGCCGCGCACAGCCGCCGTAAAACCAATATCGGCCCGACGTTGTGTGCTGCCTGGGCTTCTGTCATCAGACCAAATTTGAGAAAACTGGCTCATGGGGAGGCTTCACTAAAACGGCTCCCGTTTTGTGCAGTAAACTATTTGAAGTTCTAAATGTGTCAAAACGCACTATACCACATCGATAGAACCATGGAGGCGAACGGCCAGCACCCTAACCTTTTTCCGGGAAACTGAACTCGAAGCTTCTGTTAGGCCTGGGCATCGAGGGCGCAGACTGCACGTCCCCCACGATCTGCACCGTGAACACGGATGCGCCTGCTGCGGCTCCGTGTTGCGGCTGTTGGGATTGCGCCTGTTGTTCGCTGGGCTGCTGTCGCGGTGGCTCTGTTTGTTGCTGTTGCTGCTGCGACAGTGGAGACGTCGATGAGGTGACGGCAAGCTCCTGGCTGCTCCCTCCTGCCTGATTCCAGGACACGGCGAACGTGCGTGGGCTCTGCTGCTGCTTCGGGGGTATGGGAAGTGCTTTCTCCGGCGTCGTCCTTACTGTAGATAGAAAACCTCTGTTTATTTGACTTTTTTTATTTAGCTGGAGAGGAACAAAAATAAACCTAAGAGGTAGCATTACAGTCTTAACCTTGTGCTACCTAAAGCAAGCCCGCTGTAGGCAGATTAGCGGCTAAACTAGAGGGTGCAGGTTGGATTCTTGGCTACTGTAGTTGCATTTCGATGGAAGTGAAATGCAAAAGCACCCGCCTGTGTACATGGACCTAGATGCACGTTACAGAATCCTATAGGGTCGAAATTCAACCCATGTCCAACACTATGGCGTGCCTCATAATGATATAAAACCCCAGAATTTAATTTTAATTTTATAAAATTTTTCCTAGCGTTTTTGTCTAATCAATGATTTAGACGTCTTTTGCTTATCTGGATTGCTGACCAGTTCACGTATTTGTTTCCTCGAAAGTACAATAGGGCCTATGTATGCGATGGCTGTCTTCAAAATATCGGTGTCAATTGAAATTATTTCAATAAGTTCTGGAGTTTTATACGTGCGAAAACCACGATAGGATTATAAGCCACGTTGTGGTGGGGGACACCAGATTATTTTTTGAGCGCCTGAGGTTCCGCAGTGTTTTTGCATATCACCCCCATCAAGATGGTTTTTGGCATCGGTGGTCGGGCGGTCGTCAAAACAGGGAGCCAATAAAATACCGTAAGGTTAGCCACATCATGGTGCACCGTTGGCACTTACCGGTTAGGCAATGTCACCCCTAGCAGCGCAAAGACTGTCAGTGAAAAGCGCTAGCCTGACCACCGCTGACACCCACATGTTTTATGACAAATTTACCGGTCATTTGGCTGGTGAAAGGTGACATCGAACCCGGGCCGTTACAACGTGAGCCCAGCTCTTTGGCAACGTGCCATAAAAATTCGAACGATACACGAGGCTTTACGGAATCCGCCTTTTGCATGTCTGTGTGGCGCCCTCTTGCGGACACTACCAAAAACAAACCGTGCGGCGTCGGTGTGCGCGTCTGCTGCTACTGCCACCGCTGCCACCAGTGCTGCTACGTAGCACGAAGCTTTATTGCTGCGACACATGTGATGAGAGGCCCCGTCTGAGCGTTGTGTTGAGGCATGGAGCCCCTGGGAGTATTTACATACCCGACAGCTTCTTTTCCGTGACCAATGGATGGAGCCGGTTTCAATGAAAATGCCGAGCAAAAAGCAGTTGAATGCTTTCATGGTGGCAAGTGGTTGGCAGTGCTTCCGGCAAACCACAAAAGGACAGAAGTTCTGCGATGAAGGGTACGTGCGCAACCTCATGTTCAATGAGTTGACTGCCACGTCCACATACTGACTTCTGAGAAGTATTTGCCTCCCTTCAGTGAAGGGTGGCTACTACATCGTGCATGCAGTCGTGAGGAAAACCACAGGAGACGTACTGGCATGGCGCTGCCTCTGCCCAGCCGGGTCAATATAATTTTTGTTTATTGTGTCATTCCTACTAATCATACGAACTACCGGGCCTCTGCTTTGGCGGTTTCGTGCCTTTTCTTGTACGCGCTGCCGTGCGTGAATAGCGCTGAAAGGCATCATTCTTCTTAAAACCATCGGTGTAGACGAGCAGTGATGGCACGAAATCGGGGTGCCTGAGCGAGTTGGACGGCGAACCTGCAAGATCCGTGAACATCGCACTAAGGTTACCAGAAACAAGCAAGCACGTTGAAACTTCACTAACACAAGCAAAACGCCGCAAGATTTATGAATCGGTGCGCGGCAGTTACGTCAACAGCCAAAATACATGGATGTTTCTTTCTTCCCCGTGACTTTTACGACGGTACTGCGCTGACGGGCCCCGTCACCGTAGTCAGTGCCTTCTTTCTTTCTCGCTGAACAGCGAATGTGCTTCGACGACAGAAATGAACCACTGAACTTCAGTGAATGACAGGCGACGAAATTGCACTCTTTGGCATTCGTTATATTCAAGCGGAGGACTTACGGCGACCATTTTTACGACGCCAAAGTAAATAACAGCGTAGTTATGTTGAAACCGAAGCGAACCTTGGGGCTCTTAGCCAAACTTTGCTGTTGCCGTAGCGAGAGCTTCGTCGCTACTGAACTGAGCTGTGCGGCGAGCCGGACACGAAGCGCACATTTGTTCCGCGCCCTGCAGAAAACGTGGCATGTTCTTCGCGTACGCCACCTAAATTATAGCAATAATTAGCACACATACCTTTAACGAAGTGTTTTTCGCACAGTCGTGCCAAATCCGAAGGCTGCCACGGACTGCCGTCTTCATTTTGGCGCCTGACAGCCCTGATCCACGCTTCACGGCGCTGACGATCACGTTTCACCGATGGGAAGCGGAAATATGAATGTTGCTGCCGGGCACGCCTAGGGAAGTGCATCCATAAGCGGCACACGTTGCCGGCATCGCGCTAACAGAACCAGATATATAGATAAATATGTTTGTTGTGCTGCCTGCACATGCCAACACCACCGCCAATGCCGCGGCGAGAAGAGAGGCAGCGGGCGTCTGCGACGGCGCCGCACAGATCGTTTCGCAGAGTCGCCGCCAGGGGGCCGCGCATGCGCTGTAGAGGCATGCAAAAGGCGGATTGCAGCAAGCGAGGATGCCACGGGAGGGAAGAAGCCTGGATGTGAAGATGTGCTTTCAAGGATTTTTTTAATTACTGCCTGTTCAGTACTTCCACTAGCTTTGAATTTTCTTGCTTATGAATGGTGGGCACTTTCTTGGATCCTGCTGGGTGGTTGACCTCGTATCCCATTGCAATGTACTAACGAGCTTAAAGAAAGAAAGTGGGGGGTAGGGGGGGGGGGGTTCACGCCGAAAGCGTGGAAGGGAGGTAGGAGTTTCGCTGAATTGTGGTTGTCAAAAGTGAGCACTACCTGACAATTTCATGGTGATAAGAACCGTTAGAAACTTCTAGAAGAAAAACAATGAGTTTCACAGGATTTGTCATGTCAACGAAGCGCAGCGACCATCCCCTTTGAATTGTGGCGCCGCCGTACATTTTCCCCGAGTCAGGAGTTAATGTTTAAAGCAAGGAAGGACGTGACAGAATACGTTGGTGGATTTTCACCTTACTGCCCTAGTGACGACAGCACCTAAGAGCTGTAAATCAAAGCTCACGCTAGCTGTGGTTCCCGTGCACTCACCCTTGTCCTCTTTCTTCGGCGGTGGCACCAGCTTCAGGAGGCTGGCCTGTGACCGGAGCAGGGAGTCGTCCGTCGCCATTCCGGACTTGTCCCGGACACTGCGCTCTATAAAATAACGCGTCGCAGACACTGAACTCTACAGTTCCCAGCAATGCCACTTGACATATTTAAATGGACACTAAAGAGAAACACTATTTTCCTGGTATTAGTAGATCGCAATTTCACAATACCGAAAGCATCATTCTTACCGCGGGGAGACGCTCGGCAAGCGAGCCGAGCGTCTTCAATGCAATGCATCATGCGGGAAGTTGAACTACGAGTTTGAGAAGCAGTTCTTGGGTCAGTATAAAAGAATTTCTGAGCTAACGTTGCTAAAAGAAATGCCTGGCAATGTAAAGTAGGAAATACAAGGTACATACAAACTATGATATAAAAATACTATGAAAAGGAAATGTACACTAGCACATTTGACAAAAGTGTAAAAACTGCAAGGGGGTGGGGTGTACTGGAATAACTGGATTGATAAGGGACGAAAATGATTCTTTTCCATCAGCGAATAACTAACGTTAGCCAACATTAATGAACATCGGCACCAGCCAACATAAGCTGCTTGAAGCTAAAGTGTCTTGTCAAGTCATAAAAATACAAGGGACATAGCACATAAATTTTACAGAAGCAGGTCCTGAACTGAAAACTTTCAGGGGGCCTCCTATCGTTTACATATGTTAACTAAAGGACAGGTGAGTGGAAGATCAATCGATGTACAACAATACTAAAGCATAAAAGAAGCAAAGTGAAAGCTCGAACACAGTCCAGTAGAGACATTCATGAATATGGAATAACAATGATGAATGTGAATGCTTAATTAGGAAAATAACGACATTTGAAATGGGAATACTAGAATTTTGACAAAAGCCAAGCAATGTGCACTTTATGCATTGCACAAAGATTGTAAATACTGTAATAAGCACTGCCGTGGCGTTAGTGGTGTGCCACAACAAACATAGCAAACACAACAAAAAAAGCTCAATTAAAGTCACTGCGATGCACTTACACGTAGAAGCATAGTTTTGATCAGCACTTCTAATGAGCTGCTTGATAGGTGGCACGAAAAATTGACCCATGTAGGGCAAGCTAGAATGGCGAGGTCCTTAAGGGGGGGTGGAGGTGAGGTGCCCCTGAAGGATCTAGCTGTAGGATAGCTATTCTGGCACTACAGAGGAGGAAGGTGCCGGGGAGTCGGGCAGCTGTCCTCCCCCCCCCGTCACTTAACCAAATGTGGCAGCACTAAGGCCGGCATTAGTGAACATCAAGCTAACACTAGCTGACGTGAGGTATATGTTAGCTAAATTAGTGAACACTAGCATTATTGGATCGACACTAGCCATGATTTAGCCAATACAGTGCATCAATGCCTGGCATTTTTCAGCAGTGTGCCAATATTTGCAAATATGAGTAATGATTTTGTCGTCGCCGCAGGTGCAGTTGAGTGTCGCTTTGTCAGCGCACGAAAGGCTGAGCCCATAGTAGTTAAGTCCGTGAGACAAGTTTGAGATTTAATTTGGAATAATTCATGTAGGGTTCACCACAAACAATAAACAAACACAAAAATTCAGCCAAATGGATGGGCAAAAGGACTGACAGATATATTGTAAAATACTGATAATCGTATACCTTGTGCTGGAGCGTCGAGAGGCAGAGGCTGAGGGTATACGGAGCGTTTTTCTTTGGTATGCAACAACGTATCCTCCTCTACCCAACACATTCCTGTAGATTGTAAAAACACATTCAAGGTACGTCAAGAGATAGATAGGCACTTACCCTCCTTGATGACAACTTTGAGAATCGGCGTGAAGGGTTCCTTCACGGGGCTCGGCATCGTTCTGGTCGAAGAATCGGATGTCACGCTCTCTGGAGGAAAGCATGCAGCCACATCAGTTCGCTAGTTGCATGGGCAGCTCGTTGATTCACAGCAGCATTTATAGAGCTTCAGCACAGGTATTATTTATGTAGAACAATTTTTTACAATTTTGGTTTAATTTTTCTCCAGATATGGCCCAGACCGCTGAGCAGAAAACAGTGTGTAATCAGCTTATGGCTTAAAACTGCGTTTATGGTGCATTCTTATTCGTACACCGAGTGTGGCAAAAATGTCCCTTTACCCCTTATGAAATCCTGAAGAGGAAATAGCTTTGTGCACTTTGTGCATTAGCAGCTGTGGTTCACTAAGAAGTAATTCCAACTCGTCCACTGTGAGCGACTTTGTTCACTGCTTTGTATTTCACACAATTATAGGCATTCTAGTCACTGACGTTATGAGCATGCAAAGAACAAAAGAAAAAGGAAATAAAGTAAATTACGTTATTTTTAGAAATTAAGTTGGATATGAAAGTTGGGATAGTTTTGGCACACTGCAGCGCAAAAAGAAAAAAAGGAAACACACAACGGACGGAACACGAACGACGAAGACGAGCGCTGAACTTGCAACAACCTTGCAGTGTGCCACAATTATGTACCAACAAGCCCAACTCGACACTTTAATTGGGATAGTTTGTACTGCGTTAAGTGCGTCATAGAACTCCAATAAAAAAACAACACTGAGAGAAAGATTGCATGAATAAAAAGGTGGTACACTAACAAATGAAGGTTTAAAGAAAAGCGTGATGTGACGATGGAAATTGACACTTAACGTCAAATTTTACTTGCATCCTTCAAGAAGGTTCGAGCCACTGTAAACCTTGCTGTCATGGTTTTGGACCATAAGTATGTTCTTACGCCATACCCTATGTCAAACAAGAAGCCTGCGTTAGAACTGAGAGCTTCAAATATTGATGAATTGGGCTCGTTGGCAAGCGCTCATCGTTCTCTTGAGCTAAGTACGACACACTAATGGAGATGATGAAAAACGACACAAGTTGACACAATTGCGTCCTTGTTGCCTCAGCCCACTATGTCAAATGGTGCGTTTCGTTACAGCCAGTGTTCATCTTGTTCTTGATGTCGTACCTGACGCCAGAACAATGGTCAACTGGGTACGCATGGCCGGGATTTTCGCTTCGTGCTGCCGGTACCTCTTACCGTTTGATTTCACCGACTGCGCCTCTTTAGATGCCTCGACGCCGCTTGTGTCGTTGACATTCTTGAGAGAACTTTCACGCAGATGCGTCCGTGGCGCATAAGAGTCCGCTGTCCCGACATCCGTGTCTGCAACGTCTGAAAAGCACGCCACCCTGTCAGGAAATAACGATTTCTATCACGTATCCCCCTATATAGTGCCATTCTCCTTGGTGTTCCATTGACATTCCATGCACAACTAGAACCACCAACACAGCACACCAACTCAGCTACTGAGAAATGCAACTATTCACAATGCACCCAAACCTGGACGCTGTAGCAATGGAACAAGACAATTTCAGAACGAGCAATGTCACAATTACAATAAATGTCAAGAATTATACTTCATTGAAATAACAGTTGGAAGCAAACGATGGGCAGACATTTCGACATGATTAAGACGGCATGTTGTCTAAGTCAAATCAACAGTTAGACAATTTAGACATGTCTAAATCCCTGTCCGTTGTTTATTTCCGGTGGCTATTTCAGGAAAAAACCTACACACTCATCCAGCTTGCACTTTTAATGAATCAGTAGCACCCAACGTAACCTAAAGGAAGCATATTGAAAACCACGGCATAAAAATATGTTATTGACAAAGCAAGAGAATAGAACAGCCATTACTTGTTTCGATTCAACGGCTACTGGAATCGTACGCAAGTGATGTAACGTGATGTCACTTGAAAGTCGCGTCCTTGCCATTGGTTGTCATATATACATACGTTTGTAAGCACGTTACAGTGTTCATCACGTTTCTTCAGTGTGCCAAGGCAGATTTGTGCATATGCTAACCAGTCATTGAGACTCCCTTTGCTTGGCGGCGCTTCAAGGCTAGATCCCGGCGCGCCTTTCTGACTCGCCAGGCGGTCTGCAGCGCAGTGGCGGCACGATGTCGCCGCTGAGCCACACTGCCTTCAGGAGGTCCCGGAAGTGGCTGCAATGCGCATGGCAAATGAATGTGGCAAATGGTTAAAAAATTACTAACATTACAAGTACCGCCATGGGTTATCAAGAATGTAATGCAGCAGATTGGGCAAGTGCTGATGTGGCTTGAGGGAGGGGAGGGGGGGGGGCAACGCTCCTTTTGCACCTCCCTGCCGACGCCCATGATACACACACTAGTAATAGTTGTCACCGAGGGGGGCGAAGGTGCTCTTTGGTTAAGAATGAATGGCAAACTCTTATGCGTCTTGCAAAACTCTTGCAAAGATATGCATTAAGTGAAAAACAAATGTAGCACTCTAGCATACATAAAACATAGAGGGAAGGAGATTCCCATGGAACGTTGCTATAGGGGAACGGTAATTTCGCATACGGTAGAAAGATAGCAGAGCAAGGAGGGCGTGGCGATCACTAAAGGCTACCGGGGAGGAGGTCACTAAAGGCTACCGGAAACCGATCGGTACTTTAAATGATTCTGCGTATCGGGTCGTATTCCTCTGCAGTCAATGCGTGCGTGACTCCCGAAGGAAACGCAAGATATTTGCTAGCCGAAGCCTGGATGCCTGGCGTCATGCTTCCTCCTAGTCATTTTCGTAACTCCATGCTAACACCCTTGTTATCCTACTGACAAGCGATGTTAATACACACCCACAATGACGTCTGGTGCTGATCGTCCGGCTTGGGGCAAAGGAAGGTGCGCGGCTGACTGGCGAACCTTGAGAGCAGGTGCTCGCGGCCTTCCTCCTGTAGCGACACCACCCTGTGGACCACAGCATCGCGTGATTACACATAGTCTTCAGTCGTAAAACAACAACAACAAAGAAGATAGTCATCTGAGCTATCGGATCGAGATTGAAGCGAGTGTTGCTGCTATAACACCAGATAGCATGCATTAAGCAATGCAAGCCAGAATTTTTTTTCTGCGGTCACCAGGCAGGTGGGGAGCACAACGAACAGTTATGCAGTGGCATCAAAAGATCAAAGGAATAATAATCAAACCATACAATACAAAATGGCAATACAAAAGGAAGGATGTAAGAATAGACACTTGCTGAAGGCCTGGATATGAGCAATATAAGGAAAGCACCTATCTTTCAGCAATTATTACCCCCCCCCCCCCCCGGGCTACGGGTTTTGTACAGTGCATGTTTGAGCCATCTCAAGTTTTTGAATATCTTTTTCGTAGAAAGGGTCCCAAACCAGTGATGCATATTCATGCTTAGGTAAAATATGCACTTTGTATGCGAGTATTGCCTAATGTTGGCTCCTCCAAAATTAAAAATAAGGTTTCGCAGAACTGTACATTGGGTGACTCGGTTGAGCTTCATATTGGACAATAGTGTACGCAGAATACCGACAACTAAAGGAACGTAGAATGTCAGGCAGTGCCTCTTTTGATTATTGAAAACCAAAATACAAAGTTTGTGGTACGTCTATGCGCTTTAATTCGCGCCAGATGGCACGTGCAGCAGTTCACTACGTACCCAAAAGCGGCGAGGACCATGAAGGCGACCGAAGGGAAGCGGGTAATGTTGCTCAGGAGCGGTGGATGGAAGCAGTGGACAATCTCTTCGCGGCTCATCAGCGAAAATCGCACGCACTTCAGCAGTTGCACGACGTACTGCTGCCGCTTGCAGTAGTCATGGTTCAGCCAGCGCAGTGCTGCCAGAAACACGGGCACTTCCCTGTACGCGATGCAGAAGAAAAAAAAAAACTCACAGTTCCTCAAAATGAGCGTTAAAGAGACAGTAGTAGGAGTTGTATCAGTAAATTATTTCTACAAAGTACCACAATATCAATAATGATCAACTTCTACTGCGAGGAGACGATTGGTGTGTCAGAAATGACACAAGAACTAATGACTGGTGGCGACGTCATCTTAAGATGCTGCACCAGTTCGCCATGCCGTGGATATTGGTGGCACCCAAGTGGGGCACATTTAAATTTTCTTATCTGTAAATATAGATTGTGGCCACAACGGCCCAAATTCAATGGCTGTTGACTGCCTGTTTTTGAAAATATTGGAACAAGTTCTCTTTGCCACGAACGAAAGCGTGATGAAAGTTGTGCTCACCCCGAAGTTCCGAGCCGTGAGCAGCTGAATAGCGGCACAACCTCAGCGACTGACAGCCTCAGGAAGCGCTCGTCGGCCACCACCTCGTCAAAGCGAGATGCCACGAGTCGCAGAGCTGCCTGGCGGTCACGGCCGCTGCTTCCCTTGTTGGCCGTGCGATACCACACCAGCAGGCGCTCCATCTTGGACCCTATCAGCGATATCTGAGGAAACGTGAAGAATAGTTGTGGGTGAGGCGCTGTACAAACATGTGCATTTTTCCCTACTGCTTCTAAAAAGCGTGTCTGAAAAATGTTCCAAAATACTTGATCTTGATATAAGTTTAGGTGACATTTGCTCGATCTGACTAGCTGTGCTAGGTCAACTGGAATATATCTTCTCCTAATGTATGGGTGTCGTGTGCAGTGTGACAATAATGAGTGCACATAAGAGGTCCAGGTTTCATCAGTCTACTTGGACTGTTTTTGTAATGAGTCAATTACGTCCGAGGAAAGCAATTGGCAACAGTTGGGTTTCCTAAATAGAGTACAGCTACCAAGGCTTCGAATACTACCGCTCTGGACTCGCCGATTACACGTGATATGTTTTCGTGTGCATGAGTGATGAATAACTGCAATGACATGCTTGGCAGTTCGCGATATCCAAACATCTAGACCATATTACCGTCGACGACCGCAGCTTTTCATAAGACGTGGCAGTTCTCAGGCATGCGAGTTTCAGCTGAGTCTCTGATCGACTCCTTCGAAACACTCCTGAATGACCACGTTCAGTCGTTTGTGCGCTACCTAGCTCTGCGAGTTTTTTAACTTATTTTATTGGGTAAGATTTGGGCAAGTTCGTTTGTAGTGAACGGGGAGAAAAGGACAGAGAAGGCACAGAAAACTGAAAAAGTACTGAACAGAAGGCGTTTGTCCAGTGTGCAGTGTCTTCTTTGTCGCTGCTTTTTTCTTGCATTGTCTTTGGCCCCAGTTAACTGCCAGTCTCACTGTTCACACTCTCTACATGCGTCCTTTCCTTCTCTATTGCCCCACACAACTAAATGACATTCAGATATTGACTTAGAACTTAGAATCGCTTAGATTCACTTAGATTCAGATGAACTCACTTAGACGCGTGCGAGTACTGATGATCACGCAGTGGAGCGTTGCTATAATTTGCTGGTACTGTTCTGGTAACCTTTAACCCCTCGCAATTCTTATTGACCTATTCTGTTTACCTATGGAAACCGAAAGCAGTGAAAGCCTGTGGAAATAGAAAGCATATGGAAGCTGTTAGCGAATGGCTTTTGTGGAAACACAGTAGCACTTACATACCTAAGATAAACAATGACTGTACACAATTATACTTACGTCGTGGGTTTTTCTCATGTTCCCTTTCGTTCATCAGAAGTAACAGTATCTGGACATAACAGTGGTTTATGTGTGTCATTTTGTTATAAATACAGCGCAACTGTAAGGTCTGTGTCTATGCTGATAAGTATATTCGTTCACCCTTACCAAGACAAAATTGAGCTATGAAGGTACAACTGGCGAGGCCACTTTTCATATTTCCCATTAAGTCACTACGTTTGTGACGTCAGTCTTGCGCTACGTTGATTAACTGTAAGTAAAACTGTGCTGCCTGCTGGCATAAGAAAACTCATTTGTAGCTTTACTGTTGCCTTCAGAACGCGCTCAGATTGTTGTCTGTTCCGATGTTTCTGTAAGACCTGTGATAAGATAGCCAGAAAGTCAGGTCGGGTGTGTAGGGCTGATGAGGCCAAACGTGAAGTCTAAGTGGGTCAGCTTTCTCATTATTTCACATGCGATATACGCAAGACAGTGGCACCTTTGAAGATAATTCTTTGACGTACCTCAGAGTTTACAGTTACATAGCTTCGTTTTTTTTTACTGGGTGAAAGAAAGTTCTTATGAACGCCCCGACATATGGAGTGTTGATGACCAAACGTGTTTGTGTGCGTTGAGGCATACCAGCCTTTCAATCTTGTTTCTTTTTGCACTTCCGTTTTGTGGTCTCCATCACATGCTAAACCATCCCGTGATATTTGAGCATGCATGTTTCTGACTAAATTACAGATCTTACAGGGGTGCAACAGGTGCGCCAATTGCGCTAATTTGACACAATTCATAATTTTTGCGCCAGGCTGAGCCAAAACCATGATATTTGTTGAAATTGTGCCGTGCTGCACCAAAATGCCCCACCATCCTCAAAATTTCCTCAGTTGCCCTAATTTTAGAAAGAAATGGAGGCCTCGTTGTCCACCTGCAGATTTGGCAACATCGTCCAATCAAATCTAGACATGCAGACCCTAACCCTGATACTAACCCCACCACGAAAGAAAAGAAAAAAGGACAGCGCTTCTAAAATTTCCTGGCCTTATTCTACCACGTGCAGAATGCTTTTTAAGCCACTTTTTTTTTCGCAGTACACCGGTGCCTTGTGAAAAAAGTGTACTACAATTTAGAAGGGGTTATTGTACTAGCTGTCACAGAACACATCACATTTTGTTCCTTAATTGCTTATGCGTGCACGCGCCGTATAATCAGAGTACTAGTATGATTGGTGACGTCTAAAAAATTACTGGCAATCATTCAGAGCTGTGTATGACGTTTCTGTGGCCCTGAGAAACAATAAACAAAAACGTACGCTGCTTTTCTTTTTTCGCCACCTCCACTCGCTCCTGCTTTAAGAATCTCCCGAATTTCGAGGTCACCAGGTTGGCAGGTCCACATTCGCATTTGCAGCGCCTGTCAAATGATTTGACAGGCGCTGCGAAAGCTAATGGGGACTTCGTCACTGCTTGCACTGACGAGCGGTTAAAACAAACTGCTTTTTATTAAAATAGCAGTGCACACGTGCACTGTGCATGAGTTAGCTGTTGTTGAATGGTTCGTACATATTTTTGTTTTCTTTTCTGAAAGTAAACCTTCTTTGTCATACTGCTCCAAATTTGGGATTTCATGCTACAAAATGGATGTTTTTCTCCAGTAACCCGTTCAAATCTGGATTTTTGTGCTCCAAAAGCCACATCTTGCTGTTCCTAAAATTGCTCCAAATCTTATTCGGCTGTTGCACCCCTGTTAATAGGACTGCTTCTTTTTTTTTCGTGGGCTCCTAAAGCTTGTCCAGGCATTAGGAAATATGTTTGAAAACACAGCGACAAGGTTAGCGCAACACGTGATTCGGTCAGTCAAGTGTAAAACTATTAGACACATATCGACATTTCTATAGTGTTTCCTGTCAACTACGAATTTGACTTAGCGGGTTGTTGCAAGATTGACAGAGATCTTAGAAGGCCGTCGATTTTTTTTTTTTTTTTTGCCGTGGAATCACTCACCCTCTTGATCTCCTTGATGGCTCGATGAATTCCAAGCAGCATGGAAGCTTCGTAGATGTCCAAGGCCATAAACGGATCCGCGTCTAGAAACCCAGTCTCCATGAAAAGCACCAGGGCTTCGAAAACTTCCGGTTTGACGTCTTGAAGCTCCAGCTACAACAGATTATCCAACCAGTTTGATTGCATCTTTGTGCTTAAGACAGTCAGTTTAACGACGAAGTTAAATGTGATAATTTACTCTGGTATGTACACATTATACTCCATGAAAAAATAGGAGTGCCTGTTACTCTTCTGGGCAAGCCCCGACGTGTAACATATACAAAGCTCTATAAAAATACCCGTCACCTCTCTTTTGGCTGAGAGTCGGTGCACTGTAGGATTGTACTCTGACTCTTAAAAATAAAAGGCCACATGACCATGCTGAGCGAGCCATATGTCTCTTGTAGGAAGCTGCTAAATGAAACAAATCACACTCACTGGAGTGTCAAGCGGCTTATTTCAAGTGAGTTAACTGACTCTTGCTGTAGTTTTTCGTGTGACCACTGATGGAAAAAGTGAAGTATTCCTTTTTATTAAGTTCAATGACACTTCCCGTTACGCCATGCGACTACAAAAAAGATTGAATTAATTTAGAAAACACATCAAACTGACTTGGCTTTTGCTGCAGAGTAAAGTAGGAAGCGGGAAAATTTGGTCTGTGGATTCCATTTCACTATTTCGTGACTGTGGGAAAATCGCCACATTTTGTATGTTTTAGTACTTATTTTTAGATGCGAAGTATCTTAAGGCGGAGCTCAATCCGGTGGTGGTGGTGTGCGGCGTGACTACTCTTACTGCGCATGCGCATACCCTCTCCACACACCTCCTCTCCACTCCCCCTCACCATTCCCCATGTCCTCTACCCCTCCCCCTCTCCACTCACCCTCTCCCCTCTCCCATACCCCTCTCCACTTCCCCTTTCCACTCTTCCTCTGAAACGCGGGCTAGACATGCCGAAATTCTCTCCTGCGCAACGCCGCGATGAGCTCTAGCGCATGCGCGTCCCCTCCCCTTCTCTCTCCTCTCCTACGCCGCCCTCTCTCGCCCGCCTGTCGACCGCGTTCCCCGCTCGCCACTTGAGCGACAGTTATCGTGCACTCCACACCCAATTTCCATTTTCATTTCCTTCTTCCTTTTAAGAATCACCTCCCCCCCCCCCCCTGCGAGAATTAACGGCCAGGCTAGATGGAAGATGACGCGAGGTCGGTAGCATGCCCAACGAACGCCAACGGAACGCGATCGTGCAAGTGCTCCGGCTTCGCATCGCCTCATGGTCCCCTTTAGCGGGAGATGGTGTAATTTTGTTAGGAATGATATGGTAGATACAGTGTAATAGTATATATCAATATGAAGCTGAAGCTAAGTGATTGTATTTTTTAAGCCTATTACTTTGAAAAATTCATATAAGGTATAATATGCAAGAATATTTATGAAATAACTAGATTTATTGAACATTGCATAGAACATTTTTAATTTTATGCCCCCAAAATGAAAGAAAAACAAACAAAGAATAATCTGAGATAGGAAAGTTTGAATGATATAGCACAAAAAGGGTATGAGTTACAATATTTTTTGTCTGCCCAGTGAAAACTGCATTATTCCATCAGCTTACACGGTTATATTCTTTGCTCGCAAAATTTTTCAAACACAGTAATACAATAAACAAATTTAAGAAGAGGAACAATTTGCTATTGAGCTATAGGTATTTTAGCAAGTTATGCTTAATAGCAGCACAGAAAAAAATCACGTACCGAATAATAGCACTGAACACGGCACCAA
The DNA here is from genome assembly GCF_013339695.2 of Rhipicephalus sanguineus. Classification (NCBI taxonomy): domain Eukaryota; kingdom Metazoa; phylum Arthropoda; class Arachnida; order Ixodida; family Ixodidae; genus Rhipicephalus; species Rhipicephalus sanguineus. The sequence goes on along the minus strand of NC_051184.2, from coordinate 39,618,827 downwards.
AACATCCTAAAGCATGGCTTCACCGCACGCAATAGCTATATTCTAAACATGTAAGCTACAAAAAATGTCTTCACATTTCAATGTCTGACGTTATGGAAATTGGTGGAACCACGTCTGAAATCTCTAAGACGTAAAAATTTCACCATCTCCCACTAAAGGGAACCATGTGGGGATGCGAAGGAGCGCATCGGTCGACTTAAAGTTTCGTTCATCACGGGCACCTTGCCCGATGTTAACGCGTCCTTGCATGTAGAACACACCATGGAATCACTGTAGTTGCTGTTAATGGTCCCGCACTCTTGTTGGAGCACGCCACGTGGGTTCATCGCGCGTCTGCAGAATCTCGTTCGCCGACGCCATCACATGATTGCTGAGAGAGAGGCCACAGCGTCTTACCCAGGCCCGAACGCGCTAGCACGTGCCAGAACACGTGGTTTTGTCTGCGTTACGCCAGGCTAGGACAGCATACGGCAGCCTGGGCGCCTAAAGTGCTCTGCACATATTATCATCAAGGCGGTCGAAGAAGACTTCTCCTTGGCGCGAGCTTCGGTCAGCTCTGCACGTATCATCATCAAGGTGGTCGAAGAACAAGACAAACAAGACTTCTCCTTGGCGCGAGCGCGCGCTCAATATGTTACAGATGGCTATGGTAGGTTTTAGAAAGCGGACGGTCGCCAATGGAACTACGGACAAAGCCCAGCGCAAAAGGTGCTTCGCATCTAAAAAAATTCTTTTTCGAAGGTTGGTGTGCCACTGGCCAAAACAGGCATTACAAGTGGCATTTGTCCAGTCATCAAGTATCTTGTCGCCTTAGCACTTTTTGTATTCTCTCCGCTTCGTCAGTCGGTAGGACTTGTTCTGAACGTACTTGCTTTTGGGAGGTGCATTCATGGAAGCTAGACGATGCCCATACAGATCAGCAGGCAAATGAAATGCACCATCTCTGCGGCCGTGACCATTTCCCAAGAACCATCATCTTTGGCATAAGACTGCTTCTACGAGATTTGCAACCACGCACACTCATTTTTGTTAACACAAATCCTGTTTATTATCTCCGAACGCCGATTGTCCTTGTGACACATATCGCTTCACTGCACAACACTACTCTGAGGTCACGGCCGGGTAGTTTTCTTTGGCTGAACATTGCTCTCTCCTGATTGAAGGTTATGTCACCAAATTTTTACCATTTACTGTTGAGACACTACAAATAAAAGGTATAATAGTGCGAACATCCTCACGATATTTCAATCGGAGTAAAAGAATCTATGCGCCAGAAAGCTTAGCGTGCTGATTAACACCCGACTACGATCCGGGTTCGTTCTACGGTTTTTTATCATCAGATATGTTCATAATTGACATCATCCTCGGAGTGACTTCTGCTAGAAAGAGCAGAAAAATCGCTTGCGGACGCAACAGAATTGTCCAAGGAACAACATTTCTGAGAGGGTCTCGCTATCGTTTCGTCTGCCGTTTTCGCGAACAAACCAAGTGAACCGCTATGCAGGAGACGAAACATTAGTGCTTACAGAAGGTGCCAGATGGTGCAGCTAGTTGATAGGAGCGCCCATACTTTTAAATTCTCGTTCGGCACGTTCGGGTCACCGGTGACCCACGTTCTATAGGCGTGGTCGCGAAAGAATTAAGCAGTTTAGGTGGGCCTCATTTACATATTTGTGCGAGTATTGTCAGCTAAAATGTGCGACTGCAATGTGTATTCCCTGATATTCTATAAAAGATATCGCAGAAATCTGCATCATAGAATGCATATTTATTGCATATGATTTAGGAATAAAATTAAAAGGCAGTGAAATGTTGAGGCATCAATCTTGTGACTTGCTATATTGCATTTCCTGTTCACAGTCAGCAGTCCTGAAAAATGTTATCTGAAAACAAGACGTAATATTGTAGTAAGAAAAAGGAATTGTATGTATGAGTTTGCACAACACTCCACAATAGGAGATCTACGTAGAAAGAAGGATAGGATCATAACGAAACAAGAAGTGCACAGTGACATCACAAGCAACAGTGCATTTGCCATTATCACGTAAAACACAACTTTCAGGTAGTAGCGTTTGCAACGTTAAACTTAGTGACAAACTTGCAACACAGCCAGGGTATCCCAATGACTCCTATGGCTGTGCTCAAGGGCTATCCAGCTGCTGTTGCCACATTACAATGGGAACAAAATCTCAAACCTTTAGTGATGAACTCAGCTTCACTAACAACTTAAAGAGCCCAAAAGGGTCAAAATTTATTTATAATCAACCTTTATCCTCATTATCAGGTTGTGACTTAGGCATGTAAATACGCAAGATGTACTGGTATATCAGCTCCTTGTAGCATACACATGCTAAACATAATTTTACAAACTTTCTATTGCCGTACACCAAAGGAATCCGGCCTAACCACTTCATATGAAAACACTTTTTTTTTCGAAGATCGCCGGGGCCGTTTGTACCTGATAAAACGAGCTTGCACCACGGATCGTACGATACATAGCTAATTAATTAATCGTGTATGTACTTCATGGCTTTGACATTAGGTAGATACCCAAACTTAACGCATCTAGGCGCTATAGAACGGACGTCGGAGGGCTTGCCTCGAACTCGATGTCGTGCGATAGCTCGCTTCTACTAACGATTTGCATCGTGCCGAAATAACTGAAACTTCTTTCGCGTTGTACCCGCGCTTCGCTTTGATGAGCTTCCTACTTTTCTGAAGCGTGGAGCGGGTGGGAAGCTTTCCAGGGCCTTAATTTGCAGGAAACCGTGACTCGCCACGAGCGAAAGAGGGGAATTTATTGTAACTTATGCAAATTCGCTTGCGGACGGCTCTCTTTGCACTACTCAGTTAGCGCCAAGTGTGCGATGAGGGCGGTGGTGGCGGCTTTTTCGCAGCGCCGCCTGAGCAGAGTAGCCTATAATGACTGATTACACCTACTGCCGCTAGAAGCACTGGAAGTGCCGAAATATATGTATCTGCAGCGCCTTAAACATCTGTATTTAACCAATCGAAGCCAATGTACTTAATACGTTTAAGTGTTCTCCACGCGGATCGACCTTTTTTCACGTTTGCACGCGTGGGCGCACGCTACACTCTGAAAATCACGGCAGAATTTGTTAGGACCCTCATGACCGCGCATCTCAATAGCGATCTCGTGCCTGCGGCAGCGTTGGCCCAATCTGCACTAATAAAAAATTAACTACCGCACTTGATGTGGTAGTTAACTGCATCACGCAAAAGTGCGAAAGCTTGTAATAAGCATAAAAGGAATACACTGTTAACTCGTTAGTGCCAACGAAAACATGAAAGCAGTACACCCACCTCTTACAGGCGCGTGTGTTCGATGTCCGCAGCTCCATCAATATGGCCCCATCAAGCGTCACCAGCGTCTCTTTCATAACGAAGCCGCCGCGAACGATATGGCGCCATGGCGCGTTTTCTCCATCTCGGAGCTACAGAACACGCAACAGACACGAAGAGACAGCCGATATTGAGAACTGAGAGAGATGAGGAGATTCCGACAGCGACGACGATCCGCGGCGCTGGCCGCCGTTGCCTCGTGATGACGCATACGGTGTCCTATTGCGCACGATAGCCGATCGAAATGCACTGCACGGAAGTAGCGACCTTTCACAACGACTCCGGTGACACTTCGCGAGCATGCAGAAAAGTTGACTCCATTGACTCTTACTTTCTAATGTTACCTCTAAAAGGGGTCGAGAGGAAGCGTCTATGATTAATTGGCAATGCACGCTTTCATTTGCCAAGTGCCTGTTCTGTTTTGTTTCTCGCTTTTCTTTAGTTCTTTTTTTTTTGTTTGGGGGGGGTGGTGCATGTGTCATGTGTCGCCTCATTACCATCTGAGGAATATGGAAACGCGTTTGTAGAAATTCACCGCGAAAAGCGAGGGAAATCAGTTGCGAATAGGAGCAGCAGATCTTACCGGTATTTTTAACGCTTCTTGCGGGAGCTTGTGGAAGCATTTTGCGAAGTAGCAGCTGTGTTTCTTCAAGAGCTCCAAGTCAACTTCAAACGTCCTGCCGCCTACACGGACACTTACTGTGCCACCTGCAATGTCACGCACCTCTGTAACACAACCAGTGAGTCATCCCAACAAATAGCCGTCTATGACCACTACAGATACGAAGTTCACGGATGTACTACGCAGAGAATAAGATCAGTCACAAGCTTTATAAAGAATTTTTGAGCGAATGCAAGGTGGTATGATGTCCGACAAAGATCTGAAGAGTCACTGCAGCGAAGTTGCAGGTTAAATGAGATTTCCAAATGATGTGAGAAAAATGTGTCCACTCGCTTGGGCACAGTCGGCTTCACTTGCTTTTCCATGCACATAATGTAAAGATAAAGATAATGTAACTGTACAGTCAAGGATCAATACAGTCAACTGAGAAGAAAACGAAGACGGCTTTCGCCTTCGAGTCGACTTATGCGAATGCATCAGAGACCACGCGACCTTTTCTTCAAGTGAAGGCGAATTAAGAGCAGTATTGGTTTTAAACTACCATAGAATATTGTGAAGAAAACAAATACATACCTAGTGTCTGGCTTCTCCCCTAAAATAGACAGTAATATTGCGGCCATGAGACAGATGCATCAGAGTCGTACAATGCACTCGCAGAGGCTCCAAAAGGCTCGAAACAAACAGGGACGCCTTTTCCTTTTCTTATCATAAAACATCAGCACGTACACACTTCCCCATTTCGGAACACTGCACGCTTAACATCTTGCCAAACTGGGTGTCGCAGGAAAACGCTTATTATGCGAAACGTACTTAATACGTTTCCCCCGATGCACTACGCGTATTACCGACATTATTACGTTATACTGTGCGTTTGGCTAAGTTTGAAGTCCGACTTTCAATGCACATTTCTAGCTTTTGACATGGGACCGGCCGTTGTCTCATTCCATGAACTATGCTAAGATGATGTTACGTACCAGCGAAATATATATCAAGAGAAAAACAGTACACACCACGGCCTCCGAGCAGGGACAACGTGCACGCGTAATGGCGCTCGGAATCTCGGAGGCCACGTCGAACACACCACCAAAGACTACTGAATTTTATTTCGCAAAATTGAAAAGTTATGCGAAAGCTGTACAACGCGTTCCCGGCCTCCAGAATTAAAACGATCTGTCTGTCAGCCTCATCACAATTTGCGGGAAGAAGAGTGCGTATTGTGGTCTAGTAATGCTAATCATAGGCGTGTGCAAGGGGAGGGAGGCAGGGGGTGCCCTCCCCCCCCCCCCCCATCCACTTGTTAATACTTCGTTTTTGCACTGCGTTCCGATCTGAAGGCCTCAGTGGGAGGGGGAAGGGGTTGGGCTGCGGAGTGAAGCTTGTTCATCGACATCGCCCTTCCCCTCTCGTCCCCTAATGCCTATGATGCGCGCACGTATGATGCTAATAAGGCAATTCTTGCACTCAGAGTGGCTGACGCTCCCGCCGAAAATACGTAATAAATTCACTCTTTACGGTTAGGGCTGGAAAACAATACACATGTACCACACGCGACGCGTAGCAAGAGTTGCTACCCCAAGCTGATCTAAGTACAGAGCAGCAAGCTCACCGACATGTTGCTCTTCAACAGCTACTCGACGACTAACTATGGTCACAGCTGAACAGTTCGGTTGCTCGAATGGAACAAGCGCGTGACAGGTCGCGCGACTTGGCTGCTGCTAGGCGAAGTCTCGAGCGCACGGTGGCAGATGATGACAGCGACGCTGTTCTAACCCTTTCAGTACCAAATTAATTTCGTTCGTTGGAAGCAACTAGTTTTTAGAATTTCGGATGCGCATAATCAAGCTAGTCCGGAAAAAAAAAATGTGCTCGCACTTTTCGGTCAAAATTAATTTGCGATTGAAATAATTTATAAATTACTAATAGTATTTTTAATGCTATTTATTAATTTCTTGCTTAAAACTATTGTGATGGTATAGAATAGTGCCAAATCGCCAAAATTCAAGTTTTCGATGGAAGAAGTGCCCTACCTCTGCAGGGTAAAAGAAGAAGCTTAGCGAATTGCGGGAACAGCGCGAGCATTTCTGTAATCTGGTCGTTTACAAGTGACCTCACTTTCTTGTGTCTACCAGGTTGGCAGCATATGTAGAGAAGATGCAAAATATGAGTTTTAGGGGAAGAACAACCCTTTTTTTTTCTACCGGGTGGTTGCTGAGCAAAAAGTCTTCTTAAGAAACGAAATTGTTTTTAAACCTCTCTGTCGCTGAGTGACCTACACAGGCCCGTAGCCAGGGGTGGGGTGGGGGGTGCAGGGGGCCCGCCTCCATCCCCCGAAATTCTGATGGAGGGGGCTGTTTCACAGAAAAAAATGATAAAAATAGGCGTTTTTCAAAGCTTTCACCAAGTGCTTCCCCCCCCCCCCCCCGAAAAAAATTCCTGGCTACGGGACTGGACCTACAATATCGAGTATTGCAATTGCCATCACCGGGCCTGAAAGGTTTAAACCATGGCATTGAACCACAATGAGGGATGGGCCACGATCGGGTGTCTACGTACTGCTACTATTCATTGAATGTTTTTGGCCACTGATTAGTAAAGCTCGAATTTCCAATAGCCGCAAAGGAGGGTACTTAAGCAAATAAAGACAAAGTGCAGTCTGCGCGCACAGATTATGACTTAAAATGAACTTAAGGAGGGCAAAACTGCGATTAGGAGAGGAGGAAGTGGAATGAAGTTTATGAAGTGATTCCCTCGTTGGTATGAGCCGGTTTCCTAATTGTTCTTTTTGCGGAATACGTGAGACAACGCAGCACTATCTCATTTCCTGTAAGAGGTACTCTAGCTTGCGCAAAAATAGCTTAGGTGTCGTTTTCTGTCTGCTTAGATTCGAATTAAATGAACAAAATGTACTGTCTTTCGGGGCTTTTTCTCTTGGCCACAGTGACGGGAAGATTGCTGATGCATTGCAGGAGTTTCTTAAAGGGGCCCTGCAACACCTTTCTTAGTTATATTGGAATAGTCTCATTATTGACGTATGACTCTTCACGAGTCATATGCCGCAAAAATTTTTCGAATCGGTCAAGTCTAAGTGGTGTTACCAAATTATAGAGATCACGTTCCGCAGCTTTCTCCCTCAACTCAACGCCGCCAGCGCGCGGAAAGCTAGGCAGCGAGTCGACGGAGGGAGCGTAGAGGAGCGAGGCTCCGCCCAAGAGCGCCGGCGGAGTTTTTTTCTTCATTTTTTTCTCTCTGACGTCAGCCCGCAACCACGTGGTCTGTGCCGCCACTTCCGGTCGGCTTGCGTCGTTCTCGTCGAGCGGAGTCGATCGCACTGTGCATCGCGCGTGCTTGAAAACTGCGCGTCGGTTTGGTAATGTTGGGCACCTCGAACGCCGTAGTGTTTTCATCGCTCTGCCAACCATGGAAGCAAACCTGCGCGCTCGTTTGGAACGAATGACAGCTGAGATCGGTTTCGGCCCATACTCCGATACACCGCCTCGTAAGACGGCACTGGCAGACGACCCCGAAGCGCCGCCATTACCGGACGCCAGCATTGTTATCGGAGACACGCTGCGCCCGTGCCTCGGTCGGTCGTGAGAACGTGCCGACGATGCAGTTCTCAGCTGACGAGGCAACACTCGAACGGCTGCCACTCTCAACGGCAACCGGCGATGGTCAAAAGCACAGAAATATTCACGTTTTCGGCACTGCGCATGGCGAAGAAAACGGAACCACGCAACTACGAGCAGACGAGCTGTCGGTGAGACCGGAAGTGCTAATATTAATGTTTATTCGGTGTTTTTAACGCGATAACATAATATAAACATACATATTATCTACTTATTGAACTCAAAATTAACAACGAAAGTAATAATGAGGGTGTTATCGTGATTATAACATCAGCCAATGGTGGAACTGCCGACAATCGCGTCATATTTTGCGGACTAATACATCATTTGTCGAGAGAAGAGGGAGCGATTTTCAGCTGACTTTGAGAATTTATTGTAAATTCCAGGCCGTGCGGATCGCTATAATATTTGGCTCGCGTGTTCTCGGGAGCCTCGACTACCGATCGGCAGCGCTTTTTGAGCATGCTCGAAAAGTGTTGCAGGGCCCCTTTAAAGGTTCAAAAAGATTTAGGTTTTAAAATCTACTTCAGGGCCCGGGAGGCGATCGCGGCCAGAGGATTCCTGGAATGAGGGACCCTCCCACCTAGAGCGACCCCAAGCTTAGGAGCTCGGAGACACTGTTTTGGCAAATTAAAAGTTTATTTCATCATCATCCAAATTTTCATTTCTATTTGCTTTTCTTTTTTTTCCAAATTCTCGGTTTTATTGTTTCAATTCTATTCTATTATTATTATTAGAATCTAAATTCTAATTCATTTATACTTCTTCCGTATTAATTAAACAAAGTTTGAACTTCGATTTGAAGTTTGCCTTTAAAAACTAACCGGTTCTTCGCCATTACCCCAGTGTGGGTATGAGCCACAGCTTTATAGGGTCTACTCTACTCTACCCTTTAGGCGTGAATTCTTGTTCGTGTCTACTTCGCGCTGTTTTCAAGTATGGATACGTACCAACTGGCTCGCATTCACTCGATTTTAAGTTTCCTTTGTCTTCATTGATGAGTGGTTTCTTCGTCCCAGGAAACCGTAGCTCCCCGCTGCTCGCTTCGCCCGAATTAACAGCATAAGCATGTTAGTGGCGCCTTCATTCGCCAGCAGGGCCTCGAGCGAGTTGTGTAACTGGTAAGACGTGAGAGAAACAGAAGGAATTTAATATTTTACAAGAGGACTAATTTGAAAAATATTAATTAAAGTGGTATGCGTTTCATTGCTTGAATAAAATCGCAGTGCGCGTCGAACACACAAAACCGAGATCCCGTAAGGGTTCAATGTGCTATCGTTTCGTGAGAGCGGCTTCCGATGAGTAATTTTTAATTATGAACCGCTGCTCAATTGAAGAATTACTGATAGACCGAGTTTCATGGTAGACGTGGGTTACCAAACAAGAAAAATGACGTGTCGGTTGAATGGGCCACTTGCAGACTAGTGCCTGTACTACAAATAGCGCCTCTAAGCAGCGTAGAATGACGTCGCTGCGATTTACACAGAGTGATTTGCATCTAACACAATGCTGCCTAGCTGCTTCGATTGCAAGCTCAATTCTGTTGCCACCGATGAATTGAAAGATATTTCAAAGGTGGCAAATCTCGTTTTGCTATGGTTTGTGAGAATTTGTGTAATCCTGTTACAGGCCTTCATCCTCGTTAATCAATCCTCTACAACCGCTTCCGGTTCCATTTGTACTTCGCACATTGATATATTATTAGGCACGAGTTCAATCCAGACGGTTTTTTTTCTTGAATCCATATACTTGCCTCCGTCTACTTTACGATAACTGTTCCTTGGTATGCACATGACATCTGCGCCAACGAACATTCGACCACAGCAGTTCGTCTTCAAGCATCCACTCCCAGTGCGGAAAAGTAAGGCGCTCCCTTTAAAGTGGTTCCTCTTCGATATTATTCAGCTTCGAAGTCGATCTTCGTTGTCCTCCTATTGTGCTCTATACTCAAATACTTCCACCTGACATCGTCGACTTTGTTTGATCGTAACTTCGACGTTTGCAATTCAACCTTGACTTGAGTATATTGATTGATATTAAAGCCATCGTTTTCTTTACGAAGTACCCACTGAAACAAAACATTACGATCATCGCCTTTGACGTGTTGTGAGAAAAATCGCCTGCGTTAAAGTTTGTTTGGACTATTGCTCATGGATATATAGATGGAGAAAAATTTACTGAGGCCCATTAGGTTGTTGCGATCCGTCGCGTCGGGACCGAATGCCCTAGCCTTCCGGCCGCTTCGCGGGCTCATATCTGGCAGTTTTTAGCCCTTCAGATGCTGGCCATATCCTGCTCTCTAGGATAGTTTGTTAACCGTTATGAACGTGCGGAAGCTATGTAAAACGAGTTTACCAATATTAATTTGTCGTAATCCCTACCCCCCCCCCCCCCCCAGGAAAAAGGCATGCCACTACCTTAAATACTGCATAGCGCATGTTCTACACAGCACAGAGAAAGAGTACTGACACACAAGACTAGCTCTTCTGCTGTGCATCAGTGTACTTTATCTGTCTTGTACAGAATCCACGCTATTCAGTATTTAGGATTATGAACGAACTAGCCCAGGAACGAATTTTCTGAAGCATGATATACGTCTTCTTTGTGTGTGTGTGATTAGGGATTGATGTCGTAACGCCCTTCAACATTCCGCGAGTCGTTCAAGATATATGAAGACTCCGAAGTGTCCAGTGCGTCATTGCAGTGAATCATACGCTTCACTGCATTGCAGTAATGCTTTCGTCACTTTAATGAAGCACATGCTTCAATGCAATGGTCACAAACGATATTCTTTCCGTTCATTGACTCCGATGCAAATAAAGAGTAACTATTGTCCACTTGCTCCTTATAAACACCAGGAAAACGTTAGCAGCATCTACAACAGCTATAATAAAACTATTGCTTAAGACGATGAAGTGAAAGGAGTAAAAAAAAAAGAAAACACCGTAATCTCAGCGCCGTGTCCTGTTTTCGCGATCAAGTATTGTCCCTTCGCCTAATAGCCTAAATAATAACTTTCGTCTAATATGGTAATGAACTAGCCCAATGCGGAGGGGTCATGAAGCACCCCGTGGTCTTGTTGAAAAAACACATCCTGCGGAAAGCTGACACGGCTATGAACTGCTCAGCCAAATATTGCAGTCGTGCGCGCCGCGTAAAGGCTACAAGCGGAACGCGAAGTTGCTGTTTTCTCAGGCGCCCTCTTTTCAAACAGAGGCCGGTTCTCACTCTCGTCGGTGGGCGGGGCGTCTGCCGATTGACGTCGCGATCTGCATCGCCGCGTCGCAAGAGACATAGCATCCTCATTGGCCAATAGCCGACGTAAATCGAGAGCGGCGTTCGGATCAGATGCGCTCCTTGCCACGGGGTGCCGCCACTTGCCGGCGCCGCACTCCCCAGTACACGGTAGCCGCACTCGCGCACGCGAATCACAGCGGGAGAGCGATCGCGCTTCATGACGCGCGCTGACGTAACTTCTTTCCCCTGTGCCATCCCTCCCCGTGTAGCTTCCAGTGCGCTCGTCGGCACGAGAAAAGAGAGAAAGCGCTGAGAGCGTGCGCCCAAACCCCGTAACTCCGTTCATTCTTGACGGATTCGAGAAATTTTTGCGGCAATCGATTCGGGAGGCAGTAAACTCCGATACTGAGGTCATTAGATCATTACTTGGAAAAGTGATTCATGACCCCTTTAATGAACAACAACAAGAGAAAATAAGTACCGTAAAACACGACGATACGATAGGCATAATTTTCCTCCAGCCGAAACTTGCAGCGCACAAAGAAAGACCCAGACGAGGAAGATGAAGACAGAACGATGTCCTTTTCTTTTCAACAAACTGCTTAATGAGCCAAGGAGATACATATACGTTGACCAATTGCGCGCAGGCGCCACCAACAAGCCCATCCTTTCAAGTTAATATTCGACAACTCCGAACAAGGCTCGCAGGTATGGTGACTCCTCGCATCCACGAAGTGTAGGTGAGGTCGTTCACTAGGAGAGAAAAAGGCCACTGCATGTCTAGATGTACCCCTTGCGTGTTTGGACACCGTTGCGCGCACTGTTGAAGCAAAGCGCTGTCACGCGCCGTTTGTCAACGCTCGCGTAGAGAAGGGCCAAAGTTCATTAGCGATATAGAATGGCGAGGCACAAAGAACAACAAAAAACAAACAAACCAAAATGCCATTTCCTCGTTTCGTCCTTCATACCACGCAAAACTAAATGAAACAAGCAACGGCGCGCGCGTGCACGCGTCGACCGCAAAAATATATTTCCCGCCGCTTGTGGACAGAAGAATAAGCAATACGGAGGGTTGCGTGCATTTCGGGTAGTGCCTGGCTGTATTACACCATTACGATTGTTATATACGCGTGATTCACACCGCCGAGCAAACATTCGTTGTTGCTTCGTTGTCATCGTTATACTACAAGCAGTGCGACTAAACACTCCACCGCTCGGGTCGCCACCTCGCGTCGAGTTGTGTACTAACACACAAAGAGGCGCGCGCGCGCGCGCGCGCGCGAAGGTGTTTACACTATACTTCGGAAGCAACCGCGTAGAGAAAGAGAGAAAAAAAGAAACAATGGTTTATGAGCACGACTACGCCATTTGCAAAATGTAGTGGAGATTTGCGAAACCGAGGATCCTTCCCCGAAGCTGTCTAAGAGAGTACGCGAACGCTTCTTTCTTTTTCTGCGCGTGTGTTCGTTTCACCGAGGCCTCGGGTCATGTGAGGTGACGATAGTGAGAGTACATCACGAATATATATATACCTCACTCGCCGCCGTCTGTTAACCTTTCACCCACGACGGCGGGGTATCGCTGCCGCTTCGCAGCGAATGAACCCTGGGCACGCGATGTCTATAGCAACCGGTCATCAGAAAACAACTCGTTCTACAAAAGAGCGCACGCTGCGGCGGACGAGTGAATGATCCGTGTCTAAACAAGGTAACGGAAACGCTTTCCCGATTGTGCCCGTGCGATGGTGATGACGCCATTATATTTGTTATCATCGCGTCTGAAACGTGGTGGCGACTAGTCCATAGCCTTTTCGGTGCAATCGTGTGTTTCTTCATATATTACAGTCCACCACCATGACTCTTTCGCTCTCTTTCTTTTTTTCTTCATACGATCTTCTGCTGTAATAATGTGCGTATATCGATGGCTGTCCTATCGATCTCCTTACATTCCGAGTTTTTCGAAATATTTTTTCACGAATATTATAGGGCAGCGTCTCATGCATCGCGCGGCTGAGTCCTTTGGCCAGAGTTACTGTACATGCTTCCGTTAGGTAGCATATACAGTAACTCTACTTTGGCCCTATAGCGGCATCTTCGGCTTGCCTGATGACTTGTAGTTGGTCCTCGATGTTTGAGCTAAGTAGCGCGGTATCCCACTGCTTCGCATTCATAGATGTGTTCTTTGGCCCCTTCACGATGTTAGACAAGCCCGGATAATGTGTTCGAGATCCGCCCGATGGCTACATTGTGTACATCTGTCTCAGTAGAGGTCTGGGTAACAATGACTATTAGCGATTTGGAAGGTGCTTGTTCGTAATTGCGTGATTCACACCACCGAGCAAACATCCGTTGTTGCTTCGTTGTCATCGTTATTGGCCTCGAGGCCCACCACTGGAAACGCCGGCGCCACCGTCGGCGTGACGTACTTGGCAGGATCACGTGGTCTCCGCGGCCGCGTCGGCTGCTTGTGGCGCACTGCCGCGTGCTTTGAAAACGAGTTTCAAGTCCCACATGCGCTGCGGTCTGTTCAAATTCGGAAGTTTTCTCTCATTTTCTACTCAATTGAAACCATTTTAATAGAGTGGCTGCCTCCGAAGGCGACGAACATGGGGCTCTACCGCTCGGTGCCGCAGCGCCGCGCTTACGCAAAGGAGCCCAGTGTCAGCCTGCACTGGTAACCGCGGGACAAGAAACAGCGTGAAGCATGGGTTGTAAAGCTAAGAACCGGCAAGTAGCCATCCGCTACGAGTCTTGTGTGCAACAAGCACTTCCGCGACGAAGACTTTTGTTACTGCGTCGGGCCTGCGATGTTCGGTGAGTAGCAGACAGCGCGCACTGAGACGATGGCTCGCGCGCGCTTCCCGCCGGCAAATGATGCTTTTCTGCCACAGGATGGTAAAAGCGCTACATTTTACCACGTGCGATGCCATCTCAGAACCCTCTAATGCGACCTCTTGATCGTCGGCCCGGTGCTCAGCGTCCACAAAATCGGCTGCAGATGCACAAGTCATTGTTTAGATACGTTGAATTAAAAAACGCACAGGGTCTCTTATGCATTCGTTAAAGATGACTAGAAGGCGAAAGCCATCTTCTTCTTGTCAGTCGATGTACTGATTCTCCCGCGTTACTGTATTTTCTTTCTTTTCCTAGGCGTCGCATGCTACTACATGCTCGGTCTCGTAGACTGGTTCTCCTTCCACCAGCAATCTCGAAGTGGTGAAGCTTTGGTCTATGAATTTGTTGATCACAGAGAGCGGCAAGTTCACTGGATTGCAAACGGAACGATAATAAGGAGCATTAAAAAAAGGCGTCGCATTTGCTCACGTTTTGTGTGAGCACCAAACGAAACGAATGCGCTGAATAAAGAAACAGAAGCAGCGGCATTTGCCCGCTGAGAAGACCGATCAATACGCAGTGCGAGACAACTTGTCAAATGACATTGAAACGTACCCGAATTTAGACGGAAAAAGAAAAAAAAAAAACACTGAATCGTCGGGACGGCAGATCACAAAGTTGTCATGCGCACCGAAGCCGCAGTTGTAAGGAAATTGTTTTTGAACTGCTCTGATAGCGTCCGCGCAACAGTAGTTGTTGGTTTACTCACAAATTCTCATGTTTTGCGGGCTAAAGTTCACAGCGCGGTGCCAAAACGCGCTCGTAGCAAAAGCGAAACCATCAGTACGAACATACATGCAGACACTCATGCATGTAGGGGCACCGTCAGTCGTCGCGAACCCGTGCGATCGCTGGCTTGAGGCTTCTTTCTGTTATGCTCCGTTTGGTTATACAGGCAGTCTACTCCAACGAGATATTTCACATAGTTTGCACTCAGCGAGCGTCTGCCTTTCACGCAAGAAGCCGGTTCAGGGGTCTCCAACGCGGTGACAGCGTGAAGCGGGTGCTTGGTTTTCTGCAAAGAGACAGCGACTGTAGACTATCTTGTGCTTTCAGTTCGTCGAAAATGATTATCTTGACAGTAAAGAACACAGTTCATTTCGAAAGTACTTACAGAAATGCCCTGGAGGGCTTCCGCGAGGTGTTTTTGTAGAGCGCCGACAGCAAAACCTATGGGGAGCGCGCCGGCGGCATCCTGCCTAGCACGCAATCGAGGCGCGTCCGATAGAGGGCGACTCCGTAACTCCTCGAGGCCAATACTACAAGCAGTATAGACCAGAACACAGCGAATTCCATGCGCATCGCCATATTTGCATCGCGCGTCGCGCCATCTATCGCACACGCGAGGAAACAACGTGCGCGGGCTGCCACGCTAGCAGACGCCGCACAGAGCAAACGTGAAACTCCCGAAACTCAGCCCGTCGGAGAGCGTGTTTCGCGTCTTTTCTGGCCTGGACATTTTCGCTGATTTTATTGGAACATCAAGAACATCTTGCTCATGCAAGTCCACAATGTATACAGTACGTGCTGAGTGGGCTGCGGAAGCAACCTCGTCGGATACGTACGCTGTTACATTTGTAAAAAAACGTTCTCGCTGTAGTACGCGTGAATCGTAATCGCAGTGCAGCTCGCGAAAGAGTGAAACGATGTTTTGTTGCCCCATATTACAAGTTGTGCACAAAGTTTTGTGAAAGCTCATCATTTCAGCATTCATCGCGTAATAATTAGAGTACGCTTTACGGGTAGTTTCGCGGAACGTAATTTTTGTTTCACGAGCGCTCTTACAATAATGCGTCTTGCTCACAAAAGCGTGCTATCAGAGAGTATCACCTGCAGTGACGTTCATCGATCCCTTTTGGAAGCTATCTGCGCGATTTTATTCTTGTAACGATGGTGTTTTACAAGCGAAACTGTGCTACTATTAGTTAAGCCGGTTAGCTACGTCTGCGACGTAAAGGACACTGGCGCGAGTACTCTTTACTTACGTGCCAATATATGTATTATGTGCAGCTGGATGCGTCGTGTCCAAATAAATTTGGGGACATCGAACACTGCAGTGAAAGCACGAAATTCTGGCCAGCTGTTGAGGAGCACCGTGCCATTTATTACCTTTCGAAGACGAAATCTCGAAGGCGTGGATGCCATCAAAAGCACTAAAGCTTAATACTACGTTGAAAGTGGCAAAGCATGCTGATTTCTTGTGCTTGAAAGCACTACCTTGCACTACATTTTCGTCAAAGGAAACGCTCGAAGGTATGAAGTGCACCCCCACACAAAGCTCGCGCCTGCCTTCAACCCAGCTGCGTGTCACGCAAATTAGGTTCGCAAAACGAAACAGGTGGGCACCACACTGCAGAATACACGCATTTAGTGTACTTACTCGAGCATTTTCACTCGGCTCCTAGTTTTTTTGCTTGAATCACAGTTATCCACTCGCGGCGAAGCTGAAAATACCGCACCGGCACTATTTCCGTGGCGCGTCGTATAATCGTCGCAGACAACGCTATTATCCTCTTGTTGCGCTGCTTGTTTTGGCATCCAAAGACGACGCAGTAGTGCCCAGACGAGCTCTTATACGCTGAAGCGGCGTGAACGGGTACTTTTTTGCACTTTAAAGCTTCAGAACTGCAGCTTGCCCTGTTTACTTAGTGCAGCCGGCGCGCGCCTCGGCAGCCCGGTCAGCCCGGCGTCTGGGTGCGAGAGTATCCGCTCGGCTCGCCAGCAGCCTGGGTGCGAGACAGGCGTGCTCTGGTGTATAGGTGCCATGCTGTCGCCTGCTGTTTATGCAATGAGGAGAGTGTGTGTGTGTGTGTGTGTGTGTGTGTGTGTGTGTGTGTGTGTGTGTGTGTGTGCGCGCGCGCGCGCGGGGGGGGGGGGGGGTCTAAAGCTGGCTCCCTATTCTGTAGTGTTTGGTGATTTCATTGCATTTGACCGTGCGGTCAGAAAATTCGGCAGATCCCACGAGTTGTGCGAATCATGCGAAGCAGTCAGCGAGTACTTCTATGCTGTATTTTATGGCTTTGAGCCGAGCGTTACGAGGTGGATCGACGTGTTTTTGTAAGTGTAGTAGCTGTGTGCACATCGTGGGCTTACCAGGCACGTCGACAACACTGGCGTTTAAAAGGTAACTTATTGTGCGACGTAACGCCAGCCCTCACGTTAGAGTACATACGTCAGTATTATCGAAACTAAGTGCACTTTATGATGTAATCATGCGAATATCATACGTAACTGTCATTAATATATTCCTCCGGGGTCGAGCAATGCCTCAATATAGCTTGCTGAATCATAGTAATACAAACGTAATGTTTATTAGACTACTATAAAAGCGGAGCCAACACTGGAGCCACAGACGTTAATGTGATGTGACGCTTGTATCGTAGGAGTACATATGTAGGGTTTATTGCTTTCTTGTAAAATTAGCTAGCCAGCACCACAACCACAATTGATGTTGCACAAACATTACGCCCGCATAGGCTGTTTTTCCAGACCAGTTTCCCATTTCTCTTCTCGCCGTGCCAGACATAAACTGTCAATCACCTGTGGCGCATACCCGTACACTGCGGCCCGTGGTAAACGGGTATGTGCCACACGTGTCTGGAGGAAAGGGTTTGACGACGTACACGACAGAATTTCAGGATTTTCACTTTATTCATGTCATGACCCGAAAGTCGTATTCGTCAAATCCTCTAACCCTCCCATGCCAATTTTGGTCTACACCAAGTTAAGGAGGCGATCATGAGAGCACCCAGACGTAGGCGGCTAGATACATAGACAGAAACGCTCACAGTGCCAAAGGTTCGCTAAGGAATGCTTCGCATTTAAAAATGGCCGCACCATTCCTGTCCCTGCTCGGCTCGCTAACTCTCGAGCTAGGGTGCGTGCGGTTTCTTTGTATGGGAGGGCGTGCATATTACATAATCTTCGCGCTCTCCTCGAAAGTTAGTTACGATCCTTATCGCCTTTTTCGAGACCCTTCTGTTACCGAAGTCGCTGATTACGACGCCGGCCGTTGTGGACGCAAGCGCCAGCGCTATAGCCGTT
This sequence comes from Rhipicephalus sanguineus, assembly GCF_013339695.2. Lineage (NCBI taxonomy): Eukaryota > Metazoa > Arthropoda > Arachnida > Ixodida > Ixodidae > Rhipicephalus > Rhipicephalus sanguineus. The sequence goes on along the minus strand of NC_051184.2, from coordinate 39,601,041 downwards.
TCCTCAGCGATTTCTGAATTTCCTGTTTCAATGGTGCCGCTCCGCTGACACGCAGGTGGCCCGCTTGATTTGAAGCGACCGCATCTACATATACCACGTGCGCGTTGTTTTGAAACTTCCTGTGTAGTGCTTCCGCTCTTGCATTCCTTCGCTCCCGGTGATGTTTCTGGTTAAAGGGGGTGTTATGACGTGCTCTCTGGTTTCTTTTGGGATATCGTATTCATCCCTGCTTTGGCCAGCGTATGTTATTCGAAGTTTGTTCAGGATGTGTCTTCCCGTGTTGCTTTGCGCGAGTTGTTCATATTTTACTATCATATGAGCCTTGATAAGTTCGTCTAGCGTGTTATGCATTACCGAAAAAAAAGTAACGAAATACGTTACGCTAAAGAAAAAGGAACGCGTTACCACCCTGCGTTACCCATAAAAAGAGTAACGGAAGTTACTTCTGCCGTTACCCCTTAGTCAGAAATCTTAATGAGTATGTCCTCGCCTCAAGGACCTACAATAGCAACTTTATAAAACTCATATTTATATGTCACATTAAAGTTGTCGCCCAAACAGTAATTTTACCCGAAATACTGACTAAACGAGAGCAATTTGCACAAATCTGCCGTATCTTCGCAGAACTATAGTGGGTTAAACTTGCTCGCATAGTTACATGTGATGGCTTCTAACTCTGGGGCACGTGGGGATGCAATTTTTCGGAATGGGTCAATAAACAGAAAGTGATCGATTTCATCATCAATGAAAACATAACTGAACAAACTTGCAGTAATTATGACGGCGTGCTTCTACCACTAAAATGAATGCCCAAATTTTGTAGCAGTAAAGTCAAGTTTATTAAATAGTTCAGTTGAGTTACATGGTTAGCGTTTTACAGCAGGGGGTCCCAAAGTTTCAGAGAAACTGACAGGGGGACCTCCTATGGCTACATGGATGGGTATGCTTCAATGGCATAAATCAGGGGAAAATTATTTGCGCATATAAAGAAGTCTTTTTTTTTTCAATTTGACCTGTGTAATTGCCGCAAATATTGCGACTGCGTATGTGAAAGTGTTCAAGATCAGCCTCGCTGTCGCAGTTGCAGATAGCAAGAAGTAAAACTAATCTTGAATACGAAGTTTATAAACAAGTGCTAGAGTAGTGCAGGAACAGTTTCCTAATGTAAGAACAAACTGCTGAATATAAGCAACAGCTGCGTTTCAAAGCTTTGATCGGTCAGCTTGACTCGCTGATTAGCGAATACGTCCACCTACGCTAAATAGGATATGGTGCTCTTGTATTCACTTTAAAGAAGAGCTGGTGAACGCGCGGAAAGTTTTCTTCGAGCCCGCTCATGGCGATGGTATGCGGCATCAAAGGTACCGAGACGGTCGCTCATCTTCAGTTGGCGATTACGTTCAGAAGACATTTCTGAAGAAGTCATCCCCCTTTGCGCTGAAGGTCACATTGAGTCTTGATGTCCACAAGCCCAGCAGACCTCGATAGCTCGCTTTTGGCGGTTAGGAGGACCGCATTACACTTCTCTTTATCGACAATCAACGGCAACTTGAACATCGATAACAAGGTAGCCGAAACTACAGCTGATCCATTTAATAAATTTCGGCAATTCCCTCCCCATTGCAATTTCCCCCGCGCGAGGTCGCTTTGTCAACGCTTGGCGGGCCGACAGCAGTCCGCCGCAGCGACCAAATAAGGACAGGGCGAGCTCTAAGAAAGGCGCTCCTGCAAGACGAAGGAATTTTGTGTAAGACTGCGAGGACAATTGGAATGAAAAGTAACGGGTACATTGAGGCATTGAGCATCGTGACATCTCACGTTACTGAAAAATGGTAACCAAAGTACGTTACCCGTTACAGTTCCTGAATGGTAACGAGTACGTGAATAAGTTACTGAAAAAAGTAACCGGTAACGCCGTTACTTGTAACACGTTACCGCGAACACTGTGCATTTCTAACGCTTCGAACTTTTCGTTAGACGTGGCGATCGACATGCGGAGGGCTTCCTTATATGCCTTTTTGAGGATGCATTTTATCTTTTGCTATTACGCCACTTGCAACTCGAGGTATGGGGTCACATACACTATTCGGTCTGAAAATTAATATGCATAAAACTAAAGTAATGTGGAACAATCTTGGCAGAGAACAGCGCTTTGCGATAGGTGGCGAGACACTGGAAGTTGTAAAGGAGTACGTCTACTTAGGACAGGTAGTGACCGCGGAGCCGAACCATAAGAGTCAAATAACTAGAAGAATAAGGATGGGATGGGGCTCATTCGGCAAGAATTATCAAATCATGAATGGTAGTCTACCACTATCTCTCAAGAGGAAGGTATATAACAGCTGCATCTTACCGGTACTCACCTACGGAGCAGAAACCTGGAGACTTACAAAGAGGGTTCAACTTAAATTGAGGACGACGCAGCGAGCAATGGAAAGTGATAGGTGTAACCTTAAGAGACAGGAAGAGAGCAGAGTGGGTCAGGGAACAAACGGGGGTTAAGGATGTCATAGTTCAAACCAAGAAGATGAAATGGAGATGGGCCGTGCACGTAGCACGTCGGCAGGATAACTGACTGGATTCCAAGAGATGGCAAACGCGTGAGGGGGAGACAGAAAATTAGGTGGGTAGATAAGATTAAGAAGTTTGTAGGTATAAAGTGGGAGCAGAAAGCACAGGACCGGGTTGATTGGCGGAACATGGGAGAGGCCTTTGCCCTGCAGTGGGCGTAGACAGGATGATGATGACACTATTCGGCTGACGAAAGCTTCGATGAGCTGCGTTAAGTTGTTCGCGATTCTTCGAATCAGTCCAATGATTTGCTGGGCGTTGTTATCCAGTATCTTTATTACTTCCCCGTTACGTCCGGTCTAGGATAGTCGGAGTCCCAGTATGTTGTTTCGTAACTGAGGAATTAGGTAACTTCCTGCTAAGATTGTAATGTTGGGTCGTTCTTGAATGCGACTGCGTCCTCCGCTTGTAGGTCTGTACAGTTTTAACTCCGATTTTTGGGGAGAGCATTTCTGGCTGTTGTTCTCCCCGTATCACTCTACCGTGTTTACTGCTTGCTGTAAAATCTCTTCGGTGTGACCGTCGCTGCTAGGGTGACGTCATCCGCACACAGACGGTGCGGTCCAGCATCGCCACACTGAATGGGAAGGGGGAAAGCACCGAACCGTGACGTGGTACCTTGTTGCGTAGTTCCATTCAGGGGCGTAGCCAGAAATTTTTTTCGGGGGGGGGCACCTCCTTGATGTGAAGTGGGGGTCGGGCAGGCAGATATGATCGAGATTTTGAGCTCTGTGGGGGGGGGGGGGGGTCATGGGCCCGGTGCCCCCCCCCCAAGCGAGTTTCAAACCCTTGATTATATTATGCGCCCCCCCCCCCCTTGGTTACGCCACCCATGATTACGGCTTTACGGATAGTGAGGAGATCTTTCACTTAAACGTACTCTTCGGCCTACGTGTGGCCTCATGGGTGACGTTATCAAGCGCCTTCTGCAGGTCAAGGCCCAGAATGGCTGTCATATCCAGGGTGTGTTTTTCAGCGTCTATGACTTGATTCTTTAGCTGCAACATGGCGTCCTCCGCCTAGAGTCTTGGTCTAAAGCCGATCATGTATCTGATGAGACGCGTTAAAACTACCGTTCCCATTAGCTTTCCGACGTCAATGAGATAGACCTGAGATTTCATGTGCGCGAGAGGAAATGATTATATTATATAGAATATTTCCAGGTGCTGTTTAACCTAGAAACGATACAGTCAACTACACGCAGAGAAACCGCTTAGCAACAATGAAACGGGGGAAGGCATTTGCTGTCACAATTTCTGCGCGACGTTGAAGAAATAAACTGGTATGCATTGGAACTGCATTTGCCAAAACACAGCGTCTCTGTCAACGCTCAATAAGCGCACTCAGCACAACTTGTGTGTTTCAAACTAACGTACTAACGCAATTCCACTCACCATTCCAACCAAAGCGTTATCTGCAGCCTATAAGTCAACACACCACGGCAAACGACTTATCCGTCTAACCGAGCACCGGAGGCCCTATATATCTACTTCTCCGCCCTCATACTCGTGTTGGCAGTACTCTGTATAAATTTTGGTTGTTGAGTATTATGCTTTGGTGTATGTGCTTTACTGATGAAACGAGGCGCTCGTTTCACCTGTTCGTAAAAGTTTTTGAATTGTTAGAGTGACGTAAAAATCACATGATCTCCCGCTAGGGAATCATAAGGCGATGCGAAGCAGCGTTTCAGAGGAGGAGTGGAGAGGGTTCGCACATGCGCAGTAAGGGGTAATCACGCCGCACACCACCGGTTTGAACTCCGCCATCAGATGCTGCGCATCTGAAAAAAATAGCCCAGCTTACATTAAAGGGCCCCTCACCAGACCACACGGCAAATTTTAGTTAGACGCTGGAAGTTGTTACGTGCCGAATGAAGAGCAGTATGCCGCAAGAATTTTTCAAATCGGTTCGTTACGAGCTGAGAAAAACAATAATTTGTAGCGACGCGAAACCATGATGCGAGGAAGCGAGTTTCAAACCCTTGCCACTCGCCCCGTGCAGCCTTCGGAAGCCAAATCCCTTCACTGCCCTCTTCACTTGACACATGAACACGTCATGCGCGTGCGTATGACGTGCCCGAGCACGCGAGCGGCGTTGCACGGCCGCTACTTTCTTTTTTTTTTATGCAGCGGCCGTGGGCGTTGTGTCGGCGTTCTCAGTGGGACGGGCACGAGAGTGGCTGTATCATGAGCCAGTGCCGCATTAACGTTTACTTCGACGCGGTAGAGTAAGTGATCATAATGAGTGCTCGAACGCGTCAGAACATTACTTTCGTTTCCAGGGCTGGCGTCTGCTCGATGCGCTAACCGCGGGGGCACATTAGCCCCGCATCTCGCTGCAAATCATGGGAAGAAAATGAAAAAGACGCACACATTCTCTTTGTGTGTCTCATTATAAAACTACACATGTCGTGTCAAATAAATTATCGCAGTGTCACGTGCTCCTGTTGGCGACGTCAGAGCACAGTCGTCTACGTAGGGCTATTCCCTCATTCTCTGGGCGCGCGCGCGCCCGCGAGATGAAGGGCAAGGAGAGTTCAGCTTGAAATTTGACCCATTTCCGTGGTGCGTAGCGTTGCAAATTTTGGCAGACGTGATCGTGAACGCCCAGTGTATGCATTGCGCTCGTGGGTTTTTGTTTTAGATGCAGCACACCACCACCAGATTTCAATCCGGTGGTGGTGTGCGGCGTGACCACTCTTACTGCGCAACGCCGCGATGAGCGCATGCGCGTCCCCTCCCCCCCTCGCCCTGTGCGAATTAACGGCCAGGCTAGAGGGAAGACACGACGCGCGTAGCGTTCCTGTTCGCTTTGAATGGATGGATGCAGCATACGGCGCGGGACTTCGCCCCAGCTGAAGAACCCGGCGAGCCAGCTCCTAAAAAAATTACACCATCTCCCCGCTGTTTCGCATCCACACATGATTCCCTTTAGCGGGAGGTGGTGTAATTTTTTGTTCGTCTCTATTTTTCTTAATTTAAATTCCGGACGACGCAGCGAGCCGTGGTAAAAGACAGTGATGGGTTAAATGACAACAGGATAGCATAATGAGTTGGGGAAGAACGTGTGGGAACCGAGCTCCACAGAATATTCACCTCGGTGTGCTTGTTTGCTGATCCTTCACATCCAGTCGCTTTATACTTGGCTGGTAATTACATCCATGGCTCCCTCTTTTCAATCACCGTGGCTTTAGAGACAGGCGGATTTGTATCCACGTCCATGAGTTTATTTCTACACAAAAAAATTGGGTTTGGGCTTTTCTCAGTTCAAAAGAGGGCCAACGTTTACTGCAGTAATTGAGGTGTTCGTTGAGGTTCTCGCAATGACCGCTCTTCCGTTACGTGTACTTGTTTACCCGACTTCCTATACTGGCGTAAACAGGGTGGTGAACATACATAAATGATGGGTGTACCCCACCCAGGGGACTTGCTAAGTTCAGGTGGGTATATTTATTTATCAAATACTGCGGGCACGTAGTCCAAGAAGGGAGGGCAATAAAATGGTACAACACTGAACACGTTTGGAAAAAAAGTGGGAAAGAACATTGGAAACAAAACAATATTACAGAAATAGAGTTAATATGTCCGGCAAAACGCTATAAAACAAATCAATAATAATGAGGATTATGATGTTGATTCGATTATAGAATTCTTATAGAAAGCATTCTTATATATAGAAAGCGATTATAGAAAGCATTCTTAAATATGTTCGTTCTCGCGAAGTAAGGTGTTAATGCAGTGGTACTTGCAGTCTCATTGAATGCGTCGTGTTGCCCGCCAGTAAACTGTCGCAGATTAGTTTCGAAGTCCGCCCAGCTCCTTACCTATTCGAGTAAATTACTTATGGGCGAAGGAAATGCTTGCAACAGAGAGAGTACCGTATAGGACTCAGCAAAGGTCCATAAACCAGTCGCAGCGCCCGTGTCGTCCAGCTGAAGGTTATAGAGATGCGCTACCGGTCTCAGAAAGCGAGAAAAGAAAAGGCAGGGTCACTTGAACACTCGCTTTTCGTTACGAATTGTGCCATTTCTCCATAGAAAGTCAGGGGCAGCTTGCACGATGGACACTGCCAACGTGTAAATTCACCCATGGTTCTAAAGCAAGAACAAACAGAAAGCTTTCGATCCATGGGTGAATTGTACGCGGTTGGTGGAAGTCTTTCGTGCAAGCAGCCCCTACAGTAACACCGTTAACGGGAAGCAAGAAAAAGAAAAAAGCAGCGACAGGCACCTGCCACTAGATGCCCGGGGGGCCAGCGAGATTCGACGGTGTGCCGAAAAAGGGCACGGCGTCGTCAAATCATGTCCCCCACACTACAGCGGCCCAGTGCTGCCTCAGCCCGCATCCTTCGTTAGGGATCGAACCTCGGCCCGCAGAGTGTGAGCTCGACACCCTGCACACTAGGCCACCGTAGTGGCACGGCTATCTCTGTTCGCGGCAGCTACACATAGGCACGATATCGTAGCGGCCGACTCTTATCGCGTGATGGCCCACTGCGTGGATAAAGCCTGCCCGTGGGAGCCGCAATGCGCGGCCTGGATGCGCATAAATCCGCGCACTTCTCTAGCATCACTGTTAGTGAATGAAGAGGCGGGGAAGTTTCAGATCAGACGCACATGGAGGGGAATGCTGCAAACGTACATGTTGTGAGGTAGAAGTGATTTTGCACGTGCCCACACAGGCCCCCGCCGTCCATAAAAGGTGGGATATAGCCAGACGTGTACACGTTAGAGAAAATAAGTAATCGACTACAGTGGTCAATTACAGAAATGTAATCAGTACTTGTGCGTTACTTTCCTGCAAAATGTTCTTCCCGTAACACAAATACGTGTACTCGAACTGCAATGAACTCTGTGGCCTTGCATGGTAGAGGGAAGGCTCGAGGCTTACTGTGGCTTCTTTGGTACAGTGCTACACGGTTTTCAAAATTCTGGCGCACGGGTAAGGCCAAGGAAAGGTGCAAACATATCCGGTCTAACGGGACGAGGGTCCGTACAAAGTGAAGTATTAACGGAAGTAATTGATTACCGGTAATCAATTGCATCTAATATACATGCAACGCGTTACGTACAACTCTCGATATAGCCTTCAGATCGAATGGTTCGGTTCCGAAACGTGAGCCCTAATCCGGTTAAGGTTGACGAGTGGGCCAGCCTTCTTTCTTGACGTGCTCGCCCTAACCCAATGCTACTGCCACGTCCTGCTGTGCAATAACGTGCAGGCACGGAATGCCTTTTCGCTGTATCGTCCCGTCATCGCTGCAAATTTCGTGAGCAGAAATATTTAGGTGCACAATCACGAATTCGTCGAAGGTGTGCGGTTAGCATAAGAAAGAAAGAAAGGGTTGTGAGCACGTGTGCGTAGCAGGCGACACTACTGAGCACACGATCGCTTACCCTGGAACGAAGTGAGAGATGTGTCCAGAACGTGCAGTCTGAATTTCGGGTATGACCCTTCGAAGTTAGCCCGGGGAGAGCATTGTACCTGCATTACGACCGCGTGCGGTTGGCGTTTCTTGCTTTTCATTCTTCATTACGTAAGGTATTTGTGTAGCACATATGGGGCTGTTTCTGTTCAGGAGAACGTGGAAGCGATTTCACCAGAGATTACTCTCATGGGGCCTGCACGACAACAGAAGACCCCGTCTTGCGTGTTTACACCTTACGGGCCAGCCGTCAAAACAGTGTTTGCAGTAGTCAGAAAATAGAAGTCTCCTCGCACTGAATCTGTGCGCATTGCCTCCACAAACGACGTTTCTTCGGTGAGCAGCTGTTGTTGCAGACACCTACAAGAACGATAAATCGCGAAGATGTATCTCCAACAAACTTTATTTCATAAAATGGTTGAGTAGCAGAGACCCTGAAGTATGTGACTTCATGGAATGGCGTAAGAAGGTACACAGGGATACTACTTCAAAAACAAGCTGTCTGCAAGGTCCAGCGTTGATACGGCTTTGCGCACGAGGCCATCCTCCTGCGATTGAAGAAACAAAGCAACGCTATTGAGCGAAATATAGCTTTCATTGTCGATAATGCTGAACAGAAGAAATATTTTAAACCATACAGAAGAACAGCATTCCCTTTCACTTACGAAGTGTCGCGGACAACGAAATCTGTTTCGCCAGCACACCACTGGAGTGATACGCAAAAGAGGCAGTGCACAACCTAAACTCGACACGTCTACAAGGTATCTTTCAGGAACACTACTTCTTTGTCATTCAAATCTAGTGATAGCGTGCTAATGTACTGACCGCCTCAATAGTCTCTGCTTGGTGTCGTTACAAATGTGGCGCAAAACCACAGCTCTTGCAGTGACCTGCCAAATGCACGCCTATGTTGCTGCTGACAGCCAAGCGGTGCTCTTTCGCACGATCGGGGATCTGCAAGAAGCATTCTAACACACCGTTCATTAGTCTCCTATTCTGAAGTCCTGCGCAAACATCGGGCCCATATTACTCCATTAAGGATCAATTACGCATATGATAAGTTTCGAATGTGCACTGTCCAATGGTAAAAGCTGCAGTAGAACGTATACATTGGACAAGCAGGCCGGTGTTTCAACAGTCCTATAATGGAGCACCACTGCAAGCGCTGTGGTTGTGCGCCACACTTCCGCCAAACCAAACTTCTATAAGGACGGAACTGAGGCGTTCCTAATAAAACGGTCACTCAGTGTGTTGGCACCCTAGCAATAGATTTACGTGACAAAGGAGTGTATTATTCGAAGACAGCTTGTAGACGTGAGACGTTTAGGTTGTGCGGTGCCTGTTTTGCATATCACTTCCATTGGTTGTGTAATGGACACGTGTGCTCACGTAATTTTACAGCCCAGGTCGAACAGTTGTAAGTTAGCGCTGGAGTTCGTCAGTTCATGTCTTCACATGGTCCTTTCCCTTCCTGCGCCATACCCATCGTTCCCATAACGGACGCGATAATTACAGGACCGGTGAACATCAGCTCGTTTTGTAGGAATGAAATCTACCCTTACGCCTACAAACTGTAAGGGGTGATCATGAAGCTGACCTTTGTTGTGCTCAGAAAACTGGAACGTGAAGTACTGCCACAGAGACTGAAAGAACCAGCGAGGCGCTGTCTAAGCATCGACAATGTCTCGTGCCTGCTCATTGTTCATGTGGTAGCGCGATACATGGGAAATCAGCAGACTTTCTCATGTTCGAGCCTACTTTCCTAGGTAAATGTTCGCCCACAAGGGGCACAGTGATGTAGCAGGCTTCGGTGAAACCGTCAGTACACGCGTACGGAGGGTTCGCGCAGGTGTGTGTACACCTGCGCCACTCCTTAAGCGCCACGGTATCCACAGGATACCGTGGCGCTTACGGGACTCTTCGTACTGTGCGCATTGGTAGTGATTTCTTGTAGGTTATGATACCATGCCGGTTCGTTCGGTGAGATTGTTGCCCTAGGTGACTAACCTACGGCGAAGTGTTCTGCACACCGGAGGCCTTGCGACGGTGGTGTTGCATTCAGTTTCGCTCACTTCCGTGATCATTGTGAGAGGTCACACGACAGCCCTATCGTTACTGCATTGCATCGAACTGCGGCGCCCAGTGTAGTTTCCCCTGCGGTATTCATTCGAGGCGATGTCTCGAATGCACAAGTGTACACTAGTCTTCCGACCGAACGCGACATGGTCACCTGCGCTTCAGAATTGCAAGTGGCAGTGTTATGGTCTCTTTCGGTAACAATGGCAACGTTTAGAACTACTTTAATGGGCCCTTTCAATTCGTGTTCCTGATCAACAATTTATGTGGCAGTGTATCTTTCGCTATGTTCCGTTGCCTTCGCCGCCTAGTTTCGTGCAGCAGCTGTCCGTTTTATTAGACCGCTTCCTCGGGCTGGCGCATCATATACATAACTTGATCCGTTGCTGCTGTATACGTCAGGAGCCCTTTCACGCAGTACCGTATAGTAGAAATCCATATCGATCGATTACTACGTTCACTGCTTTGCTCACGCACATAAAGTATATGCGTAGGGGAAAGTCGGGAGGCAATTTCACGATTCTATATGTTCGTTGAACGGAGAGCGATGTTTCATCGTTTACAATGAAACTTTTGAGACACACTGGTAAGCTGCCACGTTTCATTCACCCGCCGCTGTGGGTGCAACGACACTTATTTGAGCAATCGAAGCGCCCCTGCTGTATGTAGCCTGCAATGTTTTCACGGCACCGACAATTGAAACAACGAACTGTTTTCTGGACCGATGTGGCCAGGGGCAGCTCTTTAATCTGAAGTGGGGGCCGGGTAGGCACATATTGGAGAATGTCATTTTGCGCTCTGTATGCGATGGTAAAAAAATTACGTTGAAGTTTGAGAGAGGTACCGTCGAGATACTGAAACGTGAAGAAGGCGATGTTCAGTTAACGAAAGCTCCACCCGCCATTACAGCCGGGCAATGGATATGCTAGCCTAATGAGTACGTATCCAACGACCCTAAGAACGGAACTTTCTCTAGCTTGATGGACTAAACAGAAGCGTCTCGCATGTGCCCCCCCTGTTGCTCGGACCTTCAATCACAACGAAGTCTGGTTCTTGCGAAATATGGAATGCAGTGTCCGGTTTAGCACCGCACCTTCGACATACTCGCGCGCTTGCTAGCCACGTATTGGCTATGAACTGCGCGAAGAGTGCGGCCTTTACCTGGGATGCCTCATTTATACCTGTCCTTGTTTCGAACATCCGCGCTACGCCCTCACGACTGGCGCTAGTTCACAAATCCATCACTAGGGCCTTGTCACCCGCATCCAGATATGACTATTTCGAAAGCGGCAGGTGCAGTGCAGTCCTAATTGGCTTCGAGATAATAGTGCGAGCTGCCGCCAGCAGTGTGCCTTTTCAAAAGGTGGTAGGTGAGCTGAACCAATTAATTCAGGAAGTCTATTGGCCTTTTCTGACTCTGGTCTGAAAAATAACCGTGGATCTGTAGTACGCCGCTGTACAGTGCCGTCCACTGTTAGGGTGAACGCGGCTCAGAGCGCCAGTGCCATCGAAGCGCAGCGGCGCACACGGACGCACGGGAGATACCTTCCGTCGTCTGCTTTATCACTCGAGCGCGCCGCTCTGTAGCAGCCAGGCGCCGGTCTTGCTTGGCTGTAGTACAGCAAGAGCGGCGCGCTCGTGCGCGCCTGCGCCGCTTCGATGCGCGTCAGCTGCACTGGCGCTCTGCGGAGTGCAGCCACGCTGAGCCGCGTTCACCCCATCAGTGGACGGCACTGTACACAACATGTCCGGTATGTTACTACAGCAAATAGTAATGCACACGCCCTGTATCTCGCAGGTTACGGACACGCAGCCACGTTCGCTAGCGCCGGTGGCATCTCGATGTAGCGACCACTACTGCCAAGGAACCGCGAGTCCCGACGTTGTCAATAAACGATGTGTCTGTACCATTCTGCGTGTGTTCCTTTCCTCGACTGTACGAAGACGTAGCACTGTCAAGGACCAGGAAGTAAGTTACCCGGAGTACTTCGCTGACATCATTTCTAGGGCAGATAACGGGGCATGGTATATTGAACAGAAAATGTGGAGGACAATCACATCGTACCGTTCGTTGCCAACAGCGCTCTCTTGGGGTTGGGTGTGCAAAAAGCTTCAGGTCATTTCAGAACTGTGATTCCGCAGAAGAGTCTAAAAGCCTTTCTTAGTGATCGCTCAGCACACCCTAGATTCGGGGATATTAAATCGAAGATGTGTGACCGAGGAACACCGCAAGGGTTGTCACCTATGAGGTGCAGTCCATTTTAGGCGACATGGGACTCCGAAGTCTAAACTCGTAGTGCTGAACAACAGGAGGAGGGGTAGAAAACCGCGAGGATAAGTCCATTTGAGTCCTCAATACTACACATCGTTAGCAAGACTGAGGAGGGAATAAGAATCTTAGGGAGAATTCCTAACATACACGAAGGGTTGGGAGAGGTCAGTGCCATGAGACTGGTCCACGCCTTCTGTCACTTCTCCTATGTTGCTGGTATGCTTAACTGGACACCGACAGAAATAAAGAGGTTCAACCAGTTAATGCAAAGGCTTCTCACAACCACAGTGGGATTGCCGGTTGGTACACCCAATACTACATTTATAGCCGAGATCTCTGGAGCAAAGACAATTCAGAGGTAGCGTGGTGCCCAACTACAGATTCAGACGAGCACACAGTAGAGATAAAATATAGCATAACAGAGCCAATTAAGACAGCTCCTCTCCCTAGCAATATGCACCCGGTGCACAACCAGAAAACAACGACGGCAAGGGCCAAAGCTCTCCTGCAGGAGATACCACAGGACAGACAACATTCGGCTTTTGCAGATGCTGTATTTGTAAGCGGAAAGAAAGCCTTTACGGCAGTAGTAGTACATTCAGATGAACTCCCTCGGGATGCTATTACAATCATGCCCACAGATGCGACAGTCATGGAACAAGTCGCTATTACGGAATGATAATTGGACGCGAATTTACAGTGACTCTGAGATTGCTATTAGACACTTCACCACAGGCTTTGCCACCAGAAGTGCTGCCCAACTGATCGGTGTGGTGAACAGGAGAGAATTGCGAGTGCCACACTGTAAGTTAACAAAGCTCAAGCGGTGACTCTTTATTAGCAAGATGTATCCAGAAAGAAGTGCAATGGCATCATTACTCCAAATTACATGCTTTGGCAGTGTCCTGTGACAAGGAAAGAGACTGGTGGCAAAGCCTCCTTCACAGTGGAGCACAATTCACGCAAACATTTCGCAATAAGTTTTACGTACGAAACAATGGAGGAAGTTTTAATTAGAAATGCAACTATTTCCAATTACAAGCCTTTCGTACGTGAAACTTATTGCGAAACGTCTGCGTGAGATGGAAGTGACACCTGGACAAGTTCAACCACCAGAGTATGCATTCTTCTACGATTGTGTACCATATTTTACACTTTTCAAACGAGCGTCGCGAATCTCAAGAACGAAAGCCACCCGAAGCCTTTTACTTCCCATGGTGGCTAACGCGCCGCTGAAGGAGCCTGCATAGACACTAGCACCGGATTCCCCTCTCAACATTATAGTAGGAAACTCTGCGGCTGAACAGATTTGAATGACCGAAAATTATTTCAGTTTTGGGGCTCACGCGAGAGCACAGCGCACGGTCCACAGCAGTATTCGAAGCAGGTCCCAGAGAAACTACGTTCCACTTTTCTTTGTGTTGGCTTTTCGCGCAACTGCGCATGCGTCTTACGCTAACCGCTTGCGGGCTCCCGTTAAGTGAAACCGCCTCATGTTTCCAAATGATGCGCCAGTGCGACATCTCGCGCTGTAGTCTATGGGAGCAGCAACGCATGATGCTTCAACCAGCATGGAAATGATGGGTAGCACATAGTCTTGCTTGAGCGCTTCGTTCTTTCGGCTACGTGTGGCTTGTCGATTTCTAAAACTGATAATCGTAAAGTTCAGCTGTCCCACTTTAAAGCCAGTTTCGCAATCAACGAGCCATTCCTTCATCCGCAAGCACGAAGGTTCGGCAAATCGATGTACTACCTCTCGTAAATACTGTAGGAAACTCTACGAAGTGCCACATGTACTGCTTAAAAGGAGGGTCTAGGTGCAGTGTTCTACCATAGTGCAGCTGACGTTTCAGGACCAAATTATGAATGTTGCACTCCACTCGCCGTGAAGTGGCACATACACACACCATTACGTCCCGCCGCCTTTGAGCATGGTGACATGCTCTTCACTCACGAATTTCCTGCGCTGCCTTTATTGTACGTATAATTTGTCATTAACTGGCAGTCGAAAGCCGCTGTAGCAAGAACGGTTACGGGAATAAAACCGGCGTAATCAATCCCGCGCAAATTACCCGCACACGGGCAGTGGTTGTCTACCAAAGATACCTGCCATAACCGAAAACATGCGCAACAGCGAATGGAAAAGAGAATCGACTGCAGGCGCAGAGCGCTAAGCTCGCTTCCTCACGCCGTAACAGTCGGTCACCGTAAGCGCAGGAAGGAGGGAAAGGGCGAAGTGACAGACACGCAGAAGCTGCCGAGCGCGATACGCCAGGCTACGAACGACGGCGATAAGAATCAGCCACTGTAAGCGCCATCTCTGCGATATCACGAAGATCACACATCGATCCTGTCTATGTGTAGCTGCCTTGTGCAAAGCTTGCCGTGCCACTACGGTGGCCTAGTGTGCAGGGTGTCGAGCTCACACTCTGCGGGCCGAGGTTCGATCCCCAACGAAGGATGCGGGCTGAGGCAGCACTGGGCCACCGGAGTGTGGGGGACAAGATTTGACGACGCCGTGCCCTTTTTCGGCACACCGTCGAATCTCGCTGGCCCCCTGGGCATCTAGTGGCAGGTGCCTGTCGCTCCTTTTTTTCTTTTTCTTGCTTCCCGTACACGGCGTTACTGTAGGGGCAGCTTGCACGAAAGACTTCGACCAGCCGCGCAAAATTCACCAATGACTGCAAAGCTTCACCCCGCTTGTTCTGCATTCTTTTTTAAGAGAGAAGCTTTCCAGCCATTGGTGAAATTACACGCTGGCAGACTCCGCCGTGCAAGCTGCCCCAGGGAACTGTCGGAATTACGACAAACAGCAGAAACAAAAAGAACAAGCGAGTGTAGTAAGTGAACCAACTACTTCTCATTCTTTCGCTTCGTAGACAGCTAGTGAAGCCGATTCGCGTGAAGTACCTTCGGGTGCATCCCTGCCTCGGGCGTCGTGCGCCCGAAACAATGCTGAATTCATTTACGGATCGATGTAAGACAGAGTTTCGCCCGAGTGGTTCTTCTAGCGGTCTGCTAAGAAAGAATTCCTGCTGTCAATCAATAACACAATCACCCTTTTTGACTTCCTCATACCTCAGGAAACCGTACTGTTCCAATGAAGGTGCAACTACGTCGACGAAACAGCCGTGAATATCACAACTTGTCCGCAGGGCATACCTCCAGTTGAGAAAGCGTAATATCTTGTTGTGACAAAACGAAACGGCGCTTTGACAGTTTCCCCTATCTTTGTACGTTATGGTTGGGCGCAGTCAGGGGGGGGGGGTTCAACCTCTCCCCTCCCCCGAAAATTTTCAATTTTGCTTTACGTATATATACACAAACATATATAAAGTATGGTTGAACCACCCCCTCCCGAAAAAAATTTCTGGCTACGCCCCTGCTTCGTAGAAATATTCTTTTGGGGCGTTTCATCGCAACTGTCGACTAACGTACAATAGCAGAGAGCTCGACTAGTTCGTACGCCTTCATGTCAATGTAATGGACGGAGAGAAGTCGTTTGCGATGTGTTCACTTCCCTGTTGTTGCAGTGTCTATAGTCTGTACCTAACTGTGACATACAAAATTAACATGACAGGTTAACGAACAAGCTCGTATCATCGGCGTCTCACCGAACTAAACAATCAGACCAGGGGCGTAGCCAAGAGGGGGGGGGGGGGTTCAACCCCTCCCCCCCCCCCCAAAAAAAAAAATTGTGGCTACGCCCCTGAATCAGACCCATTGTTTCTCTACAGGAACACCAATATGTTGCCAGTTTTATTTTAACGCGTGTGACCGCCTATCATCCTTCAACATAAATCGCAACCATGGCGCACATGATCCCACCATTTCCATGTTTCGACCTCCGCACTACAGACGCCAACAATATTGGACATGAACAGACTAAGTAGATTGAAAGGTTCGAGAACTTTCTTCTCGCATGCGACATCACGACGGCTACATGCAAGAAAGCGCTTCTTCCGCACTACGTCGGCGAACAAGTCTACGACGTATTTCGTTCGCTTCCCGACAGCACGCCGCAAGATCGAAAGTGAGTGCTTGCGTTGCTCCGTGAGTGGACTCAACAAAATGTTGGTGGATCACTGGACGCCTTCTACGCGTAGGTGCAAAACCAAATCATCCTCGCCACAACATCTCGTCTCCGGAAGTATGCCATATGCTCCACTCACTTAACCCCTTCAGACGCGACCTACGAAGAACTAACTGTCTCTAAATTTGTCAATTCGATACGATGTTATTTCAAGGCACTCGATATTATATTGCAACAAAAATAATGTCTCAATACGTTCATTCATATGTGTTATAGCAGTAGCTCGTAATTACTTTCTACTTAAACATCTACTTATTCTGAACCAATTCATGCTCTGTTTTCACACAAATAGAATGAAATCTCAGGCTAGAATTAGAGTGCATATTCATTTTCGGGTATGTCCATGTCGAACAAAGAAAAAATATACTTTCGACGTGGGTCGCGGGAAGCGGCACGCCGAACGAGTCGTCACACATGGCAGCGCCTTCAGCAAAGTGATCGTATGCAACAGTACACTGCACAATGAAGTTAAATGAAGACCTATTTATTATGCAAGAGGTTCAATTCATCCAAAGCTCAATGTATCGTTCTCCTTCTTAGCCCCTAATAAATACAAATAGCAAAAACAAGTGGTGTACACAATTGTGTACATAGCGTCTCAAAGGGTTAAGCGGGGAAGAATGTTCGAGAATGTATTCGAAATCCAGAAGAACGTCGATGGCAACGCAGCAGTGCTTCCAGTGCACAAGGATGGACAACAACACGGCCATAACCAAAGAGACGGACGAAAGCTGCCACGAAGACTGGTATGCTACCCTACACTGAGGAAAGGGGTAGGGGGGAGTTTTAGAGAGAGCACGCATACAGCACGGCCTGGGCGTTCATGACCAGGCCCGGCCGCGCCCGCTAGAGGATATTAGTCGATGATGATTATTAATGATGCCTTGCGCTTTGTAGCGGGCGATCGGACGGATAATCCGGTGTGTACATGCATCGAAATGTTGCTTTGCCCGCGGTGGCAGCTGAGCTGTTTCGCTCCTAAGTCCTATAGGACGCGGGTGCGATTCTCGCGGCCACGGCGTCCGCATTGTGATGGGGCGAAATGCAAGAACACCCGTGTACTTATCTTTAGGTGCACGTTAAAGAACTCCAAGTGGTCGAAATCAATCCGGTCCCCGCTACGGCGCGCCTCGTAATCATATCGTGGTCTTGGCACGTAATATCAAGGAATGTAAAAGAAATGTTGCCTACATAGCACATGGCAAGTCATTACAGTAGTGAAAATAAAACATAACAAAATTTATTTAAAAGAAGTGTACAACGAACATGCAAATCCGGGACATTTTCTTTAATGCTCTTTTCTACACTCGCGTTCGAAACATCAATTACACAATTTTTTAAAGAGGCTCCTGATTAATAATTTGTTGCAGCAAAATAAAAAACGTTAGCGTTATATATGGTGAATAGCCACCAAAAGAAGATGAAATATAAATCGCTCATATTCTAACGTCGTCACGCAAAGGTTATCGCCATGTACAATATAATTATGTAATCAAGCTAATTGGCACAGAATGCCTTAGACAATGCAAGGCATAACGTTCGCGTATGCTCGAAGGCCCGACTTAGGCCTTTTAATGAGCGGGCCCGTGCACTGCTCTATCAGCACGCACACCTCCCAGTCATGGTGACGCCATTGATCTACAGCCGCCGCCCTTACAAAAATATATGTACACAGTCTATAGACTGTCTAAATCTATTTTTGTAAAGGCGGTGCGAGTCTGATATCTTCACAAATTTCAGCGTTTTAGTCGGGTTCGAGTCGAGTATGGTAAGTGGAGTTGGAAAGCTGAACAACGAACACATCCACCCTTTTGTGGACGACACGGTCCTACCTGTCGCACGTCCACACAGGCGTATCCCGCTTGCCTTACGTGATGCCACAGAAAAAGAACTTGAACGGCCTCTTGTCAGAAAATATCATTGAGCCAGCCGTTGGACCTACACCGTGGGTGTTTCCTGTGATAGGTATACCTAAACCACATCAGCCTGATGAAATCCGACTCTGTACTGACATGCGTGTCGTAAACACTGCTATCCAACGTGAACGATATTTGTGCCCGACAGTGGATGACATCATTGTTGCCTTAAATGGAGTAACAGTATTCCGAAATCTTGACGTGAACAATGGATATCAGCAGCTGGAACTCGACGCACCCTCAAGGCAGCCCACGACGTTCTGAACACATCTTGGCTTGTTTCTCTACAAACGCCGAAGATTTGGCATCGGCAGTGCAGCTGAAAATTTTCAAAACACCATTCATCAAGCGCTTAATGGCATCCCTAATGTTAGTGACGATATTCTTTTCTTTGGACGAACGAAACAGGAGCACGACACCTCCCTGGAAGCCGTTCTGCAGCGACTCCAAGAAGCCAAATTGACACTTAACGAAGCGAAGTGTCACTTTTATCGACTTGAACTGGACTTCTTTTTTCAGCTGATGGCGTTCGTCCTGATCACAAGACAATAGCAGCCTTCCTACAAATCAAAACACCGGAGTCACTACAAGAAGTGAAGTGTCTGCTAGGAATGATCAGCTATTCAGCACATTTCTGAGAAATCTTGCCGACCTCACGCAGCCTCTAGGTGAACTTGCATTGAGGAATGTTCCATGGCAGTGGACACAACGACAGCGAAACGCTCTTGGGAGCCTAAAACAAGACATGTCCGATGCCTCCACTGCTTGTGCAAGTAGAGTGCTCACTGCTCCAGTGGAAAGCCGCTATTCTCAAATAGAGCGCGAGATGCTCGCGGCTATGCTGTTATTGTGCCGTATAAATTTGTGTAATTTGAGATTGTTTTGATAACTTTCTGATATGTTTGTGTATTTGGGTGTTTTAATTATATATACCTGAGGAAGCCCTGCAGCGAGAGCAGTACCACATCAGGGGTCTCTAGCCACCTCCTTTATAGTCATCGAGGCGAAAATGTAAAGAACCCCAGGTGGTCAAAATTTCCGAGCCCTCCACTACGGTGTCTCTCATAATCATATCGTGCTTTTGGGACGTAAAACCCCAGATATTATTAGTATTACCTCCTTTTGTCCCGCAGGCAGTATTGTCGAAGAAATCAATATATTGCTGCGAATGCATCGCTCCCAAGGTGCCTCGTAACGGCGTCTTTCGTATGATCCCTTCGTACTTGCTGTTTCTGTGCTCGATCGAAGCTCTCGGATGCGTGTTCGCACTTCCGGAATCATCGGCGTTAGCGAGCAGTGTAGATGTGCACACGTGTTGTGCGTAATTAACCATTCATCACTGTGAGTAGCTGCTGAGTATGCCTAAGTACTGTTTATCGAGGGTACGCCATTCATTTCGCGTCATTTTCGCGTGAACTCCCCGCGCCGCACAGTCAACATAATTAGTAACCTCAGAGTCATTAGGGCGCACGTGTCTAAAGACTGTGTGTTTACAGCAGGTATTGTTTTAATGGGCTTCTCGTTAAGTCCTCCTCCCTACCTGAAGCTGCTGTTAGAACCTTGGAAACACTATTTCACTTCATGGTTTCCTGCGTCTTCTCTATCCCTCAAAATTTGCACATCGAAATACTCGTTTTATCAGACGCTTCGTTCATTAAATACCGCTGTTCTCTCCTTATCTTGTTTCCACCGAGGACAATTAGATGTGAAATGTGCTCATAATAGCTCGGGAAAAAATTGTATTCCATCCACGAGTAGCACGAAGCCCCGAGGAAATCTATACGGATTCATACAGAAAGCTTCCCAGGTGGGGAGAAGTTCATCCCGGACTTACTGCAAACTAGAGGTTGAGGCACACACTGAAAAGCATAAATTCCTGGATAGGAATGCAGCTGCTCAGTTCTGTGACTGCGAGAAAAATTTCTCTGTGGAAGAAATAGAAGGCGTCAGTGATCATTCAAATTTGTTCCCTAACGTTCCGAGAGTCTCACATAACTGCATACAGCTAACGTTATGAAAGCTCATTATGCAGTATAATTGACATAACCGGACGGTGTAGCAAGGGCACTATAGCCAAGCTACTAGCTATTTCATTGGTAACTTGTGCCTTCGAGGCCAAGTATTAAGACTTATCTATTAACGGCTAAGTAAGGGGCACCAAAGAATAAAATGCGCGTGGAATGTGTAGAACTATATCATTCCAAGGGAGAGCAGAACATACGAAAACGACTGATCGGTTACCACAAGTGCAGAAACAAATTCCCTTTTTATAGGAAAAAGACAACTAACTGCCCGACGGAGCGCTAAGAACATATACTTGAAATCAGAGCCTCAGCAAAGAACGGCCTGCATGGTGTAAGACTTTACTTCGGTTTGTTGGGCTTATGTATTAATGATAGTGGTTTATTCCTGCGTCGTTTAGCGAGTCCGCAATACAGTCTAACGTATACTTTAGCAAAGGTGTCTCGCGTTAGGACAATCATCGAGAGTAATCTCGAAGCTCTCTCTCTTTCGCTCACATACTGTAGGGCGGACTTCACTTGCTCGCCCATCTGCCGGGCAAGGAAGTTTTTCTACTAAAGCCACATTGTGCGGTGATAGACAAAATGTGCATATTCGCTTATATACGTAGAAGGGAAAACACCGCGAATTTTTGGACGAACACAAAAGGGAGACAGACGACGACAGGCGCTGACTTACAACTGATCTTTATTTCGGTGAAGTCGGCCCATTTATACCATGTCAGTGAACACACACGTGACTGCCATTAATGTGCTATCATCACTCTGACATCAACATCACCGCATCTGTGTCACAAACAAGCGTGAATCATCTGAATGATAAAAAGTCAATTTCTTTTTGAGATAGGGTTACAGATGCCATACTAACACATATATCTTTAAGAGGTACTATTTCAGCTGCTTCAATTATTTCTCTAGTCAGCGCCTGCCGTCGTCTGTCTCCCTTTTGTGTTCGTCCTAAAATTCGCGCTGTTTTCCCTTCCATGCACAATGAACCAACTTGCCCAAGCCTTAACCATAGAAAGCTTTATTTCGTTTATATAGTTACCCACCGCGGTGGTCTAGTGGTTATGGTGCTCTAATGCTGACCCGCCGGTCGCGGCGACCGCTTTTCGATGAAGGCCAAATGCTACTAAATACTACTACTAAATGCTGCTACTAAATGCTAGATACCCGTGTGTTTAGCTTTAGGTTCATGTTGAAGAACACCAGATGGTCGAAATTTCCGGAACCGTCCACTACGGTGTCCCTCATAGTCACATCGTGGTTTTGGGACGTGAAACCTCAACAATTATTATTACGTTTATATAGTTAAGAGTTCTGAAAAGAAGGTGTCTCACTTAGCATTCTCCGGCACCTATGCGTTGCAAATGCTTCGTGTCGTCACTCACATTACACCAGAAGCAAAGGTATACACAGCGAACGAGTAAACATTCAAGAGCGCAGCTTCCAAACAAATATTTTCCAGGTGCATGGTCTGCGAAAGGGGTAGATCATCGCAGCGTTTATGATTTTCACCCTAGCTTCAATTTAGCAGAACTTAGAGTTCTGTTGTCCTTGATGCCCGACTGACATAGTTATCATTCGCACCATGCATACTACCACTGCAACGACGTCGACGTACGCCTAAAGAATTTTTTTTTTTATTTATAGTATTACTGGCGAGAAACCAGCCTGAATGTATCCCTATCCTGACGGGCACAGGTACTGGACTTGATGGCATCTGTGCTAACGAAGCCTTACAAAACACCACTGAGCCACCTTTTTGAATGGTGGTTGCTTTGAACTGCAGTGTATCGTGCAGTTGCAAGTTCATGAATAGGAAACTGTTTCGCACGCATATTTCAGCAACGCGGCATTACTAATCTCCACCAGTTGCTTCTTTCGCGAAATCTGCGATCGCTTTAAGGGTGCTGTAAAGACACACATGCACTACCATTTTCTGTCTTGAAGTCACACGGCTTCGGAAGTGAGAGCAGAGACTTGCGACGTTTGGAGCCTACCTGCAATACACAATGAAGATTCCGCCAGTGTGCACAGAGGTACACATATTCAATGATGCCTCTGCTGTTGCATACGCATGGCAAAGTGGCGGAAGTATTCGTAACGGGGCGCATGATCGGCAGCTGTCGACTAATGCTGTGAAAATGAGACAAACGCAGTTTTAACCCTCTGCTGCATTCTTTAGTAATACCTCGCACGTTTTGTTTTATGAAACTGCGATTGCTTGTGACGGCGAACAATGATGCACACATCTCGTCCCGCCTAAAATGTCCTTTTTTTTTTCTCTCTGCAGGTTGCAGAAACTGCTAATCCGAGTCCCCGACTTCAGGCGCATACACTGCCAGCTAGACCTTCATCCTCACAGCGTAAAGCGGCCTAAATAAACCTGAAGAGACTGCAAATTATATAACTGCTGTAGCACACGCCTACTTTCGGCATCAGTACACAAACCAGTCTTGCTTAAGAAACAAATATTCGTGAAAAGGTCTCTCACGTATAACGAACCGTCTACGTACCCTTCATAAATGAACGAATTGCTGCCGATTTAGCAAAGGTACGTACAGTGATGAAGGAACCGTCTAGTGTAACAGTAAGTGGAGCTATCTCGATCATCTTACTGTTAATCTACATTCGACAAAAGGCGAAACATGCAAATTATATTATTGTCGTACGAGCAGACGCAACCTCTCCAGTGCTGTTCTCGTCAATATATCTAACCGTATAGCAAATATACATGAATGCCACAAGTAAGGGAAAGAGAATCCGTAAGCTAGCAAGTTTCTACTACAAGGCACGTCACACCAAAGGTTTCCCATTCAGGAGACCTACGCGCTGGAGAAGATAGGGACTGCATGCTTCGATAAAGTAGTCCGGCTCTTCTACTGATTGGTTGTGATCGTCCAACAGGCAGCTTATCAGTATCGCCACAGGCGTCCGCACGGGGAGTGCCCCCCCCCCCTAATTATGCGGTGAAAGCGCGAAGTCCGTCCTATAGCTTTACTAGCTGGTACCTGCACCGTCATTGTGAAATTTTGACGACAATGGAGGCCGACAGCTCATGACATCTGCATTCAAAGAACTGCTTAGTTTTCATCGTTGCCCACGGAATGCCGGGGACCGAAAGCAGGCCATTTTTCCATGCATTGCGAAGGTTGCGTTCTTTCGGACTCGACCATTGGGAGGGTGAGTGCGGGTACTTCGGTGAAACTTGTCTATCTCTCAAGGAGAAACTTGCGCGCGCCTAAAAACATTGCTGCATTGACTAACGACTAGTGTGGCTGAGGTATCACAGTAGGTTCAGGGACTTATCAGCGGAAGCCCGCTACGGCGAAAACGTTCTTCGTCGCAAATGACGCTTTAATAGCTTCGATACAGTATATATATGAAGCAGGATCGATGCGGAAAGAAACGGTAATATACATTTGCGATGCAACTTTCGAAAGCTATCTCTCAAACCACTCAATGTTCCTATCCTAATTGTATGCGTTATTTGGAAATGCCTGCCGCATGCGCTTCACCTCACCCTTATTATTCGGCTAATTTTGTTTTCAAGCCTAGGTTTCACCATTAGTAATTGATCGAAATTTGCGAAGTCTTCCACAAGTCATATGAAATTGTTGCCAATCTCCTATCCTTGCTTACTTGTCAGGCTATTGAACATTACATTTGTCTTCTGCATGTTTAGTTCTACTGCTGTACAAAAAAATCTGCTCTGTGAAAAGCACAGGTCTCTGCCCATCATGCATTGCCTCCGGAGAAAAAAAAGCATTTCGATTTTCTTTAACTTCCTTGATTCATTCGTCACCCTTTTCGTTCGAATCAGCGTTCTGTTTTTGTGTAGGCGGTTACAGGCTATTCGTGACCGAAGACTGTCTTGTGTGTGCGCTGCGCCCCTCTCTCATTTTATATGCCTCGTTCAAACTCCTCCATTCATTTCCGAAGTGTAGGGTATCATACCAGTTATTCTTAACTGCGTCCCATTCCTACATTTCCACTCTCTCTCCCGTTCCTTCCTATTTTTGCGTAGCAGCAAGTTTAGTGACGACATGTATGTTCGGCAGAACAAATAGCAATAAAATAAAATAATAATAATAATTGTTGGGGCTTAACGTCCCAAAATAACGATATGATTATGAGGGACGCCGCAGTGGAGAGCTCCGGAAATTTGGGCCACCTGGGGTTTTTCTACCTGCACCTAAATCGAAGTACACGGTCCTCAAGCATTTTCGCCCCCATCGAAAATGCGGCCGGTATTCGACCCCGCGACCTTCGGGTCAGCCGTCGAGCACCATAACCACTAGACTACCGTGGCGGGTAGAAATGAAATGAAAGAAAAGAGGCATGCAACAAGGTCTACACATAACAGCAGTACAATATAGGTTCTCCTTTGTGTGTATGTAGTGGAGTTATGAGAATAGAAAACTACCAAAGGGAATTATCTGAAACAGAATGCGTTTCCTTACTTGACTGCTACATTATGTGAATGTACCGCGAGTGCCTCGTACCTGTATCGAAAACAACGCGCGATAACGGCCCCTCCGGATACGCTACCTGCCGGTAGTCAATTAAAGCAACGGATTGGATATGAAGGGATGGGAAACGCAGCTGTGGACAGCAAAGGGTCAGGCAAGGTGCTGAACATTTTCAGGCATAGAATGGAGTCAGCTAGTGTAACACAGGGTAAATTTGTGATCATTAATAGAGGACGTTTTCCTGCAGTGCGCATCAGAACAGGATGTTAGTGATGACAGTGATGATGAACAACCTCGCGGATAAAATTCAATCAGAAGATTCATGGTATGCCACTTTAAGAACGTTATTTTCCATCTACAAATGCTCATTCATCTCCTGACGAGTTTTAAAAGGGAAATCTCACCACATTTTGATGGACAGCAAGAGACTTCATTAGTAGGGGCATGGCCAGGATGTAATTCCTAACGGTCAATAATCCCCGAGTATCTTATGTGGATGTACGTACGTGCGTGCCTTTGTGCGTGTGCGCACATAAACATGAGCTGTAAACATTTCTGAGGAGGGGAAGTGAACACTCTCCCTTCTTTAGGGACAATATGCTGCCGCGAATATATTGTTCCTAATTAGGGTGCTTCATCTGCGGCCTCTGCATAAGTCCAGCCTCAAAAGTAACACATTCGTATGAGCCTGTTGCGTTCACTATTTCAGTGTACGATTATAGCACTCGAATGTTTGTTCATGCTTTCAGAACCGTCACTGTTAGCGAGCAGTGTAGGTCTACGTGCGTATTCTACGTCATTAATTATTTATCACCAAAAGTAGCTATTGCGTACACTTAAGGACTGTTTACTGAAGATATGCTATTCATTAAACGTCATTTACAAGACATGCCTACAGCACTGTTAGAGCGCCGATTACAGCTAGCTAAACGCCCGCCTGCGTAAATGGCCCACGCTGCCAACAACCAACGTAATTAGTCAACTCGGAGTCATTAGGGCGCACGTGCCTAAGGGCTGTGTGCTTACAGCAGGTACTATTGTTTTTATGGGCTTCCCTTTCAGCCCAGTTTCCTAGCTGAAACTGCTGTTTGATCCCTCGAAACAACATCCCATTTCATGACTTTTTGTGATTTCTTTATCCTGAAAAGTTAGGACATCAGAATCAGGGTTGCCAGGTCAGAAATACAAAACAAACCCAAAAATTAGGAAAAGTCAGCCAGAATGTAGCCAGCTTTAGCAAAGGGCAGCAAAAGTAGCCACGCGTGTTAACATTTTACAATCAGAATTGCTTAGATTAAAGCACAAATTGTTGACTTTAGCAATCATTTCGTGCAGGATGACGAAGTTTCTTGCCTGTTGCAAAAATGACACTCTTAACGCGTCTTGCGTGACTTTTCTTAAAACGGCTAGAAGTAACAGCCACGTGGCTACAATATAAATGAGTACGGAATGAGTGTGCTCAAAATCACAGTTGGGGGGTTTGAAGCATAAATTGCACCACTTTCGCAATCCTTTTTTCGTGATGCCGAAGTTCGAGCAGTTTACACTACTGAGTCGCTGTCCGCACCTAGTGTTAGGAAGTGATACAAATGGTTACTTCGCCAGATATCTGATTCCGAATTACAACGAGTGCAGAACACCCTGCATGCTTTCCATTACCCTGTTCACATACAATACGGTTTGAAGTCGTGTTAAGTAATATAGGCGGTCTGAAAATTCAGGCTCCATGCAAGTTTTCCTCGAGTTCCCGACACGTATCTAGAAGTATTTTGTTTTGTGTAATGCAAGTGCAGAATTGAATTTTGGGAGATGAAAACACGCCTCGGCCACCTTGTTTTCACGCCGCATACTCGAACGACAGCGGCTGCGACATCACCAGATATTGATAATTTTGTTAAAATCTAGAAAACAAGTCGTTCTTTCTGCTGCCACAGGCCTAGAAAAAATAGCCAAATTAGTGCAATGTAGCCAAGCCTGGACACCATGATCGGAATACTTGTTTTCTCCCATGCTTCATTCATTAAGCACTGCTGCTACCTGAAGATCTCGCTATGACCAAGGGTAATTACATGTGAAATGCGCGCACAAGGTGCACCGTCATAATACCGTGAGAGTCTAATATAAAGCACGGGAAACTCAACACATGAAAGGGAGAAGTTGTTATCCATCCGCTCGTATGACGAAACTACAGGTAAATCCATACGCTTTAACAAATAAAGCTTCCCAGGTGACGAAAAATCAGTCCTGGTTCAAGGTGCCGGACTTCACCACCTTCATGAGAGTGACAACATTAAACGACGCGCATGTCCTCGTGGCATTACGCTAACACGTATTGCTGTAGAAATGCCTCTAATAGAGAGGCGCATGCTGATGAAGTTAAATGTATGAATATGTACAACATCTCTGAAGTCCGATAGGAGGCTAATCAAACTGACTATGTTCACGGTCGATGCATCTGAAAAGCATATTTCGCCATGCACATATCAAGTGTGTTACTCTTAACAATGAGATTATGTAAAGCAGCTGCAGTCCCTACGGTTATTCATTTAATTGAACAGTCGGGTCCTGATTGACTTCTGTAATATCCTAAAACAAATACATTGCGAGATAAATCGAATTAAACGGGTACCCTTAATTAATCGAACGCCACTGTAACAGGCTCTACGTTTGCTTTTTACTGCAGAAGAAATCGAAAGGACTGTAACCGCACGCCCACTTCCATCGCCACCACTCCAAGTGTTTGTGCATTTAGATAAGCTGTCGAAGATTATTGTTTCAACAAGCCGCTAACAAATATGCCTTGTTCTTTTTTTAACTACCATTCCTTGCTGTACCTCCTTTTGGCACTGAAGGTATCAAAATAAATAAATAAGTTATGAATGGGAGAATCGCAAGAAATGAGGTGACGAATTAGTCGTATTTTAGGAGAACCACTAATGAGAAATATTGCTTCAATCTACCAAAAAAAAAATAACAAAAGGAAAAGAAAATAACGCCCTAGCCGACACCTTAAAACTTTCTTTTCTTTTTTTCTTTCTGGCGCGCTGGGAGTGTTTTCTTCAAAATAAAATTTTCGGTTCCGTGCATTTTGAATATGCCCTGGCCTGAACCGGACACGACGGCGCTACCTCAGAACAGTGGGCCTTTATCCGACGAGACCACCGGACTATGCTTTGTGGCTCTATGGGCCCCACCGTAGAGCAGTGCTGATGTATATAGCGGAAACCGGCCTCCATGTATATACTTAACTCTGTATGCCGTTGGGCGAAATTTGGAAATAGAAAAAAATGCCCAGATAGCATATAAAAACCGAAGGAAGAAAAAAAAGTCAAGGCAGCTACGCAGTGGTGCCAAGCCTGAAGGAACAGCTGAGCTGGGAGGCCTTCTTTGTTTCTCTTTCTCTCTGTTTTTTTCTATCTCTTTATTGTCTCTGTTCCTTTCTATTTCTTTCTCTCTCTCTTTGTTTATTTCTTTCTATTTCTTTCTCGGTCGTTCTATCTTTTTGGCACTTTCCTTCTCGCTTCCTCTTTCTTTCTTTCTCTTTCTGTCATGCTCTGTTTGTTCTTGTATCTCTTTTTTGTCTGCTTCTTTCTATCTTTCTCTCCCTTTCTTCCCTTTCTTGCTCTCTCTCATTCTTTCTATATTTTTGTTTCTATCTGTACTCGTTCTCTCGCCCATCCGAGTTACTGCATCCCACGCCGGACGAATCGGCGCACACGTTCGGGAAGCGAAGTAGATGAAGAAGAGGACTAAGAGAGCGCGCGCCGGCCGAGTTAATGCGCTGCACGCACTAGAAAGGTAGAGGTCATGCATGATGATGATAGTTCTTGCGAACGCGTCACGGCGTAACGAAAAGCATAACAGCTACGCTGCAAAGTATCGAGCGGACAGGCATGTTCGATCTCTCGTGCAATCACCCAACAAAATATAAAGAACCTGTACTGTTATTCTCTAAGCACGTATCATTTTAAACCTATTAGCTGCACTTAAGCTCCTAAATCTGTTTTCATAATAACCACTTAGTAGACTGAACCCATAACTAGCCACATAGACTAAACGTTCGAATATTCTTTTGTAAGAATCTATCTCGTATTCCTTGACAATAAAGTTGGCCTGACTTTATGTGATATTATAGACATACAAATTCTAATATTGGGCACACATTTTGTGATTCATCACAAGAATGGATGTCCGCCTCCGTATAGCATACCGAGAACTCGAGAAACATGTGTAGCATACCGATAGCCCACACTCCTTCTCTTAGATATTCAAAGTGCATGCGCCACATCAGATAACGTTATAGTAAACTATGCCCAGACATTCTACCGAGCTCTCTTAAAGGATATTCTGAAAGGGACAGAAAAGATTTAAACCAACTACATTACTTATGGGAAGAATGATAATGGAGCACCTTCCAGCTTCCACAGTCAAGTGCATGTGAGCAATATTCTGTGGAAAACCGACATTTCTGTAGGTGGTTTTAAAGAGGCTCGATGACACTGGTGGAGGTGAAAGCAGCGACATATTCTAAATGCATGTGCATACATCATTACGACCAGCAATAGAGCTCAGTAATCTACTCAATAGAAGTGACAGCTGCCTCAGTAAATCCGCGTAATATGTTACCTTTGAAGCGAGACCCTTTTAGGGAACGTTAGATTTGCCGTATTCCCTTCACTTCTGAAAATGAGTTGTCTCAAAGAGAACTCGCAAAATCACTCCACAATATACGATTGGAGAGCTCAATGCTTTGCAATGGATAGAGTAAAATATTGTTAAAAAATATCATGAGCTTTCGGAGATGCTAGCCTGCTTCGATGTATTTAAAGTTACGAGGCGGATCATTTGTCTCTGGTGTCCTGCTAGTTTTATACTGATTTCTAGGTTCACGTTGAGCGTGCCAAGTAGAACAACCAGAACTTAAGTTGAATTTGGCGAGAGTTCATTCACACAACGAGTACAGATATAAAATCCCCTCGAGACTCCTTGAATAGTATTTCGATGATCATTGTGGTTAATTTGTCATTCCTAATACCGAAATCTGGCCATCTTTGCTCTGACGTAGAAGTTAAAACTTATAGTTCTCTATGGAACCGTCTGACATGCTTGGTAACTTTGTAGGTATGTATAACAGGCAAAATGATTTACTCTATAAACTCTTCGCGATGTGTTGTAACACCCGCCTCAATTGTTCACTGGTGACAGGGGCGTAGCCAAGGGGGGGGGGTTGGGGGGTTCAACCCCCCCCCCCCGAAATTTTTCAGTTTTGCTTGCGTATATAGGCATGCACACATACTAACGCACGCACGAACATACATAAAGTATGGTTGAACCACCCCCCCCCCCGAAAAAAATTTCTGGCTACGCCCCTGACTGGTGAATACCAACTAATCAGTAAGAATAGACGGACGTGTAATATTGATATCACGAAGACAAACTGAAGAGTGTATTTGGTACTGCTTGTATGTACGTCTTGATGGAAGGTTTTCGTGCAAACTTACAGAAAAGCTCTAGAAGGCTGTGAGGGCTACACGTGCTAAATTCAGTGTGCAATGTCAAATCCGTACCCTAGAATGCAATCAGCATAAGCAGCGGTACTACTCGAATGGAAATCTAATAAGTTTATATTGATGTCACCTATCAACATAATGATTTTGCTTTCTAGTGATAAATTGGCTGGGGCGGTCTCAAGAGGTCATAAGAATTACGCAAGTCAAGAAGAAAGAGTGATAGATGCTAGCCACAAAAATTTTTTAGAGTATGTGTAGAAAGAGCCGGCTTCATTTCTATCCGAACTGATTCGCAATTTGGAATGTCAATGGAAGCATCTAGACTACGGCTAAAATTACTAAAAGGGAAATGAATATAGCTGAGCCCCCATGAGCATCAGACGCACGGTGACAGCGCTCAGATTTGTATGACGGAAAGCCGTACAGATCAGCATCGACATCAGAAAGCCAGGTTTAAGATACACATAAGAATGAGAAAACGGTGCCTCGTAGAGGGAATGAAATCACTATTGTGATCAAAATTCCTTCGCAGGGTACCAGCATTGAAATGAATGAGAGAGCGATGTTTGTCCGGGAGTAATGAGATGAACTCGACAACAGAAAAAGACATGGTTGGCAGATGCGCAGAATGGAGAAGCTTCGTCGAAAAAAATGACTGGCTTTCAGTGAATAAACGTAATGATTCCCCGTAACGCTGCGCGCTCGTTGAATTTGTAGCAATAGGAAGAAACATTCCCGCCACCGCCACCTCGCAGCAGTGAATGCCACGCGAAAAGAGCCGCCAGCTTCGGAGTACCCAACGCTGACACAAGATGGCGCTGAGGGAGCGCAGGACACTAGTACACGCGCGCTGGCGCCTGCATTCCTCGGGGGCACCGCGCAATCGATCCGTTGGTAAACGAAAGCCGAGGTTGAAAAGCGAAAAAACACGGGAAAGTGGAAATTCCGAAGTGGTGAGGAGAGAGAAGGAGGGAAGGAAGGCGGGACGCCGTCAGCGTTTGAGACGGGAGGCGTGCATGACAGATGCCGGAAGCGGCAATAAATCCTCGGAAAACCGTCGGCCGGTTATCATTATCCATTTCCTCGCCGCTTTTCAGGTGCAGTCCCCGCATTTCTCTCCCTATATCTTGCTTTAGTTCGTTGACATTCCTCTCGTAACTGTTGAAATGATATGTTGTTACGTCGGACAACAAGGATTCCGTAGCAGGACGTTTATAGGATGGGAGAGAAAAGATTTTGCGTTTGCTCACTTTTTCGTGATCGCCTCATCAGCCTATTTCACGTCCTTCGCGAAACAACGCTCTCACCCAGCAACTTCCAATTACGCCTATTCTAAACTTCTCTTACTGAGTCTGTACAGCATAGCCTTAGTCGCTTTTGCGCCCCCTTAAAGGGGTCCTGCGACACAGCATGTCTTTTTCATCTGTTCTTCGGGTACTGTGGAATGCACCGATATTGTTGCGCAAGTGGCAGCGCCGAAATCGCAGCGGTTATAATTTTAATTCACGGGATAAACTACCTTTGATTTCGTACTATGGCGACACACATCGGCTATTTCTATTACAGGAAGTGGCGTGATGTCATGTGACAGTGACGACAAAGACCGTTCGTTTTTAGTTCTTCTTCTTGTTCGACAACAGACGAAAAAGAACCTCATTACCCTCGACACCCATTCTGCCGCTTTAAAGGGACACTAAAGAGAAACAATGAATCGGTTTAGATCGATAAATTGTGCTCTGCGAACTCTAACGTCATCAATTTCGCCATCATAGGTTTATTAATAGAGGAGAAAATCAAGTTCAAAATTTCATTTTTAAATTTCGCGCCGAAAACTGCCCGTGTGACGTCACAGATTTCAAAGTGTATTTATCGTATTTTGGCGCCATTGGCTCAACAGAATAACCTCAACCTTGGTATGTTAAGTCTATGGCCTCCTCAGAGGACAATGTACTTCATTTTTACCGACTAGGAGCTACGTAGTTCCTAGTAGGCGTCGTCAAAACATGTGACGTCACGGCGAATGGTGCGGAAACTTCAAGGTGGCGTCGCCACCCACATTTTGTTTTTGCGCGTTTTCTCGCTTACTAAGCGTCTTCTCGCAGCAAGCGCGGTGTTTGTGGTAATGTGAAAGAGTACTTTACTAATATGAGAAAAATCGTTTTGCTCTTTAGTGTCCCTTTAACAAAACGCCGGTTTTCTGTCCTACTCTTTCGTATGGCTACTTCAACACTGGTGTTTCCTCTTCATTTCAACTAAATGTGGCTCGTATACCCCAGTTTGCTCTAAATAAACTCTTCTGTCTTCCCCTCTCATGTCGTTCGTTTCAGTTTCAGTTTGTTGGTACATATACGTTATTCACATAACAGTTCCATACAAACGAGGGTCCCAGAGTATGAATACTGAAAACGGGACTGTATGTTAGAAATTACAAAAAAAAAATCGAATTCTTCTACGCTCCTAATCAGGTCCCGGTTAAATGCTGGCTATATCCAGGAAACCAGTCGAAAATTGTATGGCTTCCTGGCTATATCTAGCACTTTAAGCGGGTCCTAATTAAGAGCGTAGTTTCTGCTTCATATGTGATACTAGTAGAACACAACGATTGTGCACTAATCGTGACAGTAAACTGCCGGTGATGAATTTCTAATACTAGGCGTATACGCTCGAACGCACTTCTGTATATAGGCTTCTCATGGTCTAAGTCTCGAAAGAGTTGACTGGAGGGCGTAAATGTGTACTGCGGGCCTCATTCCAGAGGCTGACTGCCGATCCCTAACCACAGTTCACTTGCCGGCCTAGTGGAGGTTAGTTGAGACTTATGTCTGGTGAAACTTCATACATCCTATTTTTGTCAGCTATGGTTCTTCAAACATTGTGTCAACCAACAGGGGAGCGAAAAAGTGATGAATGACGATGGTAGTAAGGCGGGGAAATGAGAATATAGTCCCGCCACGCCGGGGCAAATCTATAGATGTGCATCCAGTCCACTGCTTTGTAAGAAGGCTACGACAGCTTCTATAACAAGATTTGCGCTGCTGATGTCAGGCCAAGGACCTAACAACCTCATTCGTTAATGGTCTACTATGATATTGTCCAATCGAGGAGATCAGTTTCTGATGTTCTCGCACGTACGCTGGACAAGCGCAAAATATATGTTCAAGTGTTTCAGGTAACTGACAATGACCACAATCGGGACCTGTGTCACTGCTCAAGTGGGCATAACGTCTCGTGAATGCCACACCGAGAGGAATGCGGTGAACCATGCATGTGATGTTTCGAGGCATACAGAACTAATAAAACAGTTTGTTATGCTAGCATTTATAAGAGACAACAAAGAATACTTGTAGTATTTGCAAAGCGCCGTGCCAGTCGAGCGCGTGATCACAGCTCAGAGAAACGAATGGAAATGCAATTATTCTCGCCAGATAATGCACATATCAGAAGACAGTCGCCATGTTTTCGTTAACAAACCGTTGTTTTTGTCGGCGGTGCATGAGAGTACGAAGAAAGTTCGGGTAAAGACCCCTTCCTTCCACGGCCCTTGTACACACGTACAACAGTAGTGCATGCGCTAAACTGTGCGCACGCACCTTTGCTTACGAATGCTCAGCCTAGTGACTCTGTAGGCAATTGCAGCTCTGCTGCACATGCATCCTTGTTTACAAAATGTTTAACTTGAGAAAGCCGGCTAAGCTTTCAAGAGTTCAAGACTACACTCTTAATCAGGTCCAGGTTAAATGCTGGCTATATCCAGGAAACCAGACGAAAAATGTCCGGTTTCCTGGCTATATCTGGCACTTTAAGCGGGACAAGACTGAGAGTGTAGTGTATTGTTTGATGACAACCAAGACTACAGATACAAGGGGAAAATGACTTGCAACTTCGGCTTTTCCGGAACACGATGACGAAATGCTACATTATTCAGACTACCGATTAAGACACGGAATAAGAATTATGAAGGTGAAACAAGTGCTATCTTGTATTAGTTAACTGGAAGCTCACCCGTCCGCTGACTGCGGCTGAGGCTCCATTATCAGAAACACTGCAATTCGATTATTCAACCGCTGCATGTCGATCAGAGACCGCATCTCAATTTCTTTCGGTTGTCGCGTTCTGAGGCGTAAGAACAAGACATTAAGTGTGCGCTATATATGGTATAATAAACTGTGATGGCTGTGTATGACGCTAATGAACAAACATTGCTCACCAGTACATATGGTGGTCATTTCCCGGTTGGCAGCGTAGATACTATCGTGGTCCTGTAGAATGTACTGGACACGTTCCGGTAGGCACCAGTGACAACTCCGGCCCAATCCAAGCCAGCCAGTAGGTCGTTACAGCTGCCCTGTCAAGAAGAGGAAACCACGGGCTTTCGAAAATTCCAGAGAGAATGTTCAGCCGTCTGTGCCGGTGTGCTCTCCAATGGCTGCTACTGTGATCACTATATTGTGAAACATTCCGCGAAGATGACGACAGGGATGATGATAATGATGGAGATAATGATGGCATGTGCGCGTGTGTTTTATGACGCAAGTTGTCAGCGATGGCCAAGGAGCGCCTGGAACACGCTGTATAAGGTATATACCTTCAAACACCCTAAGCTGTTTAATTGAATGCACTAACGGACATCGAATGTTTTGCAACCACTGGGTGCATCAAAGGTTTTCATAATCCAGGAATATCGTAGTCATAAATATCGTTACAGGCAGAAGTTCATCAAAAAATGGAGGCTTGAAGTCATGAAAAATTGTAGAATAGGAAATGTCACTCGCGCCAACGTTTCGACAAGTGTACTGGCTTCGTCAGGGCAGCTAATTGCTCCTTTG
This sequence comes from Rhipicephalus sanguineus, assembly GCF_013339695.2. Taxonomy (NCBI): domain Eukaryota; kingdom Metazoa; phylum Arthropoda; class Arachnida; order Ixodida; family Ixodidae; genus Rhipicephalus; species Rhipicephalus sanguineus. The sequence continues at coordinate 39,565,857 of NC_051184.2, read as the reverse complement.
ATGTAGACAAGCCCTCTTGTCAAATTATGCGCGTGCGTGTAGCACGTGTGTATTTACCGATGTCCTCCTACTACTACTCTGTCGTTTGCGTATACATTGCTCAAAGGGTGTATTATAATATTGATACGTTAGTCATTGGTCATATGTGCACCTGCTTCTCTGAATACGACTGGTCCAGCTACGTCGGGGCAGTTGTTGTAGACAGGTCGACTTGTCGAGACATTGGCTCCAGCGATATTCCCTGTTCAACGGTTTTTTCATCGAATGCCATTCAGTACTGCCTGAGATTTCGCCGCTAGCAAAGACATCACACACAAGAAAGACATGATCACGAAGACATAGGCGGCATGTTCGTGTCTTTCTTGTCTGTGGTGTCTCTACTAGCGGTGGAATGACAATCAGAAAGACCAACCAGGCCAAGAAGAGGTTCTTCCTCAAGTATAAATTCCATCGAAACCTGAGCAAGAGAGTGCAAGTAGTCCTAACGGATAGGTGAATATTATGAAAAAGAGAGAGAGATGGCAACAGGAGTAAAGGCTCACGTAAAATCTACCCAGTAGCACACGAATATCTTGGCGCGCGCGCGTCGTTCGTGTGGCCGTGTTGTACGCAAAAGAGGGTTGGCTGTACATGCGTATTTATAGTGACGTCCTCTTTTTCCTATTCCGTATTTTCCTTATCCACTAGAAAAATGATGTATTACTTGTAATATTGATACATCAGTTATGGGTGACTGGTTTATGTGGCTGGTTTTCTCAATGTGACCACACAGTGAGTGATCGCAAGGTTGTTGTGCCGCGTTGGCAGATATAAATCAGAAAGAGAGAGAAACGAAGAGGAAAGGCAGGGAGAATAGATGAATTTCCTTGAACAGCAAGGGCGTTTATCCCCATTGCGACGTATAACTGTCTGCAATGTTACAATGGCAAAGCAACGTAGAGACATTAGAGAACCACTGAACGAGCTGCGTTCAGTGGTTCTCTATACATTCTCGTTCAGAACGAGAATGTATAGAAATTGTATACAGTAATATACAGATATATATAAGCTAGCCACTGTATGCCCTTACTTCGGCTGTGCCTCCCACATAAGGAATACTTTGGGATCCAAGTATTCTACGACGCCATGTCTTCCTGTGTCGTCGTTGCAGAGATGTGCGCTGGTCAAGTTTCATATAGAGGAAAAATATGCATTAACAATTAGTCCCGCAACATGTTTTGTTAATGAAAATAGTTGTTTTCGTCTCTAAAAGCTCGACTTTAGGTGAAGGGGAGTGGAGCTTACTTTTGACGCGAAAGCATTGTATGTCCCATCAAACGAACGGCCAATCACGGCGAGCGTCACGCGTCAACATCTGACAGTAACAAAACCCACGTGGATATCTGACGACGTCACGTTTCAGTGTCAATTAAAGGAAACATCCCTCATATGCGAACGCTTCAGTCGACTGGTTCCTGTCAGCGCCGCTAATGGTCCACTTCGCTCACGTTCCACTCGTTCACGATCTGATAGAAGAATGGCTCTAATGAACTCTCTCTAAAAACGCGAAAGACACGCATTCAACACGGCCGTAAACCGACAGAACTACGGGAACGCGCCATGAGCTTTGCTGGATTGGCTCGTCGGCGGAACGATGGAATCATTATGCCTCCCACTGTCGGCATGAGCGTTGTGCGCACACTCACAAGCGTTCCCACTGAGTAGCTGTGGGGGAATTATGTTGGCCCGCAATACATTGACCGTCTCTTCAAGGCGAAAACCTTAGATGCCTCATCAAACACGACAAGTGACCGCCAGCGTCAACACCGAACGGTCCAAAAAGTCACGTGATCACAGGTGACGTCACCATTATGTCACTATGACGTCGTCACATGACATCGTAGATCGGTCAAAGATAGGCCGATCCCAAAGGCAATGCAACACCACACTTGTTGCAGAAAGGTTGAGGGAGTGGGAGTGAGGGGGAAGGATCAGTGCAAAAGTCTTCGGCGACTGCATGGTGGTTGTGTGCCTTTTGATCATTGTTACTCATTCCGAACTCCCTCATTGTTCACTTTCGTTGGACACTCTCGCTGGTAGTGCATACAGTGCCCCGTCGTTTGTGTACTTTATCTTTCTCCTCGTTCTTGTCGCGCTGAAACGTAATGAACCATGGAGTAACAACTAGCCCAGTTCACTGTACTCCTAAAGTTCACGTTGTGAATACCTGAAGTGAGAAGCCCTGCTAGTAAAAATGTTCCAGTTCCTACTAAAGCCAATCACGGCGTAACCTCCTTACTGCCTACTCGCACTAAACGTTTTGATTTCATGCGCAAGGACTCCGTACGTGAGACAGATGAAAATAGACATTCAAATGGCCTCTGCGAGATGTGTTACCCTATGGCATTTCCGATTTAACCGGCACCTTCTTACCGCACACTCGATACCCCTGAAACCCCGGCGAAGCATAAACAACCAATAGCGAAGGTTACAAAAGGGTGGGCGGTGAAAGAAGCGACCCAATGCAATGCAGAGTTGCGTCGAGAGGAAAGGGCGCCTTACTCCTCGGCGCAGTTTGCGCTCCGGTCCGTGTGGCCGTCGTAATGCGATTCTGATGACGCTCCTGCGCCGTGCTCCCGTAAGCCCGCGCGAGCACGAAGAAAGGGAAGCGAAGAGGCAAATAAAAATAAGCGGGGGCGGGTGAACGACGTCGTACTCTTCGAAGATGACGAGGAGGAGACCCGGCCACCGACGAAGCGGCATTTCCGGAGGTCCCGCATTATGCCCGCCCTCGCAGACGCTACTGACGCCGCCATTAGCGGGTATACGTATGAACTGTACGCGCGCACTCGAAACGAGAGCGATGCGTGGAGAACGGTCAGTTGAACGTGCCGTGTCCGCGTCCGCTTCTCAACACAGTCACACAGGTTCGAGGCGGCAGTGGTGGGGCGTCCGCGTGACGCGTGGCACTCATTAGGCCGATTACCGCGTCGCTGCGGCCGAGTGTTCATACTGCGCGAGCGCCGCGATTTTTCGCTCCCCGAGCCGAACCTTCGACTTAGTTCTGTACAGTGTGACCGGAACACCTTATTATATGGTATTGCGGTTTTTTTATTGGCGCAAGGGCCAGTTGTGTCCAAATGGCACCATGTCTGATAATGTGATGTTAGCGCTGACCAATGAGTTACGATGATGGGATGAAGGCTGCAAAGTATCCACAAAGCAAATGCTACGACCAGAGCAACCTCGCAGAAGTTATAAGCCTTCTGGAAAGCGGTACACTTCCACAACTTGTGGCTCTCTTCCTGTCTGCGTTTTCTACAGTACTTTGTGATTCATGCAATCAGAAACGATAGGTCAGTAACAAAGGTATACATTTGGCAGCACACAACATTCAGCGCAAAATGACGTCGTCATTGTCTTGCGCTTATTTACAATCATGAATTCTTACCAACCTTCCCTAATTTCAGTTCTAGGAATGGTCTTATAGCCCCAGCTCCGTCGTTCTCAGCTCTCCAGGACCGACAATGCTAAATGGCTGCGTCTAGCGTCGCCGCCGCTTCAGATCCAATATTCAAAGTATTTGGCGTAGCGGTGTACACGATAGCGTTAGATCAGTCGTCGTGTCGGCTCGAGCCGGCGCGTCACGCAAATGGCGCGACGGCGCGATTCGTCTTGACGCCGGCGAGGGTGATCAACGCTGCGCCGGGGTCCGCCGCCGTCTATACGCGTCGCTCGACGACCTCTGACGCCGCGTGGGCGTCGCGGTGGCAGCGTTTGGTCGAGGGCAAGGACAATGACTGCGGTGTTCCACCGAGGCTGTGTGCCGCGCCCCGTTCAGTGCTCGCGCCGCGCCCCCCTCCCTCCGCACTCTGCGCGGTGCGGTCGAGTCGAAGGACGATGACTGGTGGCGACGACCTGTCGCACTCAACTGCGAGTGGGGGCCCCCCGCTCCACTTTGAGGTCTGCCTCGGAGCAGGGTTGCCACTGACTTTCTAGTAAATGTCGCCAAACAACGAGCAAAAAGTCGCCAAAAGTCGCCATTTTTTTACAAATTTCGCCAAAAAAGTAGCCATTCTAGATATGTGCGGCATACCCAGTAATAAAAATTTTCACTCACGTATAGCCCCGTAGAATACAGTACCATCCAAGACCCTTAAATTATATTGACGTTTCTCGATGCCAGTCGTATCGCCCGCTTCACCATGGGAGTGCATAGTGCCGCTTCTCCGACTAGCCGCAAGATGTGCGTGGTGGCGCAAGGGTGAATGAACGAAACGCTCATGATATCCTTCCATCCCTGTCCTCTCGTTTCAAAGCTAAAAGTGTGGTATAAACCTTGGGCGAAAACCGTGAAAGCATTATTTGTAGACAGCTTTACGTACCCTTATATGAACTAAAAGGATTAAAAGATTTATTGAAGGTAACACGACAGAATTCTTACAGGAACCAATCATTAGTGAGTCTTACACCTTTTAAGCGTGAGCTAATATGATAAAGGACGCCTCCGACCCTTTCTTATAGTTACTTATATCTACACGCGTCAATCCGATGCGTTATTGCTGTATAACAATGTAAGTATTATATAGCAATTGTTTTTATTGCACACGCTCACCGAGAACAGTGAAAATGCCTCCATAAATAATTTTTATTGCAGAAATAGCCGCGTATCCGCCTCTCTTCGCTATTCCAAAACAGTCTTTGCGAGCTGAACTGGGGGTACTGCAACAGTGAATAAGTCGCCAAGCTATTCAAAGCAGTTGGAACTTTGGCGGAACAAATGGTCGGAACACGCGGCCAACCCGTCGTCTTGCCCCTTCAGATGCGAAACTTCAGATAAGCTTAAAGCACCTAAAGCCATAAACCTATAGTCAATCACTGCCCCCTCGCGGTTTGCAAGGCAGTCCGCCGACTTACATTTTGCTAGAATGTCGCTGGGGGACGTTCCAGTACCTCCTGCATCTAGATGGCATCCCGAACTAAGGATCCCACTCACTGATCTTATTTTCACAGAACATCAAATAAACGTTTTATTATCTCTCTAGATGAATTGAGGAGGTACACACGAGTTACAGGACGGACATACCGAATAACGCTTAATGTGCACATTCTACTCGTAGGTCTAAAACCAAGAAAAATACTGAGAATGTTGCCGCTCATTCGTTGGGAAGACACTGAGCTTAGGATTCAAAACTCGGTGGAGACCTAAACCGAAAATCGCCAAAAATTCGCCATGTCGCCATTCATAATTTTAGGTCGCCACGGGCCTCTCAAATTCGCCAATTTGGCGAAAAGTAGCCACCATTGGCAACCCTGCCTCGGAGACCCTTCCTCATAACTCGGCACTGACGATGCCTCCGCTGAGAACACGCAACTCGTAGTTTTGCAGTTCTTTCTATTCGCGAACTGCACGTCATTGTGAGCGCGTGGATGGGTGAAGGCGAGGGCGTCAACTGTGCGTGTGTGTGTGTGAGAGAGGGGGGGGGGGGGCAGGCAAATGGAAACGGAGCAGGGCAGACTCCCGATCGCCGCGCCCGCGACCTTCGCGTCAGCATCATCACGAGGAAAGATGTCAAGAGGTCCAGAGCATCCACGTCATTGTATACTTAGAAACGCGCGAACGCACAGTGGCCTAAAGGGCACGGACGCATTTTCGACGTCGGTGCTACAAACGCTCCCCTTCTGTAGAGGCGGCCTGCTAATCGCTTCCGAGAGAGGAGCAAGTGGGTGGCAAGAAAGCCCTAGCAGAAGGTTTGTTCTTCAATTATCCACTCTAATATCACCACGGACGCGTGCTGTGACGTGACTCAGCCGAAGAGGAGTTCGTAACAGTAGGAACCTTTAGCAGTGACGGTTATACCGTAGTTTATGTTATACCGTAGTTTACCGTCGTTTATGGTACGGAGCTCTTGTAGTCTACAGGAGACTCTATTAGCCACTTTGATCATCTCATCACGTTAGCGCACGCAATGAGCAACTCGCCAAGCTGAAAAGGTTTTAGAAAGCTGCATGCCGGCCACAACGGTACGGTTATTTCCGTGCCTGGTAAAATACCCCGGTAGCGCTATATTCGCCGTCATCTTTCTCGCTGCCTGCTCGGTGAGTCTTAAGGCGAAGCAAGCCGAAGCAGTGACAGGGGGAATGTTCAGGTGGGCGATACCTCATCTCGCTGTATACCTTCAACAATAGCAACGACAAGCGTGATTACAGCGACCATCGCACACACAGTGTGCGAAGACCCGATGCCATCGCGTACGGCTCTCGGAACTGAAGATCCAAATAAGCATATGCAGTCGCGCGAAATTCTCACGGTACTTACGTAACAAACACGTTTCTTTAAAAAGAAGACTCCTTATAGGGTCTCTTGTCGATCGCTAAGACGACTTTGATGGCAAAAACTTTACGCGTTGAGTTCAGTTCGTTTGAGATTGTTCTCTTCCTTTCATATGTGTTATACCATGATCAAATATATCAATTTTATCAGACCTTACTAACTCTTATCTGTTCTTATGATTCTTATCTTATGTTCTCTTGTCTTCATCTCTCTTTATATCCACGTGACTCTATATGCCTTTCTATACTTTGATCTACCGCTACCATTCGTTATCGAACCTTATCTGTCGTTACCTATCGATACAAGCTTCCATCTATCTACCTATCTCTGTCTATTTATCACTCTCTGTCCAATTCTTGTTATCCGTATATATCTCCGCATCTGCCGCAGGCTATCGCCATCACCGAAATAAGGGAGCTTCCGTTAGCTTTTTTGCACCCACACGCCGCTTTTTCAAGACCAGCGTCTTCGTTGACGCTGTGGATGAGTCTGATGGTGGTCATGACAATGATGATTATTTTTGCCTCATGTATTGTCGACATCGCCGGACGGTCACATTCGGCGCCTCACGAGTCACTCAAGGCCGATTCGCCTTCACAAACAAGCAACGCATTAAAGAGTAGCGCACCACAACATCTGCGAGGCAACGACGTCGCCGATGTCGGGCTTAGCGTCCATACGCATCCCGGCGCAGCGGTCCCCGTGCCAATGCCCCGTAAGCGGCTCAAGCGCGCACCGCTCTCATCCGCAGTCGAAACACGTGCCGTTGCTGACAGACGCCAATGGGCCGGAAAGCGCCGCATGGCCTCTCGCTCGCGCGCGCACTGCATTCTTATAGCGCACCCTCTATAAGCAGTTTTTATATAGCTTTATAAGGTGGGCGCGTGCCGCCCCCCCCCCCTTACGGTTGACGGGACCTAAGGAAGCGCTTTCGATGTCGAGAGGCGACGCGTGATTCGAAGCTGCACACACGCCGTTCCCCGAACTCGACTTGGCGGCGGCGTGCTGTTTAATCGCGAGCCGGAGATCGGTTTATTGAAGAAGTGTTCGAGGCCTAACGACAGGTGCGCGATTCCAAGCCGGTATCCGAATCCGCAGTGCGACTCTATCGACGCTGCGTTGCGTGAACGCCAATGACAGACACCGACAAGGCAATCGGTTTAACGTGACGAATACGATCACATAATCATCCGCGTGCTCACTTTTAAGACATTCGCTCCCTCTATGCATAGTGTAAATGCGGTGGTAAACTGCTTGTCGAAGATGCTAGCGGCAAACAGACACAAACATGGCCGAAGCTCTAAGAGGAGTGCTAGCATGAAATAGCCCATCACGTGCAGTCAACAGCCTCTTTGCTGTGTCTTTTCTGCTGGCTCTAAGGTAAAAATAGAAGCTCTGTTATCAATGCGCCCAGCATAACAGCAGCGGTACAAAATGGCCCCTGAAAATCATATTGTATTGCAGGATGCACGAAAGCCTTACACATTTCGTGGATACGGACCTTACCGGCACAACGCGAGGCCCTCGTCGGTTCTTTATATTGTCACGTGGTCGTGACGTCGACGAAGACAGCAGTCGGCGCTTGCAGGATGAAACTGTTTATTTGGCCGAACTTGTGGCCGGAAAATCAGAACTAGCACTACAGCAATACACGCTGTACAATGATAGCGGCGAACAGGGCGTCGTCCGTCGATCAACTGACAAGCTGTCAAGCGCGTCGGCTTATATACAGGCGCTATCGAACTTTCCAGCGATATCGCTGGTGGTTGCGCAATCTCTAGAATGAGCTCGAGCGTTCGCGTCTTGCGCGCAATCTTAACAAAATCATCTACAACAATCGTGAAGCTTCTCGAAGAATGAGGCGCGGTTTGCGCTGAGCGTTGCCGACAGCCTTTGTGGGCGAATGCAGCAAAAGTGATCAGAAACGTATGTGGCAATGCCCCCCTCTGAAAAAGCATCGTCCCGATGCTTAAAAACAGAACATGAATACATGCAATACTTAACGAAAACTAAGCAGACAAACATTAGAGTCCCTAGGTGCGTCAACGAGCATAGTACGGTTTAAGGCGCACCACATGCACGACCTCGGGTCGAGCTCGGCGCCTCTGAGAGTTCGTGATGCCGTCGGGGACAACCTCGTAGTCGAGTGCGCCGAGACGTCGAAGTACCTTGTACGGTCCGAAGTATCGTCGAAGAAGCTTCTCGCTCAGTCCACGTCGTCGTATTGGCGTCCAGACCCAGACACGGTCGCCGGGCTGGTACTCCACGAAGCGTCGTCGAAGATTGTAGCGACGGCTGTCGGTGTGCTGCTGGGTCTTGATGCGCAGGCGGGCGAGCTGTCGAGCTTCTTCGGCACGTTGTAAGTAAGCGGCGGCGTCGAGGTTTTCTTCGTCGGTGACGTTCGGTAGCATGGCGTCGAGTGTCGTCGCCGGGCTCCTTCCGTAGACCAACTTGTACGGCATCATCTGCGTCGTTTCTTGGACGGCCGTGTTGTATGCGAAGGTCACGTACGGAAGGATGGCATCCCACGTCTTGTGCTCGACGTCAACGTACATGGCCAGCATGTCGGCGATGGTCTTATTTAGCCGCTCGGTGAGGCCATTGGTTTGAGGGTGGTAGGCGGTGGTCCGGCGGTGGCTTGTCTGGCTGTACCTCAAGATCGCCTGAGTTAGCTCCGCTGTAAACGCCGTACCTCTGTCGGTGATGAGGACCTCTGGGGCGCCATGACGCAGAACGATGTCTTCAACAAAGAACTTCGCTACCTCGGCAGCACTGCCTCTAGGTAGGGCCCTTGTTTCGGCGTAGCGGGTCAGGTAGTCGGTAGCTACGACGATCCACTTATTACCGCTAGTCGACGTTGGGAACGGCCCCAGGAGGTCCATCCCGATCTGCTGGAACGGTCGCCGAGGTGGCTCGATCGGCTGAAGAAAGCCCGCTGGTCTTGTTGGCGGTGTCTTGCGTCGCTGACAGTCTCGGCATGTCCTTACGTAGCGAGTGACGTCGGCGGCAAGGCGCGGCCAGTAGTACTTTTCCTGTACTCTTGCCAGCGTTCGGGAAACACCGAGGTGTCCTGCTGTCGGGTCGTCGTGCAGGGCCTCGAGGACTTCTGGTCGCAATTCTTGAGGCACCACGAGAAGGTACTTGGCTCGACGTGGCGAGAAGTTCTTCTTTTGGAGAACGCCGTTGCGTAAGAAAAACGACTCCAGTGCTCGCTTGAACACTTTCGGAACGACGGCGTTCTTGCCCTCGAGGTATTCCATGAGGCCTCTGAGTTCCGGGTCGGATCGCTGTTGTTCAGCGAAGTCGTCGGCACTTATGGTTCCCAAGAAGCAGTCATCATCCTGGTCGTCTTGCGGCGGCGGGTCCACGGGGGCACGAGACAGGCAGTCGGCGTCAGAGTGTTTTCTTCCGGACTTGTAAACGACGTGAATGTCGAATTCTTGCAGTCGTAGGCTCCACCGTGCGAGGCGACCGGAAGGGTCCTTCAAGTTAGCTAGCCAACACAAGGCGTGGTGGTCGCTCACAACTTTGAAGGGCCGGCCGTAGAGGTAGGGGCGAAACTTCGATGTAGCCCAGATGATGGCCAGGCACTCCTTTTCCGTTGTGGAATAGTTGATTTCTGCCTTTGATAGCGACCGGCTAGCATAACTGATGACCCTCTCCAGCCCGTCAGTCTTCTGCACGAGGACGGCGCCGAGTCCTAGGCTGCTTGCGTCGGTGTGGATTTCCGTATCGGCGTCTTCGGTACGAAATGCGCTAGTATTGGAGGCATCTGAAGGCGTCGTTTAAGTTCTTCAAATGCCTCGATTTGCGCCGTTTCCCACTTGAAGGGCACGTCGGTCTTCGTCAGGTGCGTTAGGGGCTGAGCTATTCGTGAAAATTCCTTGACGAAGCGTCTGTAGTAGGCACACAAGCCGAGAAAACGGCGTACGGCCTTCTTATCGTGGGTGGCGGAAGGCACGATGGGCAGCTGTTTTCCGCGGGGTCCGGGCGAACACCATTCTTGCTGATCACGTGACCCAAAAACAGAGCTCCTCGTACGCGAAGCGGCACTTTTCAGGCTTCAGGGTGAGTCCGGAGGTCTTGATTGCTTGAAGTACAGCTTCAAAGGCGTCGAGGTGTTCGTCGAAAATTTGAGGAAAACCACACGACGTCTCCAAGTACACAAGGCACGTCTTGCCACGTTCAAGCCGGCAGTACAGTATCCATAACGCGTTGGAAAGTCGCGGGCGCCGAGCAAAGACCAAAGGGCATGACCTTGAACTCGAACAGGCCGTCTGGTGTTATGAAGGCAGTCTTTTCTCGGTCTCTCTCGTCGACTTCGATTTGCCAGTAGCCGGTCTTGAGGTCCATCGACGAAAAGTACTTGGCGTTGTGGAGTCGATCTAGGGCGTCGTCTATTCGTGGGAGAGGGTACACGTCCTTCTTCGTGACCTTGTTCAGGCGACGATAGTCGACGCAAAAACGTAGGGTTCCATCCTTCTTCCTCACTAACACCACAGGTGACGCCCACGGACTCTTGGACGGCTGGATGATGTCGTCGCGTAGCATTTCGTCGACCTGTTTCTTGACGGCCTCGCGTTCTCGCGTCGAAACTCGGTACGGGCTCTGACGGATTGGTCGGGCACTTTCTTCTGTTATGATGCGATGTTTCGCGACTGGGGTCTGTCGAATTCTTGACGACGACGAGAAGCAGTCCTTGAATTGCAGGAGCAGGGTTTTTAGCTGGTCTTGCTCGTGCTTCGGGAGGCTCGGGTTGACGTCGAAATCTGGTTGGTTTCGTCGATTCGTCGAAGCAGGTTCGGTAGCATCGAAGAGGGCGAGAGCATTGCTGGATTCCACGAATTCGTGGATGTAGGCGACCGTCGTACCAATGTTGAGGTGCCTATATTCGTGGCTGAAATTTGTCAGCACTACCTTTGCTTTGCCATCACGCAGCTCGGCTATGCCTCTTGCGACGCAAATCTGACGGTTGAGAAGTAGGTGCTGATCGCCCTCGATGACACCTTCAAGGTCTGCGTGTTCTTCGGTGCCGACGGAAATAATGACGCTGGAGAGAGGCGGAATGGTGACGTGCTCTTCTATCACATTCAATACGGGCTTTCCTGGCGTCGTGTGTGGCGGCAGCGCTTTTTCTGAGGTTAGTGTTATTGACTCAGATCTCAGGTCTATTACGGCACCGTGTTCACTTAGGAAGTCCATCCCAAGTATCACGTCCCTGGAACAGTGCTGCAGGATAAGAAAGCTCGCAGGATAGGTTCGGTCACTGATGCTGACTCTTGCTGTGCAGACTCCAGCCGGCGTTATCAAATGACCTCCAGCGGTGCGGATTTCAGGACCTTCCCAAGCAGTCCTAACTTTCTTCAACTTCGCGGCGAATGACCCACTGACGACGGAATAGTCGGCCCCAGTGTCGACGAGAGCGGTAACGTTGTGTCCGTCGAATAGTACGTCGAGGTCGCTAGTCCGCCGTCTTGCGTTGCGTGTACGTCGCGGCGTCGGGTCACGGCTACGTCGGTTTGCACCGCTGCTTCCGCGTTGCGTCGTCAGGTCTGCTTCCACGGGTCGCAAAGTTTCGTCGTCAGGACGTCGTTCGGCGTGCGGCGGGTGCTCGGAACTTCGTCGCGGCGTCGTCGTCGACGGCGGAGGATCTTCAACGTTTCGTCGTCGTCAGCAACCGCACCTCCATCGGTTGCTGCCCTTAGTTTTCCGGATACGAGCTAGGCGACCGACCCCGGTTTGGGCCAGTGTACTGCCGGCGGTGCGGTGACATGTAGCGGCCGGGCGACGGCGAGCGGGAAGGTCGTCGTTCTTGCCACTGTGTTCCAGTGAGGTAGTCGTTGATGTCGCGCGGCCGTTCGCCTGGCTGCGGGCGCGGCGCGTTGATAGCGAATCCGCGTAGTCCCATCTGTCGGTACTGGCAGCGGCGGTACGTGTGGCCGGCCTCCCCGCAGTGGTAGCAGAGGCGGGCGGTTGTCAGGGGCGCGCCAAACGTCGGTCTTCCTCGGGGTGTAGTGCTGGCCGCCAGGTGGGCGGTAGGGCGTCGATGATTGCGGCGGTGTCTGGCGACGGAACTGCGTCGATGCGGTGTCTTGACGCGGGCGCGGCGGGGGAGCGTAGCGTCGGGCGGCAGCGGCGTAGCTCAAGGCTTGCGGCTGAGGCTGTGGCGGTTCAAGGGTGCCCAGCGATTGCTGGATTTCTTCTCGAACGACGTCTGTGATGGAGTCCACTTGAGGCTGGGGTGAGGGCAACAGCTTGCGCAGTTCCTCTCGCACGATCGCTCGGATTGTTTCGCGCAGGTCGTCGGAGCCGAGCGCATGAACAGCGGGGCTGTCTTGGATTGATCGGCGATTATATTGGCGGGTGCGCATTTCGAGCGTCTTCTCGATGGTCGTGGCTTCTGAGACGAATTCCTGGACAGTATTCGGTGGATTCCTCATAAGTCCAGCGAAGAGCTGTTCCTTTACTCCTCGCATGAGGAAACGAACCTTCTTCTCTTCAGGCATATTGGGGTCAGCGTGGCGGAACAGCCTGGTCATTTCTTCCGCGAAGATGGTCACGCTTTCGTTCGGGAGCTGAACCCGTGTCTCCAGCAAGGTTGCGGCCCTTTCCTTTCGAACGACGCTTGCAAACGTCTGCAGGAAAGCGCTTCGAAAGGCGTCCCAAGTTTGAAGAGTGGACTCCCGATTCTCGAACCAGGTCCTTGCTGCGTCTTCAAGGTAAAAGTAAACGTGACGCAGCTTGTCCTCGGAGTCCCAGTTGTTGAATGTTGAGACCCTTTCGAAAGTCTCGAGCCAGGTGTCCGGGTCTTCGAATGACGACCCGCGGAAGGTTGGCGGCTCCTTGGGCTGCCGGAGCAGGATCGGCGCAGGCTGCACGGGGTCGGTCATTGTCGCTGCGGTGGGTGTTGTGACCTGGGGCTGCCTGGTTTGTTCGGGAAGGAGCCCGTGCTCTGGCTGCAGTCCCTTCTGCCTGCGGCTTGTTCGACGATCCGGGTTTTCTTTGCTGCCGTCCTCTTCGCGGCTTGGGCTTGGGTCAGCGCTTCGCGGGGGCGTCCGGATCATTGAAGAAGCAGCACCTCCACCAGATGTCACGTGGTCGTGACGTCGACGAAGACAGCAGTCGGCGCTTGCAGGATGAAACTGTTTATTTGGCCGAACTTGTGGCCGGAAAATCAGAACTAGCACTACAGCAATACACGCTGTACAATGATAGCGGCGAACAGGGCGTCGTCCGTCGATCAACTGACAAGCGGTCAAGCGCGTCGGCTTATATACAGGCGCTATCGAACTTTCCAGCGATATCGCTGGTGGTTGCGCAATCTCTAGAATGAGCTCGAGCGTTCGCGTCTTGCGCGCAATCTTAACAAAATCATCTACAACAATCGTGAAGCTTCTCGAAGAATGAGGCGCGGTTTGCGCTGAGCGTTGCCGACAGCCTTTGTGGGCGAATGCAGCAAAAGTGATCAGAAACGTATGTGGCAATATGGCACGGTGGCATCGCTGTTCTTATGGAAAACAGATTATTCGGTTATCGTAACTGCATCATACATTATCGAACCACGACCATAGCAGTTCGTGCGCTAGAGTGGTATGAGAACAGCGAAGGCGACAGATAACTGAAACAGTCCTTACTACTAACAATAATATATTGGCTTTTACGTCCCAAAGCCACGACATGATTATGAGAGACGCCGCAGATGAGGGCTCCGGAAATTTCGACCATATGGTGTTCTTTAACATGCACTGACATCGCTCAGCACACGGGCCTCTACCGTTTCGCCTCCATCGAAATGCGACCGCCTCGGCCTGGATCGAACCCGCGACCTTCGGGGTTAAACAGTCCTTACGAACGCATGGCGTCGCGTATTCGGGGATGTGATCTGTGGCGATAAGTTTTATCGTTATGGGCACACGAGTACTAGATATTAATATCTAATCAGTGGCGCATGTGTAATTACGCACATTCATGCAAACGCCAGTATGGGTTTAGGTTACAGGCGTATCCACACACATTGTGGACTCGTTGTTCTGCTAATCGACACATATGTCGATTTGCTTATATCTAGTGGCCCGCACTGTAATGCTCAAAAAATGAAATAAAAGTACGCGAAAATTTCAATACACGACTTGCAAAAGTCATGCTATACAGCACCTGAGAAACCACTCTGTAAACCCCTGTCACAATCGTTCGAATCAATGAGCACCTTTTGTTCGTTTCAATATAACTTCTTTGTTTGTGCAGGATGACTTTTTGACAAAACGCTCTAAAGATCACTGTAAAGAAATCATTATAGCCGATCCTATCTCGCAAGCATTGAGCTGTCAACGTGCAATAGTGCGCAACTTCTCTGCATGTGAGCAAGAACCATAACCACCATACCTCTCTCGACTTTGCTCCGATTTCCTGTGAGCCATACCCAAGTACCTATAATGAGGTAATGCTTTCGGGTCCTCAAGTTGAAAAATGATATGCATCGTCGACATTCTGTGTGAACAGGTTATGATACTCTGCGTTACCTCCCGCCAACCGATTATCAGCCTATAGTATATAGTGGGCACGTTCCACAGTTAAGCGTCATTTCTGGCGCCGTGCACAGAAGGCCGCAACGCGGGCACGTCGACACCATCCAACCATGACGGGCGCGCCCATGACAGCCCGTACAGAACAGGTGCCGATACGTAAGTAGATTGTGGCACTATAACATTAACTGAAACTTCTAAATGGCTGCAAACGTTGCCGACAGAGAGCTGGAACCTCACATGGAAATAACTCATCGTTTATCCCGCCAGAAGAAGAACAGAAGAAGCGAAATATCGGCGAAACGCTTTGAAAGCTCAAAGGTGTGGGTACCGTGACGCTGCAGTTGCTTCTTATCCTGGCAACACTACTATTGAAGGGCCACTGCCCGAATCTCTTTGCGGGACAATTTTTCTAATATCGGCGGTGAAATCCGTAGAATATACGCACAACTGTGTTAGATGGTGCATGTTGCACTGCAGCAATTCGTCTAATTTTGTATCAACAGCGTATAAAGACGCGGGATTGCTGGCCTGTGCTCGACACGAGGACCCCTGAGGCTAAGGCCAAACGGACCAGGACTTAGCTGCTGCCTCATATTTTGGACGCCCGAATCCATCCAACCAATGTGTGCCGCCGAGGAGACGAGTCTCTGATTCAACGTTTATTGAGGTTCTTTGTATGCAACGGAAAGTTGTGGATGTGGGCCTAACTTTACCGCAGCCATCCATTTCACCTTGCCCTGACGCGGCCTTCTATGCTTAAAAGAACCGCCCACAGCTTAACTTACGAACAATGACATGTGAGGGCGTATATATGATACGTCGGATGACGTTAGTCACACCTAACTAGCGTGTGGTCAGCAGTCAAGGTGCCACGGGTCACGGCATTGAAAAATTGGAGGTGACCCTAATCCATCACTTATGTGTCTGGTAGTAGCATTCGCACGTAGGCGTTTGTGTGCCATCGTATATTCATTGGGTTAACTTCGTGTTAATGGATCTCAGAGGCCCCAGAGAAGTAAGCGCGTGGTTGAGATCTGCTCCCCCGGCGTGCAACGATCCCAGCTGTTAACAAGAAAACCGTCTTTCAATGAACTCATTCACTTAATTTTCATTAGTTATCCTGAGTTAATTGGCCCTTAACTAAATTTATGCTTCGATATGATAAGTATCCAATATAACTGTGAACTTGAACTAGACCCATCGATTTTGAACCAGTTTTATTAGGTGCGAAGCACCTTAAGCGCTCGGGCTGCCCGCGTCTCCTGTCGTCGCCTGTCACGGTAAGGCAAGTGGCAAATCAGACGGCACGTTCGCTCAGGAAAAGCTCGCGAGAATGCGCGCTCGCCCGCGAGAGACAACGACGCGCGCTTCTCCGAGTGGCAAATAAGACGGCGCGTTGTCTCGGGAAAAGCTCTGTTTCTGCGATGTACGCTGTATACGATGGGCGTTGGACGCTGTCTGTAGCAATGAGAAGACACTGTCCTCTGTAGCAATGTGAAAACGCTGCCCTCTCATTGCTACAGTGAAGGTGAGGAGGAGGAAAAAGAGGAGGGCAGCGCCACCAGCTCCACCGCTTCCTTAGCCTTCGCAAGCTGTCCCATTTTTTTTAGAATACTTTTTCTGAATATTCGGAAAGCCGGAAGTAAATGCTCGACCGGGAGTGATCTAAGAGAAACAAGAGGGTCACTCGGTGCTCCTGCCACCCATAACTAAGGGAAAAAAAAGGAAAGCAAGGAGTGCCGGTGCAAGGATGACGGCTGTGTGCTTGTATACAGCCGGCAAGGTTTGCGGCAGCTATGTTACAACGGTGACACTATTGCGACATTTCGCGCTGCCTTCTAGACGAAGGTAATCCTTTTTTTTTTTCTTTCACGCATAACGTGAGCCTCGTTTTCTGGAACTGGGTAGTTCAAGCAATGCCACTAGCTGCGAACGGCAAGCCGGCCGTATGTATACTTGTATCCTGCGGCTCACTAAACATTCACATATACGACGGATACGCCAACGTGTAGCCCATGTTCACGTCCGAGCTACAGTACCCCCCCCCCGCCCTTTTTTTTCGAACCTTCTCGGTATCGATGCAGCACTGGAGAAAACTGTGAATGCTTGAAGTGAATATAATACATCAGCAGTGCAGGAGCAGCGCCAACAACGCTTCCATGAAATAGTGTTATATATTGTCGACAACTCGAGGCTATACAAGGTAAACCACTCTGTCCGATTTCCCTTCCAGCTTTCATTGCTTTGCGCACACTCTGTCTTTCCTCTTCAACCACGTAATCGGACAACCGCACTCGGCCGCTGCTCTCTGCAGGCCTCCTAACGATGCCCCGTCCCCCATTTCCATCCCCCTTCTATTAAGTCGAAAGTCATCCCTGTCGTCCGGCATATGCCACGCGGCGGCGATCACCTGCGCGCCGCGAAAAACGCGTCAGCGGCGCGTGCCCCGCGCGGCACGCGCCGTCAAAAGCGCGAGCAAGCGTGCCACGCGTTGCCCGAAAAGTCAGCGTGTGGCTCGTCTCGTCGCGATGCCGAAGTGGTTGTAGTAGGGAACGCGGGAGGGGGGTAATGGGGAAGGAAAGGGGGAAAAGGCTAGCCACAGGCTGCGCTGCTCGGCGCTGCGGTGGTGGACGACGACCCATCAGCCAAATTAAAGCCCGACGCCGCCACGGCGTCGTTCGGTCGTACAATGCACAAAAAAAAAGGGGGGGAGCGAGAAGAGCGCGAGAGCAGCTAGCTACTAAATGATGTAGGCGCGCGCCCGCGTTGCCAGCTGCGTCGCGCGCGCTGCCTCGTCGTCCCTGTCTGGCTGTGCCTTCCTCGGCCGGCAGCTGCAGACCGGCTCCGATCCCGTCCCTCTCCCTCCTCCAATGCAACCTCTTTCCCGTCTATCCCGACATAGCGCGTGCGATTCCCTAACTTCCCGATGTTCTCTTTCTCTCTCTCTCTCTTTTACTTTTTTGTCGGAATCGCCACAACTCAACAACCCTGACTTTCATTTCCCCGCCATTCCTCACACCGTACCCTTTTATTATTATCGTCTCGCTTTTGCTTTTTTGGATCCCTGTTCGTCCGTGTACACCGGTATAGATTAAGGCTGTGTGTAAGCGAGTCGCTGGTATGAACGCCAGACGTCGTGGCGCGCGCGACGTGCCAAAACAGACCGCGTCGTCACGTACACTGCAGCGTCGAGAGGGGAGGGTATACACAAGTTATAATTGCGGGGTTGTCCAATAGTGGCAGAGTACGTAGGGAGTCTCTATGATGCGTTCGCATGCCCGTATATATATATATATACAGACGCCGAGATGGCGCGCGTACCTATCTCTTTCCCCTGTCTAGTGATCAGGAGGGGGGGGGGATTAGGTGAGGGAGGAGAGGGAAGAACGAATGTTGCGCATCGTGCCAGGTTCTGCCTGCCTGCAGGGTTCGTTATGGTTGTGTTCTTTCCGCACCGGCGTTTATGAATGCTTGCGTGGTAGTATGGAAGATGTAGTGACGGCGGAAGCGAGCTAGCCTATGTGGTATCAGAAAGCAAACTCTTTCTCTATCAGAGCTCGCTGTGTCTGGCCGCTGCGATATTTGTATTTTGTCCACTCCGCCCAACGATGCTGACGCCTCTGGAGTCGGCTAATGCCGGCGTATTGTGTTCAAGCCCAGGGGTCTCAAACTCGCCTAAGCTGGCGGGCCGCAGTCACGAAATTTAATGTGCAGGGGCCCAGACAGTGAAGAAGAAAGACTTACCAGCGCAAAAAGACGAAACACTTATGAAGTAACACACACATGTTAGCGCTGTGTGTGTATGTTCCTTCTTATGTGCTTTGTCTTTTTGCGCTGGTAAATCTATCTTAATCATGAACCAACTAGCTCAAGCAGCAGTTTTAGCACAGTGAAGAAGGTTGGAGTAGGGGGAATGTCAACTAACGATGCCATTTGAAAGAAGGCGTTTCCCATAGGTGCCTCATATATGCGTCATTTCCGAAGGGGTTTTGACGTCAGGATTCGAGAAACACATGCGATAACGAGCTCCAGAACGAGTGAAATCTGGACGCCGATTCTGAAACATGAAGTTTTTGTTCCACGGTCATGTTTTAACACACGATGTCTGCGCAGCGTGCATCACGGGAAAAATGCCTGAGACCTCATTGACGTACTTATCATGCAAATAAATAAAACTATGGGACGAAGACAGTCATGTGCGGGCCGGACCGGACCACTAGCGAGAGGTCTGCGGGCTGCGTGTTTGAGACTCCTGGTCAGACTGTAGCAACACCTTTCAAAAAAAAAAGTCTGTGCGCTCTGTGTAGTGACACCTAATGCTGAATTCTGTTAAAAACAGGGATCTTTGATGCTCTTCTTTGAAGGACCCTGGTAAACGCAGTCGTACTGGTCGCCACTTACACACGTCCCCATCGAGGTATACAAGGTCTGAGTGACGGCTCAAAGCGCACAAATGGTTGGGCACTGGATAAAGGAAAAAAACACCACGCGCGGCCGTGGTGTTTGTTAACCAGTCTCTGTTGTGCTCTAGGTTTTCTAAATGTTTAGTACGAACTAGCCCACCTAACCATCCAGTTGCGCATGCCATACTGCGTCAGCCTTGGGAGGTTGCAGTACATAATGCTCCCGTGGCTGCCGACAGTATACGCCCGTATGTTGCCGGCTGTTTGGTTAATGGAAAGCCATGAAAAGCCTTTATCCCTTAGGAAGACATGGGAACGCGATGACCCGCGTCGAGAGTTATGGATGGCTTGCATGTGACGTCATGGAAGCAGCTTCTGAAAGGAACTGGGACTCCACGATGGCGGCTTTGATGAAAACAAGTTGTGTCTATATGTGAAAACGACGAAGCAGGAACGTCTCAGTGCGTGAACCTGCATGTGACGTTTTCATGACATTAATGTGACATCGGAAACGTCGCGTCCCCACATACTGGTTGGTACTCCAACACGGCGCTTTCAGTGACGTGAATGCAAGCCATCTGCAACTATGACACCGTCTTCTCGCGCCCTCAGAGCCCAAGCACTGGCGTGGACTCCTCGGGAAACTCACAGGGTCCCTTATATTCGCCTAAGACGACTCGAAGGCGAAGGCCGTGTTCTTTTTCATCGCATACGATTGTACTGACCTTTCCCTCCGCACCCTCGAAGCTCTCTGCACATCACGTGGTGTTGCTCTTTCTCCTGAATCAGCCCACCTTTTAGCAAGCGATGATATCATGTGACGTCATGCTATTAGACGTCGTAGTGACGGCGTGATGACGAGAAAATTGCTTATGTTTCCTAACCAACGTTAGGAAACATAACTGTATTTAAACGTTTTTTTTTTTGCGAAAGTATTTTTCCAAACGCAGAGACGTGGTGATGTAAACATTGCCACGCGCGTTAATACGCGACGAAGTTCGGTCGTGCATACCTATACGTAGATACACAGGGTGTTCTTTTTTTTTAGACAATACAGATTTTTTATAAAAATCCTATGACAGTAGGGCTCTTGTCGTTTTCGCACACGCACTACACATCGAGGCGAAAAACTTTGCCGCAGTTAAAATACTGTTACCACTAATTAACTAAAGCTCGATAACTAGCTTTTAGATGCGAAGCATCTCTTGCTCGGGGCGTATGTCCCGCGGCCTTGGCGTCCGCACTCACCCTACGCATGCGCAACTCTCCTCCTTCCCTCACTCCAACAGCTGCGCGTTACTCTCTCCACTTCTCTCCCAGCACCTGCTTGCGCTTCTCCTGCGTTCTCGCTTCTGCTCTCACGGCGCATGCGCTACTCTCCTCCTCTAGTCTCCTCTCCTTCAAGTGGGAATATAAAGCGGGTAGAGCTCTGCTCGCGTTCAGCCCAGCGCTTGCTTCGGTTGACTCCTCTGAAATGCGGGCTCGACATGCCGAAATTCTCTCCTGCGCAACGCCGCGATTAGCGCCAGCGCATGCGCGTCCCCTGCCCCTCTCTCTCCTCTCCTACGCTGCCCCCTCTCACGCGCCTGTCGACTGCGTTCCCCGCTCGCCCTGTGAGAATTAACGGCCAGGCTAGAGGGAAGACACGACTCGCGTAGTGTTCCTCTTCGCGTTCCACGACGCGAGGTCGGTAGCATGCCCAATGAACGCCAACGGAACGCGACCATGCAAGTGCTCCGGCTTCGCATCGTCTCATGGTCCGCTTTAGCGGGAGATGGTGTAATTTTTGTAAATTATTGACTTGAGGGCAGGTGTTCATATTAGAAAGTTGTAGTGCGTACCATTTCATGGCATACCTACTTTTAGGGGCGAAGCAGAGAACACCCATACACTTAGAGAAGGGAAACTGTACCTTTGACAGTGCAACGGAAATAAGGGTAGCGGTGGCGTTGTGAACTAAAGTAGCCGACCAAGAGATGCCGTTGTACAACAGGAAACGGAAATGAGTTTTAAGCAATATGGCTGCCGTCGCTCGTTTTCTGTTGCTGTGCAGTGCGCTCCGGTCGCCCGTGCTCGTACAAAAGAAATAAATGTATATGCCACGTTTTGTTCACTTACCGAGCCCTGTGAGTGTCGTAATGAATCTTCTGAACTGTCTTTCGTGTGTATTCCGTGCCCCAACTGTGTGAAATGCTACGAAGGTGCCAGGAGACGTCAATGCCTCAACTGGCATTAACGCACACAACACCGGCGATGTGTAAGCCTGATAATGTTTTATTACATATTCATAAATCATTACAAGACAAAGTACATCACTGAGCGTTCACACAAGCAAACAACGCGGTTACATCGTGAAGTAGTGGCTCATAAAGCGCGAACGCACGAGCAAGAAGAGCTACGAAACCATGTATACAAGTACGCTCGTGTACACTATAATTATTTCCCTATTTCCTCGTGCCAATTTTATGCAGCCTCTTTAGGACATCACCTGGCCGGTAGCCTTGCGGAGAGAATACGATAGCTTGCAGCGCAAAACTCAGTGGCTGGCAAAACTCACTTCTCTAGACCTTTTGACTTCACATTGTGAAACCACCCGAATCCGCATTTTCCTTACTACTGGCTTGTTTCTTGACAAGTTTAGCGTAGCAGGTAAGGTGCCGCGCTGGTAAATGCGAGGACGTGGGTGTGAATTCCCTCCACGACGGCCGCATTTGTTTTGTTTTATCGCCTAGGAAAACTAGGCGACCAAATGGATGCGGTCGCCTTGACGGGCATTTCGGTGGGGTGCGAAAACCGAAAACACGTGTATACTTAGATTAAGGTGCACATTAAAGAGCCCCAGGTGGTCAAAACTGATGCGGAGTGCCCACTATGATGCACGTCATAATCGCATCGTGGTTTCAGCACGTAATTCTCCAAAAACAATTCATGTATTAAATTTCTATGGATTCAAAACTATTTTAACTGGTGGAGCGAACCTATAATAAATTCGCCCTGGATGAAAAATTATCTTAACGTCTAGTTTCTCTCTGCGGAGGCAATCGGCTAAGTTGTGTCCAAAGAGGCAAGTAATGGCTCGGAGTAGCACAAAATTTGTTTCAGCTTGCAGCTTACCGCAGACAAGTGGGCTGGGAAAATTCCAACATTTCTTGGTAAAGAGCCCACTTGAAGCACGGCAACTGCCCAGAAATTAATAGGTATGGTCTAATCATTCTGTGCGTTCCCACATTGTAAGTAACCAGCTTAATTCACAACACAGATACATAACAAACACTTCATGATCACAACAATACTGTAGGAAATATCAATACATTGCTTGTAAACACATGGACAACAAGTAAAATTGTACAACCAAGTCATTATCTCCTTGGATTGCTTATCCTTTTTGCTTAGAACAATTATAACACAGCAGTGTATCAGCACAAAAACAATAGTCTTGAACTGCTAAGTCAATTTTTGCAGCAGACTTCCAAGTCTTTGCGTGGCTTAATTCTCTGTTTTTGAATTCCAAATACCAAAGGATCCTAATATGTACAAACTAGGGGTGTGCGAATATTCGAGTGTCGAATTCGAATCAGATAGTACCTAATCGAATAATTCGATTCGACTTTCGAATAGCTAGTATTCGAAGTTTCGAATAATTCGACAGGACAAATATCTAAAGCGCGACAAAGGCCGATGGTGCAACTTGGTTAGGGTGGGGTGGCAGAAACTAACGCTAACGTCGTTACACTAGGCCTTCCGTTAAAACTTTCACTGAGATCCTGGTTCAAAAGCGAGCGCACGCTCATCTTAAAAGAGATTGTCATTTCCGCAAGTAGGAAAACACATGAGAATACTGTCAAGCCCTTCACAAACTTCGTTCCCAAAACAAAGGCACGGACTTCTTGCGCAGTTCGGTCGCGTATGCTGCAAGCGCCGTAAAACGTCCCGACTTTGACCTGCGAAACCCTCGGTCATTGGCTTTGCTTGTAAAAGTTTGTTCACGCTGGGCAGTCGCCACTGCCACACCGAACCACTCATTCAGAAACTTCCATCGTTGCGGCACGCAGTTGAAACGCTGCTGTGACCGGGCGCCCGAAGATTTTTGGGCACGGAGCACCCATGGTGATGAAGCACAACATTACCGTGGTCAGATGAGCCGTATTGCGCGACCATGGGGAAAAAACTAGCCACCATACCCCCCTCTGTTAGTCTTTAGGAGGTTTGGAGTGGCACTGCTGACTGGAATGGCGGCTCTTCTATCAACATGCTTGCGCGCCCATAGAAACTGAAACAAAAGCCACTCTCGAACAAGTGCGTAATGAAACTCGGCACGCCGTAGCGTCCCTGATTTGTCCTTTGTCTTGCCGTAACTGGCGGTACACATTTTGTGTAAGTATACTATTCGATATTCGATATTTTTGGCCACTATTCGATTCGATTTGAGGTGAAATTTCACAATTCGCACACCCCTAGTACAAACATTTGCAGAAACAATTTGCGACAGTGAGCACTGCAAAATGGGCCATTAGTCACCTCCATCATAATACGAAGCAGTTTCTCTGACACCCCTCTCAAGTGTGCTACAGCACCTATTTGAACAGAGAATGCTTCTTCCAAATTTCTGACAAAATTGAAAGCTGCTTCTGTGGGCACCGTTAAATTACCTAGAGTCTTGTCCTGCACCTCCACTGCTTTGAACATCATGGAGATTTGGTTTGGTGAAGACAAATCTTGGCTTTTGTCTTTCAAGAGATCCTTGCACTGTAAGCATGGTGCTTTTTTCAGAAATGCTTGTACTAGGTATACTGACACGTAACAAACTATGTTTGATTCAAGTACATCTGCTGGTTCTTCGGTGTCTGAAAGGTTTGAGCTGAAGGTGTCGGCCACAGTAGGACTTTCTTGATCGAGTCTTAATTTCTTTAGCTCAGTTAGAAGAACAGCCTTATCTGCTTGGCATTTGCTGCCATCTGAAAGCTTGAAGAGCTTCCCGACAATGATATGCCTGAGACCGGCAGTGAACTGGAATGTGTTTGCAGTCTTGTTACAGCTGTGCTGCTGCCGAATGATCCCAAACAAGTTCTCCAAGGGATCCTGATTCAAACGACGAGCGAACAAAAACTGGAAGTTATAGGATTCCTGCAGATCTGCCCACAGCATACAAACCGCTTTAATTGTCACCTGCCAGCCCTAAATGGTTCTTGGTTGCCTAGGTTCTTTGAATTTCCAAGATTTAATCCATGCAATCCAAGAATGCAAGAATTCAATGTGCCCTGTAGAAGTATTAATTGTATACCTCATTTTTCTCTCAGCTATCTTTACACAAGAACTGTTTAATGAATCAAATTGATCTATTTTCACAACAAACTCAGCTGTGCTTGTGGCTTCTGGTGGAGAACATTAAATGCTATGAATGCTTCTATTGCTATATAGACACTGTTGCTGAGCGCCCACTTTACTTTCATGCTACCAAATGCACTTTCATAGATGTGCCCTCAGTGAGTTTAGGTAGGCATTTTAGTTTCAGGTGATGTGTTGATTCATACAAATCTTAATATACCCCCAGGAAGCAACAATATCACCAACAGGAATATCATGCTTCCTCAGATTATTCCTCATACATTTCAACAGGTGGGGGACGTCAAAAATGAAGGAAATCTTCTATTTATCAGCAATACAGAAAGGCCTGTCAGGGCTCACACCCATTGTCCTTGCAATAACGCAATTGCTGCTACCCTGGTCACAAAGCAATGCTTTGACGAAGAGGCCACATGCCTTTAGCTCAATGATTAGCTTTTTCAATGACATTAAAAGGGGCCCTGCGCGAACTGTCCCCTCTCTTCTCAAAAAGGCTACTGGCTGTATCCATTTCTTCGCTATCCCAGAGACCACAAGTGCTGCAGTGTGCACTGTGCCATCTGTTCTTTCTCTGGCATTATCAACATATCCATGTATGATGTCTTCCTTAGGGTCATACTGCAGATTTCTTTTTAATGAAATTTTGTCAAAAATTAGGCAGCAAGCTCTGTCTTGAATTTCCCAATTTTTTTTGCCTTTTCTTTGAATAACTCGAGAATCTGAGGCAGAACTCCTGTCTTTATATTTACGGCCGACAGCCACGTCCTTCAGGACTGTACTGTGGGAAGGCCCAGTACTAGGGTTGTGCGAATATTTGAGCTTCGAATTCGAATCAAATACTAACTAATCGAATAATTCGATTCGACTTTCGAATAACTAGTATTCAAACTTTCGAATAATTCGGCAGTACGAATATCTAAGACGCGACAAAGGCCAATGGTGCAACTTGGTGAAGGTGGGGTGGCTAAAACTAACGCTAACGTCGTTACAATAGGCCTTCGTTAAAACTTTCACCGATTTCCCGGTTCGAAAATGAGCGCGTGTTTACTTTAGAGGAGATTATGTTATTTCAGCACGTAAAAAAAAGAAAGACAAGAAAAGTGGCAAGCCCTTCTCAACTTCACTTCCGAAACAAAGGTACGGACTTTTGAATAGTTCGGTCGCGTATGCCGCAAGTGCCGTAGAATGTCCCGAATTCGGCATGCGAAACCCTTGAGGATTGGCTTCACATGTGAAAATTTGATCACGCTGCACATTCGCCACTGCCGTACTGCACCACTCGTTCAGAAACTCCCATCGTTCCGGTGCTCAAACAAAACGCTGCTGTGAACGGGCGCCTGAAGATTTTTGGGCCCAGAGCATGGCCATGGAGCACAATAACGTGACAGTTGTCAGATGAGCCGTATTGTACAATTATACGAAAAAAAAAAGCTAGCTACCGTACCACCACCCTCTGTTGCCCAAGAGGTTAAGAGTGGCACGGCTAACTGGAATGGCAGCTCTTCTATCAACATGGTTGCGCGCCCATAAAACCTGAAAAAAAAAAAAAAAACTCCCGAACAAGCACGTAACAAACCTGTCACCACGCCATAGCTTTCTTGATTTTTCCTTTCTCTTGCCGTTACTGACAGTGCACGCTTCGATACTATTCGATATTTTCGGCCACTATGCAGCACTATTCGATTCGAGATGAAATTTCACTATTCGCACACCCCTACTTAGTACCTTTCATAGATATTTATATGCCTCAGGGCTTGTAAAGTAAAGACCTGAGGGCAAACTGTCTAAGTTGCATCGGCCATCGCTCCCATGTTTTTTCAGTAGTTGCAGATGCATTTGCACTCTTAGAATTTCCAAAAAGTCCTTCTTTAGGTACCTGCCTGCTTCAAGAAGAAGCTGCGCATGAGATGCAATTGGTTTCTTGGACTTTTTAAGTCTTGCAACAATTTGATGGAGGTGGGCAGTTCTCGTCGCAGTAGTGCTGAAGCCTCTTCATATAACATGGAGTGAGCACTTTCCGGGTCCTGGTCCTGGCTCTTGGGGTTCCTGGAAAATCAAAAAGCCACATCACTAATGTTAAGTCTAAGCAAGAGGCTTTAAAACTTACACTTTGGTTAAATGGTTTGCTAAGTTTGGTACACTAGAAACACAGTACATTTGTATTTTAATGCAACGTATTATTACCTGGAATTTTGTGTGCATCCTTTACAAAATTTGCAAGCTATGCCCAAATTGAAATACCAGGTCAGGCTCAGTGTAAAAGGCTAATTTGGTATTTTTGCATGTTATGAGAACAAAATAAACACAGGCAAAATGTATTTTTTGTCACACAGCCACGTATATGACTGGCCAAAAGTAGGCACACATCCAGTGGCGTATAGTAAAACGTTAAAAGCAAAAGTGCATTTATTTAATGAAGGCATCTATTTAATGTAATGAGCTGTATCATTAACCAGTTGTAGTGCCAATATTTATATATTGGGGACGCATGTGGGAATAATTACTTTTTGTTTTGTAGAATGAAGACACACTTACTGGAATTACTATGTAATCTTGCATTAATCTTGCTTTAATAAGAGGAAGAATACCTACTCTGTGTAGTTGGTGCTGTTGGCAATGGCTCCTGTGCCCCCTGGGATGCTGGCTCTTGTATTGGTGGAGAGATATTGAGGGGCACTGGAAAAGAATGCTGTATATCACTATAAATTTAAGCAGGAGCAATGGCATTGTGCTTTATTTTTGGAAAGCTC
Source organism: Rhipicephalus sanguineus (assembly GCF_013339695.2). Classification (NCBI taxonomy): domain Eukaryota; kingdom Metazoa; phylum Arthropoda; class Arachnida; order Ixodida; family Ixodidae; genus Rhipicephalus; species Rhipicephalus sanguineus. The sequence goes on along the minus strand of NC_051184.2, from coordinate 39,538,523 downwards.
CCACTTACTGGTCTCACGCCTTGATGCTGAGAGCTCTGGAGAGAAGTCGGGGAAATCTTGGTATTCTGAAAGTACACATCATTACATTAATTCTACATCCGCTTTAGAAAAAAACACATCAGATGAAATACACACTTTCGATCAAGTAAACAATGAAAATTACCATCTATGGAAGCAGCGAAACGAAGCTTCGACACTTGTGACATAAGAAATATTATTCGCGAAACCACTGCCGTTACAGGGTGGAAGGTACAAAATACTCATCAGGCAAAATTCGTTACAAAATTTAGATTTTATAGTAATCGTGGAACCAAGGAAAATGATAAGAGTTTCTGAACAATCTCGACGGTCCCAACACACACACACCCCTACATTCTGGAGAGATGGGTCTTAGATCTCATTTTCGGTGGAGGGGTATGAGACCCCCAGAGACCGCATTAACTTTAAGCCCCCTTAACTTTAAGGACTGCTGATAATAATCTAAATGTTTAACACACTCTAATCATTCATGAAGAACCCCAAAGCACTTAAACGTTCTCTTTCACCTAATGCGATTACCATTACGTTCAATAATCACCGCTGTTCGCGCCCCTCGCGGATATAAAATCTCTTTTAAAAAACTTGTGCTCGATTATTAGAAACGCTGCACGCATAGCCACTTCAAATTGCCTACGCGTCCTATTGAAAAATCACGCGCAATCCCTTTAGGTACAGTACACCGAAATCACAAACCAGACGTGTCGCGTGTGCAAGTTACACGGCAATGCAAAGCTGACACTGAACAATGTGTGGTTTATGTATTCGTCATTATAGCAATATATTAGTTGATGTAAAAACTATGTCAAAGAAACGACGACGGACCATTGAACAAGAGCATAATTGACGCTCCGGCTTACCTGTTTACGGTGCGGAATCAACAGATCGACTCCATGAAAGCGTCAAACGTACCCCTCGATCTCGATCGCTGCGGCATTCCTAAATTCGCCGGTAAACTGAGTCAGCTACTATTGCTGTAAAGATAAAAGGGCGTCTGCGAACTGAAGCGAAAGGTGCTTCCGCATTTACGTTGCCGCCGAACAATTTGAACGCCAACGGCCACGGAAAAGATGGATACAAATTGGATCTGGTCCAGTTAGTCATCACTGAAGTCTTAAAACGTTGACACTTCAATTAAAAAGCAGCTATACATATTAAGTCTAAACATAAGTAACTCTCTAGCTATCCAAAGCAAAATAACACGTTTGAATGATTCATTGGCTTGCACAAAACAATTCCTTAAAGTGCAAAATTTGGGTGGTTTAGCGCCCCTAGCAGGGAAAATGCAAACTAAGATAGCCGACCGCTAAAAGAGGAGTCAGTAGCTCCACTCTGCGCGCATATCGATGGAACTCGCTGCGGTCGATTTTTTCGCCCTCTGTGGCGATCGCTAGAACTTGAGACTTTCCGGGGCCTGGGCGAAGCTCCTTAAGGCGGCACCCGTTCGTCCCTCGTAGTCGTAGTCGTAGTAGTCGTAGTGCGTAACCAGTCTTACGCTTTGACCTCCAAGGTGGTGCCGGTGGGAGATTTTTCCTGTGCGTTGTTGAACAATAAAAAATTCGCAGCGTGCGCGTTAACTAAAAGCCGAATTCTTCTGTCTCTCATTCCCCATTAGCAGCCATTGGCATGTTCCAGTAGGAAACGTTAGTAGAAGTAGAAGTGTAAGTGTTAGCTAAAAGCCGACTTCTTCTGTCTCTCATTCCCATTAGCAGCCATTGTTTACCTCCAAGGTAGTGCCTGGTGAGATTTCTCCTGTGCGTGATTAAACAATAAAAATTTTGTTCAAAACGCCGTTGATTGATGAAATAAACCAACGAAAGACGCCAGATGTTTTCTAAAAGCAAAACGAAAGAACGCCAGATGTTTCTAAAGCAAAACGAAAAGACGCCAGCTGCTTAACGAAAGACGCCAGATGTTTTCTAAAGCAATGGTTTTCTAAACAATGAAAATTCACAGCGTACATGTAAAATTAAAGTGAGCTGCAAGTCGTCATAACTCATCGAACCTTTAGTATAAAACGCGCCCGATCTCACGTCGTTGATAATGTACTGGGCAGAATTCACGGAAGATTCACGGTTTACCGATGAACCTCCGCAGCTTCGCCCACTCATCATCATTCACTCCGTGGATATGCTGTGATTTTTTTACAAATCACAAAAGTTGCACGCAGTTCGAGATATTCTTCATCAAATGACAAGGGCAAAATCGAAACTGATCGCGCAAAGCGCGCACGAAGCGCGACCGTTCTGCTACGTCAGACCGGAACTACGAATCACAAGGGAGCGACGAAATTTGAATGAAGGCGTGTCGAAGCCGTATGTTTTCGTGAAAAGCTGCAAGTCATCTCACTTTTGCCCCCGCGCATCGCCTTATTTTCGCGCGTAGTGTTTGGTGCTTATCTGTTTCCTTCGAACTGTGCGCAAGAAAACCGTGATGTAAACCTTTTCTTTGTCTGGTAAGTATGTGGCAACCCCTAGTAAGAGGCTTACTCAGGGGCTGCCACTTCGGCGCTTCTTCTTGCTGACCCGCCAAATCGTTATTCGCGCCTCTTCATAGTTTAAGAAAGAAACGCATGCGCACTACCAATCGCCCACAAACATTAAGCTGTCTACTTGTGCATTTCAATTTCAGAATGCTTGTCGATTTTTCTGGCCAGATTCTGCTTCTGCGCGCCTTCATTCGAATTTCGTCACTTCTCTGTCACGTATCGTCCCGGTGTTCCGCCGCACTTCGTGCGCGCCGGGCGCGATCAGTTTTGATTTCGCCCTTGAAATTCGATTGTGAATATCTCGAACTACGTGCAACTTTCGCGATTTCTTTGCCATAAATTGGCACGCACTACAACTTTATAATATAAACACCTGCCCTCAAGTCATTACTTAAAAAGTTTATTAATGATTATTTGTTAATTAGTGGTCACAGTGTCATTTTAACTGCGGCAAAGCTTTTCCGCCTATATAGACATAAGAGTTCATGTGCGAAAACGGCAAGAGGCTTACTGCCATAGGATTTTTAAAAAAAATCTGTATTGTCTAAAAAAACACACCCTGTGTATGTTGCCTTCGACCAGGGAAATAGAACAGAGCGCCCGCATCTGAGCGAGTTTCTTCAAGTTACTCTCGCGTGTTCATTTTCATGGCAACTTACAGATTCCCAGAATGACCATAAGCTTACTCCAAGGCTTTGAGAGTATAGTAATCCACAAGGGCGGTATAATTCGGGCTTGTCGTTTATTCGCGATCGTCTAGAACAGCGCATACACAAGGGGCAAACTCATGAGACATGGAGTCGCGGACTTGGTTTTATTCGTGAGATGGGGCACATTTATAGCACCGACATCAAAAAGAACACAGTTAAATAGCATGCGCAGAAACACCTGTACACGCAGAAACTCCCACAGAACCTCCTGTAACTGTGTTCTTGGTGATTTCCGTGCTACAAATGCGCGCCCACTGACAAATAAAACTAGTTGGAAGTCGTTGATTGTATGGCCATTCTTATTTGTTCGTTCCTTGGTTATGCGCTGTTTTAGATGGCTAGCACCCCACGTGCCCCAGCTTCAGCGTAGCGCATGTGCGCGCCTTGAGAGGGGGGGGGGAGGTGCCGGTTTTATAGCGCCTGAGCTGTAGTGAGCGCATCTTGTTATGGGCGTTATTCGAAAACTCTCCACTGTGCCTACCATAGTTTATTGCGTAATCAGAGTTAATGGTCAGGTCGCTTATAGTCCAACGGCTCACTGCTTAGTCCTATCTTGATTATGATATGCGGTATGTAATGGCGCAACGGCCAGGTGTGGCCAAATAGCGCCATGTCGGCATAATGAACGAAAGATTGGGGATTTTTTCGAGGGGCTTGTTTCTTTGTTAGACACAACAGGATTGATCCAAAAGACAGTTAGGCCATGGTAGATATAGGCGCCATTAATTGTCTTTAACTGCAATACAGTAATTGTGAAGCAAGTTCAAATGAATCAACGTGGTCGAAAAGACACCCTTACAATCGGTGGGATCCGAACTCACAATCTTAGAACTTGGCCTACGATATGCTCTATACCAATTCATGTGCTGTTAGCGCTGACCAATGAGTCACGATGATGGTATTCTGTCTGTAAAGTGGCCTAAAATCAATCGCTAAAAGGAAGCGTAAAATATATATAGTACGATATGACGAAAATGACAAGGGGAGTGGCCTATGGGCGTTTATTGTGCGACAAGTGATCATGATTCTAACATGAGAGGACGTGAAAATAGCAAAGTAGATGAAAAATCAACTTGCCACAGGTAGGGACGGAACCTGCAACCTTCGGATAATGCGTCCATGCAGTGCTCTAGCAATTGAGATACAGCGGCGGTCGCTTTCCCATTCACTTTAATGGGTATTTATGCTTGTGTATAATCCCGGGATTGCTAGCCAGCGCGTAGGTCCCGTCCCTACCTGCGGCTAGTTGACTTTTTTTTATTGACCTTTTGTTCATTTCCACTTATCTCATTATTACTATACTACACTTAAAACAAGCAAGCAATGTCCCCTATAACTTTCCTTAGCTTCATTGTCTCCACCTGTATGTTTAAAACTCTCCCATCCATTTGCCCAGTATAAGGTATAAGGTAGCATACCATTCTTTCTAGACTGGTTAACATCCCCGCGTTTTATCTCTCCTGTTCCTTCCTTCCTTCCTTCCTTCCTTCCTTCCTTCCTTCCTTCCTTCCTTCCTTCCTTCCTTCCTTCCTTCCTTCCTTCCTTCCTTCCTTCCTTCCTTCCTTCCTTCCTTCCTTCCTTCCTTCCTTCCTTCCTTCCTTCCTTCCTTCCTTCCTTCCTTCCCTTCCTTCCTTCCCTTCCTTCCTTCTTCCTTCCTTCCTTCCTTCCTTCCCTTCCTTCCTTCCTTCCTTCCTTCCTTCCTTCCTTCCTTCCTCCTTCCTTCCTTCCTTCCTTCCTCCTTCCTTCCTTCGCTTCCTTCGCCTTCCTTCCTTCCTTCCTTCCTTCCTTCCTTCCTTCCTTCCTTCCTTCCTTCCTTCCTTCCTTCCTCCTTCCTTCCTTCCTTCCTTCCTTCCTTCCTTTCTTTCCTTCCTTCCTTCCTTCCTTCCTTCCTTCCTTCCTTCCTTCCTTCCTTCCTTCCTTCCTTCCTTCTTCCTTCCTCTTCCTTCCTTCCTTCCTTCCTTCCTTCCTTCCTTCCTTCCTTCCTTCCTTCCTTCCTCTTCCTTCCTCCTTCCTTCCTTCCTTCCTTCCTTCCTTCCTTCCTTCCTTCCTTCCTTCCTTCCTTCTTCCTCCTTCCTTCCTTCCTTCCTTCCTTCCTTCCTTCCTTCCTTCCTTCCTTCCTTCCTCCTTCCTTCCTTCCTTCCTTCCTTCCTTCCTTCCTTCCTTCCTTCCTTCCTTCCTTCCTTCCTTCCTTCCTTCCTTCCTTCCTTCCTTGCCGGTTGGTTTCATTAGGCTCTAGGGTGTGAGAAACAGGTGTGTTTTGAGGAAAACTGACGGAAGCCGAGGTCCACGTTCTCACAAAGTGTACGTGTTTCGCGCTGAAACCGCAGGGAGCATCCCTCCACGTACACACATAGCCGGAGGACGCAAATTCGCCAAGAAAGCCCCGCGCCCCGCAGTCGGGCTTCTCCGCACCAAACCCTTCTCCACGCCGTCCAGCGCTTCACCACTCATCATCATCATCCGTTCGCATGCTCGCCCTCGGTCACGACGCAGCGTCCGATGCGGCTTTTTTTTTCTTTTTTTTTCGCCGCGTATGTAAACACGGCGGCGTGTATACGTATGTGTGCGGCGGCGGCCTCCGCACCGTGCGCCGCGCGCGTGCGGCCGGGCGCCGGTTCCCCCGCGGTCCCCCTAAAAACTGCGGACCCTCGCGTGGCGCTCGCGTGTCACGCGACGCATGCGAAATGGGAGGAGGAACGCTGCCGCGGCGTCGTTTGGTCGATGCCATGGCACGAGCCGCCGGCGCTCGTTCCGCTCTTTCTTTCCCATTTAACTGAAATTACAGGCCTTCTCCCCCCTCTATATCCCTTTTATCTTGTGTTTGCCTCCTTCCCGATTCGACTCTTCATCGCCCTTCCCCCCCCCCCCCTTGCGCCAACCACGATGTTGGGTGTGGTCCGCTTATTCCGCTTCGATCGACCTCTTCTTACCTTTCCTATACGGCACCCCGTACCCTCTTTTGTTGCTCTTTTGTAAACCTTCGTCCTATTATTTTTTGCATGACTTTGGCGGGACATGGCTGCGTGGCATGCGAATCGGGGGAATCCCCTCCTCTGTACTTTCGCTGCAGAAATACGTTTCACCTCTCGCCCTATCGCCGAGGTTCATAACTGTGCGTCGGCACTTCATTTCATTTTTTTTTTTCATTTGTTCTTCTCTTCTGCGAACGAGTCAAATCCCCGTCAAGTAACCGGCGTATAATCGGAGATCAACATCCGCCTAAATGGGTTCGAATGGAGAAATTTTCTCGGAAGGTTACGCGCCGCGGCCTGGCGTCCCCCAAAGCTGAGGTTAGTCTGTATCGCAGTTCGTGAAGTGCGTTCATATGCCGTTTTCCTGAACGCCGTACAGGTAAGCTTGACGGCGTACTGTGGTCTTTCCTGAGCGTTAGGGCAGATTTGAGTACCGAATGAATGAATTATGACTTCATTTTAATGTTAGACTACGCCGTCGGGCCCAGTGCTATGCTGGTGAACGCTTTCGGGCACTCATGGACGTAAGAGTCGTGGCGAAGGCAACGACATATCCGTAAGATGTTAACGTGTGGAGCAACGCACTGAGACAAGGTACAAAAGGAACGAAACGACAGGACAACCGTTTCGTTCCTTTTGCGCCTTGTTAACGTGTGTGCGCTGCTTCACACGTTAACATGAACTATCACCAACTCGCCCAACTGTCAACTTTACTGAGCTTGATATCCGTGCGATTGTTCCTTATTCCATACGAGCGCAGTATAAATGTATAAGGGATTGCAGCTTGGCTTCTAAGTTGTGCTTGTTGTCAACGGAACGTAACACAATATCTCATGTAAGGCTATTAAAATCAACATTTGTTCTTTTCGTTTCTCTTCCCAAAATTCTCTGCCGTCGTCGACTGCGTTTACATTACAGTGGGTTGCCTTAGTTAACGTCCTGACCGACACCCCTTGATCACAATAATCTGAACAAGAATAAAGCTACACGCATTGAATTTTGTCATCTCACTGGTTCGCAGCATTGCATACATGAATGCTTTCCCATTCCATGCATCCGTTGCATGCTTCTTAATGGTACCAACCGCCAATTTTTATGGTACCTGTTTTCCTTTGTGCAACGGAACGCTTACCGGTCAGAGGGTCTAATCACGATATGGTGAGACGGAAAACGCCGTGAAACATTTATCATCGCAATTTTCCGATCTGCGGCAACACTTTAGCCCTTATGATAATGTTGTTATGATGTTGAGGGATTTTCTGACCCGTTTCAATCGTATGTTGTTTTTCCAAAGGAATGATGCAGCTTTATAAAATCGTCTCTTTCAACCATACATTATGCAGTTTCGGTAAGCAAAAAAAAAAAAAAAAAAAAAGCTTCCTCTCAAAGCACTGTGTGTGCTTTTAGTGATCACGCCAGATTTTTGGCCTGATAAGGCATAGACGGCTTTCGCCTCAAAACGAAAGGCTGCACGCGCTTGCGTAAAATGACAACAGTCTGTGTTTGCGCTCTTATATTGTTACTACTGCGTCATCAAATTCTCCACTAGATGTAGCAGCGAAGAAGAGCCATTGTATGCGCGTTTAATACTTTCACATATGACGGATACCAAAAAAAGACGTGCGCTCGAACGCGTGTGTAAACAGTCGTTGGCCGCATTTCCTCGTCAATTCCCGTGTATACGGCTCCGATTCACTTCTGTTTGAGTATATATGCACGATTGCGGCACGTACACCAATCAAAGGCTCGTTTCGCCACTCGTTCAGAGGGGCGGCTCATATCGCGAGCCTAAAAAGGACGTTTGTCAGTCAGGCCGCTGTGTCATTTATTTTAAAGCTTCGCTGTTTTATTGCTTATACGCAATCGAAGTGGCTCGTCAACACGCGCTGTTCCGATCGGTTTCTCGCGTGCCTTTCGAGAGTTACAACGTTCCCAAGTTCGCACGAGAGCTATTCGCGGTGACGAGACACTCTTCATACCGCGTCATACTGTAGCTCGCGTGCTGGAAATTCATGATGAGCGACTAAACAGTAATGAAATCTCATTTAAATATTGAGCTAATCTAAGCTTACTGTGAGTGAACTACTGTGAGTGAATGAGATTACTGTGAATTTTCTAAAATTAGTTTACTCCGCCATACAAATCTGTATACAGAGACGGCTCTGAGAAAGTGTGAAGGTCAGGAAATGTTGATGAGATATTTTGACATCAGTCAATTCTACTTTGTTGCGTTGCCTCAGGGATCGGGCCGCCTTTGATCGATCGATGATGTCTGTTGTGGACGTCATCACAACGCGTCGCGAATTTTGGCAATCTGTGACTTCATGATGACGTCACATGATGGCGTCATGATGTGACGTTATCGCTAGCCCGGGGAAGGTCCCGTGGGGTGTTGGACGGGGACCTTGCGAAACCTTGAGAGTCTCGCAAAATCTCGGAAAGTTCCACGCAAGTCTTGCTGACGAGAACGTAAACATAACCACCTAAAACTTTCGCCTTTAAAAAAAATACTCACAGTAAACGATCGCTAAACACAGCATTGCGAAGTCACGCCAAAAGTGCGTTCCTCGAACATCAGACGCGCTTAGCTGCGCCTTCGTAATTATGCGCTGCCGAAAGAAAGGGCTAATCAAATTCACGAAAACCCTACATATTAAACCGGCCTGGCAAGAACTCCCTAAAAAAGGGTAATATGCCGCTGTTATGGTCTTCTCGGTTGTGTAAGGATGTTAGTCTTAGCACCCACAGACATCTTTCTGTAATCGCTGACACTGAGTCAGGTTAAAAGGCAGCCAAGCGTTCAGCCCGACTCCAACGCGACGTTGAAGCGGACATAAGGGGGTGTCATCACCTAGCACGCTATGATACCGCGAGGATGCAGGTTACTTCCAAAAAAACACCAACGCGCGCAATAGTATTCACCGCTAACTCGGCAACTTAGCCGCGTGGCGGCGCACCCATCGGAGCGCGCAGCCGCTGCCGTGATCGGCATACGTAAAATGGCCGACCCCCCGCCGTGGCCGCTCATCGCCTTCGCTCGCCGCCGTGTGAAACAGGCCGTGCATATGCTCAGCGCGCGATCACTTGCTGCGCTGACCGCAAGGAAGCGCTTCGTTATTCTTTCTTGACCGCTTCCGTTGCCCCTATACTTTTCCGTCTTTCTTTTTTTTTTCCACTGTATACAAGTTCTTCTATTCATCCCTGCAGTTGCGGGGATTCCTTTGAACTTAATTTCTCTGTTATATACAAGGATTGTTGAAGTAGTTTCTGCTTTCGTCGTTAACGTTTACATTAACGTTTACATGTGCAGAAAGAAAAGGAGGAAGGAGGGGACGGAAGATCCCTGGGAGCCAGCCTTACTGAGCAGGAAGAGAAGCAGAAGAAGAAGAGGAGGAGCGCGTGGAGGAGCGGAGGAAGCTGATGAACTAGTTCCAAGCCGTAGCAAAAGCCAATGGCAATGTGGATTGCCGTAGCCACCTGCCAAGGTTGAAGACAAGGCGCAGGTTGTTGATACAATAAACGTACACTTCTCAATGTGACTATACCATAATATAGTTATGAGACACATCATATTGGTGGACTCCAGATTAATTTAGACAACCCTGGGCTTCTTTAAAACGTACACTAAATCTAAGTACACGCGTAATTGAACCCCCCCCCCCCCAACGCACACACATTTTATAAGACTTGGCTCAATGCAAAAAAAAAAAAAAGCGACAAGCAGCCACTCGCTGGCTGCTTCACATGAAAGTGATCCCCACAATGCGGGGCCGGTGACTTTTATGCTGGTAGTTTCACCGAAATTGGATCTATCTATCTATCTATCTATCTATCTATCTATCTATCTATCTATCTATCTATCTATCTATCTATCTATCTATCTATCTATCTATCTATCTATCTATCTATCTATCTATCTATCTATCTATCTATCTATCTATCTATCTATCTATCTATCTATCTATCTATCTATCTATCTATCTATCTATCTATCTATCTATCTATCTATCTATCTATGTAATCATCTTCAGATTACGACGCTTTGCATCTCGTTCTGTTAGTAGTTACTTCGCGAACATTATACGCCTCACAATGGCTGAATTTCAGAGCTCATCGTACGCGCGTTGAGAATAATAATGAAGCTCTCGGCATGCAAAACTTTTGTTACTTACCCCGTAGCGCCTTTATTCAGGGGCCCGTGCGCATGCTTCCTTTCTATTTTCTTTTTCTTCGGTGAATGTATCTTCTCGTCCTTGGTTCACTTTCAAAATTACGACCTGCCTTTACCTAAGTGCTCGCAGTGTTGTCTTTCATGATTCATTGCCGCGCGGCGTATATGTAGTAGAACAAGCCCGTTCTCTCCCTCATTTCCTGTGGCACTCTACTCCCCAACACCTATTTTTTTTTTCATTTTTCTTAATTCTCTTCTTTTTCAACCCTCCGCTTCGATCATCCGCTGCTTCATCCTTTTACGTTCGCCCTTAAACACTTCGCTGCGCGACACAATTAAAAAAGATGCGCTGCTATAACGTTGCTCTGCTTTCTCGTCGATTACCATCTTTACGTCTTTTTCTGTTTTCCGTTTAATGCGACCACAGCTTAGCTTCAGAGATGATCCACCTTTTTTTCTTTTTTTTAACCCTCACTCTCTATCTCTTCTTTCTAACCTCTTTGCTGCGCGTTTTTGCACGTTCCTTCCTAACCGCTTCACGGTGCTACGAGCATGCGCTGTTGAACTCTTTCTAGCGCGGTATATACAGAAAAAAAAAAGTGCAGCACGGTGAGCAAAAGAAACGAGAAAGTACGAGAACGCAGTTGCGAGATCGAGTTGTGCGAATGAGCCTTGTAGCGGCGCGCGCTCAATGGATCCCAGGTAAGAGAGTGAGGGAGAAAGAAAAGGGGGAGAGGGTTTTGTACTGCAGCTCGTCCGGACGCAATCTGGGCCCAATGTGAGATCGTCGATCAGAGGCGTGCTCGGAGTGCCTGATGAAGAGGCGAGGATGTTTTTTTTTTCTTTTTTTTTTCCTGCCGTCGTCGCGTGCTATGCCATACACACCGCCGCCACCGCCGACGCAACAAAACTCTGCTGCAGCAGTGGTCGATTCAGCGGAGCCACTTCGTACCCTGCCGCTGAATGGCGCGATCTCTTTTTTTCTTTCTTATCGCCGAGGCTGGTGTACAAGATACCTCGCTGCGGACGAAGGAAACATCGCGCTCCAGCCGCGGGGCCGTGTGCAGTCATATAATTAATTCCGTACGCTTTTACCCGTGCATTAGCGCGAAGCTTCCTTCGAGCCTTACTTCGACTTCTGTTCTAACTGGCTTGCTGTGATGTTGAGGTTTCTATCCCCCTTCGGCTACTCCATTTCTATAAGTTCTCAACTGTGGGTAAACTTAGACATATGTGCGTATGAGCGTTCTATATTGGAAGGCGAACTCCTGCGAGCGAACTGTCCATTGCCACGTCGTTTTCTTTGTTTCAGTATGCTGCATGTTTCTTTTTACTTCGACTTTACTGCTGCGACTGTCTTGCTAAAGTTATTTCATAATAATTGCTGCGGTTTTATGTCCCAACCCCTCGATATGATAATGAGGGACGCCGTAGTGGAAGGCTCCAGAAATTCCAACCATCTGGGGTTCTTCAACGCGCAACTGAATCAAAGTACACGGGCGTCTGTTACTCAGTCTTCATCGAAATGCGGCCGCCGCGGCCAGGATTTGATCCCGCGACCTTCGGGTCAGCAGTCGAGCAGCATATATCCACTAGACCACCGTGGCGGGTCGAGGACCAACGCAAGTTGTTCTCTATGTGTATGGGTGAACAAATCGATTATTTAATCTGTTGGTTTGTGGGGCTTAACGTCTCAAGGTGACTCGGGCGATGAGAGACGCCGAAGTGAAATATTACGGATAATTCTGAGCACCTGAGGTTTCTTAACGTACACTCAAATCGCACAGTATACACGGGTATCTAGCATTTCGCTGCAATCGAAACGCGACCGCCACGGCCGGGATCGAACCCACGTCTTTCGGGTAAGCAGCCGAGCACCGTACACACTAGGCCACCGCTGCGGCCACAATAATTTAATTGAGGTCGAGTAAAGACAATATTGTTGTTATAACATGATTGTTGTCAGCCAATGGCATTGCATAGCAGATACCAGCTCGCGGTATAAGCACGGGATTGTTCTGAGTGCAAGCTTTTTTTTCGCGTCGCGGAAATAAGCGAACGTAATTCACCCGTCTTGACGATCCCATCTCTCCCATAGCACATAATATAATACACAATATTCTCACTCGTTCCCCTTAGTTCCTAAACACCTGTGCTGCCCTTTATCTTCATTAATTAGTCAGGTGTGACGTTTTAGGCAGCAATGTTCCGTGTTGTATATTCAGCAGACAGTGTAACTATTGCCGTTTGTGTTGGGAACTTTACGTCTTGCGTTTATACAACATATATTGAGGCAATTTATAAGCATTTATATAGTCGGTTGCAACATAGGAATAAATGCGAGCGCCACCCACCGCCACCGCCGTGCCACATAAAAATAATTAGCGTGGATGCTATAACCAATTACGTTCCCTCTTTTTCGGGAGGTCAGGCACTTCTGCGTGTTGGATTTTCCGCGGATTGGATAGTCGAATTTTCAGAGCGGAGCTCGTTAGGCGCGCGTTCCTGCGTTGAGCGGCGTCGCCGTCACCGTCGGTGGCGTAACCGATAGACATGAATAAATAAAATGAGGAAAAAAATACCCAGGATCGATTGGGATTTGAACCCGCGCCCTCTGCGAGGCAGTCGAGCATTCTACCTCAGAGCCATGCTGCTGCTTGAAACTCATTTTCAAAAAGAACCTATACAGGCGTCCTGTCGGGCAAGAAATCGCGTTAACCTATCTAATATAACGTGGCAGAAGAGTAAAATAACAACCATTCATCACACAATGCTAATTGCGTAACGAGTCTGTTGCTTAATGCTTCCCACCCACTACAACGTGCTCAGCCATAATTCTTCATTGTCATCAGCCACATGCAGCATCAACAAAGTGCACATAATACCTTACAGAAGTGTAGCCAGCACCTCGCTTAGCCGCAGAAAGACGAATAATGGCGTATAGTGCATGGGTGCTGTCCTACTTCACAAAAATTATGATTTATGGCATAGTCGATACCTTGCAGGAAAGCCAAAACTTCAAACACAGTTGGCCTTGCTCCAACACGAAGCTGCGCTCAGAATTCGCATTAGACAGTATCGTAATCGTTGGTGAATTTTTTCCATACAGTGGCATGTTTTTGCCCCTGGTTGCAGATGCAAAACTTGAACGCACCGACAAATTCCATCAGAGATTTTGACATCGGTACAGCCAACGATAATATTTAGCAAGACAAACTTTTATATTACAATATGTCTGTAGTATTTACACTAGCAAAGAAAAAGTAACTACGCTTCGAAGGGAAACCAGTTGGTACGTCTTTTTTACGGAGGAGGCGGACAAGCGCACCGCTGTTTTGTGGGTGGAGGTTACACTTAGTGACTATTTTCTGTATGCAATTTTTATGGAAGTGATGTTGATTAGGTAACTTGTCCCAGTACGTTTTAACATAATAATGTTTCCGAAACAACTTTTCCACAAGTTCTTTCTCCTGTAATAATAAAACAGTACTTCTAAAGCTGTGCAGTGCTTGGACAGCAAGTGGAACGTATCAGTTTTAGCCGCTAGCAGACTTGCACACGTTACAGAAAATAAGTAACCAATTACAATTACTTCTTTTGAATTGTAATTGATTACAGCGGTCAATTACAGCCCCAGAAAAGTAACTGAGCAATTACTGAAATGTAATCGATTACTTTTGCGTTACTTTCGCTCAAAAGTTTACTGCCGCGACCCAATAACACAAGTCCGCTCAAACTACAACGAACAACTCTGGCTTGCATGGTAGATAGAAGTCTGGAGGCTTGCGTGAAGGCTGGGAGGCTTACTGTGGCTTCTGCGATGCAGTGTTACACGTTGTTAACTTTCAACAGGAGTTGATTTTCAAAGCTGTCGTCGCTGATTCTTCCACGTTTCCTCGTTTAGAGGTCAGCTGCTACACTGAACACTATCAATGCATGCGCTGGAGGAAAGGGCGGTATTATAACGTAGGAACACCTTGCGCACCAGCTCGTAGTTGCGCAGCGCCTCAATACTAATGTCCCCTCTACGAAGCGTAGCGCTTCGTTATTGCTGGTGCTTGGGTAAGGCATTGCTGGTGATGCCGAGGAAAAGAGGAAAAACACAGGCTCTGTAGGGAACCACCCGTCCTGTCAGGCGGGGGTCCCAACAGAGTGGTCGCATATTTTTAGGGACGATAACTACCGCAGAGGACTGGTTACAACTTGATTTTGTAAAAAAATAGTAATTGATTACCGGCGCTCAATTACAAGAAAATATAATTCAATTGCCCAGAACCTTACAGATTCGAAGTAATCGATTATATCATAAAATTACAATAAAATGTAAATGATTACAAGTAACGGGTTACTTGTAATGCGTAACGTACTACTCTAGTTGTTAGTATTGGTGGTAAATGTAGTATCATATACCATCGTGATAATTCACAGTGACAGACAGAGACAAGCAGTAAAAGGTCCCCGAAATTCCGCCGCCCAGAAAGGATAGGATGAGAGAAAGTGGTAAAAGAAATAATTAGCCGAAAAACCACGGAACAAAGCAAAAAAAGAAGTGCGCGGAAGTCGACTTGACGAGCAATATATTACTTTGCACCCCAGACCACCAAGGCGGGGAAGCCGTGATCGATGACATAGTAATGGCCTGTCGACTAATTTTCCTTATTAAACGGAAGGAGACGCTTGGAGCTCTAGATGAGTGCTTACCGCCTGCGGTTTCTTTGGCCAGCACGTGAGAACACCGCAATAAGAAACTCGGACGTCGTGGGTGGGATCGAACCCACCACATTGTACGCAGTAGCCCAAAAACGTAAGCATCCGAGCGCCACCCACTTGAGACGAATGAAGTCCGTTGAAGGCTCGTTCACCGGTCACACGAACAAGTTAGTCGCAAAAGGGCCGAAAATTGCCGCAAATGGGCGCTTTGGTCGAAAAGCGATCGCTTTGGCTCATTCACTCACTGCTCGATTTTTTCAGTTGCGCGACCGCAGTCGCAAACGTCTGAACTAATCACATGCGCTGCAGGAACAGGACGTCAGCTTATAATACGAGACACTGCCGGTGCATGCAGATGTGTGGCAACGGACATAGAGGTGCTCAAAGTTCTCTATCAGTGGGGGCCAGGCCAAGTTTCATCGCAGTGCAACACCCCCCCCCCCCTCCCCGGCTTCCCCTCCCACTTGGACGAGTCCAACAGCAAACATGATTTGCAATGGATGAAAAATGAAAATGAAGCACCGGCGCGCTGCTCACCACGGCCATCCTTTGGTCCCCGGCTTTACGTGGGTAAAGGTATGAAGCATACATTTATTGGAATGCAACACGAGGTGTCATTGGCCGCCATTATTTTCAAAATCCTGCATGGCCTTGTACTTTAAACAAAGAGTAAAGTATATGGGGATGACTTGTCTCCCCCTTAAATGATTAGGGGGGGGGGATGTCTCCTCTTCTCTCGACCCCGCCCCCCTCCCACCCCATTACGCACGCCTATAGTGACGGGTATCGGTGGCACTGGCTGGTGTGAACATCGGACACCTTGAGGCGCTCCTTGGACACAGTTGCAAACAGTCGCGGGACCGGCGCTATAGTCGCAAGTGTGAATGAGCCTTCAAAGTGCGCAAGTGGCGCAAACCGCGCGAACCTAACAGGGCATTGAAGCCTGTGATTAGGCAAAGCCTACGATATGACACTGACGTCACAATCTCACCATCCTTCGCGAGCTCACTCCCTCAATCTCTCGCAACGCGTACGCCCGACTCGCCGCGCTAGGCGCTGGTTCTGAGCCATTGTTCGGCGAAGTAAGTCGGCGTTGTCTGGGTCTACCTGTCAGACGTCATGACGGTCGGAAGCGGAACGGTGGGCAGCGCGGCAGCAGCATGCAGAAATATTCAGGCCAAGGAACGTCGGCAGCGTTGCTTTTCGCATGGGGCTTCTCAATACATGCGGCCGCTCTCCACATCCTGTGCCGAGGCATAGCTATCGCGGCAAAGCACGTTTCGGTGCTGCATTGCGTAGTCGGCGGTACAACTTCTTGCTTTTAGTTGCTCGGTATCGAAGCCGCTGCTTGGATCGCATATCAGTGGAGAGGGAGAGAGGGTTATTATGAGATAAAAGCTGAGAAGTCGGCCTGAATCAATTGTCTGATCTGCTGCTCAGCGTTAGGAAAGAGGAGGGGATGGGAAAGAGAGGAGAGACAAGGTGTTGACGATGTTGAGGAGGAAGGTGGTGATGAAACGAAACCTTGAATGTCCGAACACTATTTACAGTCTAGCCTCGCAAACACTGCCGCTGTTATGGAAGCAGTCACTGAGTGCGAAATGACACACAATAACCACTCCCCCTTAAAGGGACACTGAAGACTAAAACGATCTCTCGTATTAGTAAATTACCATTTCACAATCTTCAATACTGCATAGCGAGGATTCGACACAGGGCAAAGACAGAAAACTTATGCACAGGACAAGCACTTGTCCTGTGTATCAGTGTTCTTTCTTTGTCCTGTGTCGAATCCGCGTTATCCATTATTTATGATTGACAACCAACACGCTCAGCCACGAATTTTGTTATACCATTTCGCAATACCTAAAGTACGACTCCTACCGAAAGAAGACGCTCGGTAAGCGGGAAAACGCGCGAAAAGAAAATGCAGGTGGCGACGCCACCAGGGAGTTCCCGCACCAGCCCGCTGTGACGTCATAGATTTTGACTGCGTCTTTCACAGCCTGCATGTCATTGAACCAACGCTACCCAAAATACCCAAAAAAGACCTTGAAATTCGTGACGTCACACTGGCGTAAGGTTCTGAAGTTTCGGCGCGAAATTCAACAATGAAACTTCGAAAACTCTGTAGAGGTCGCGCCTTCATCTGCAGCGCTGGATGAATGCGTGTGGCCGATTGAGACTCTCAGAATGTAACAAGAATCCGACATTAATGACCATTATTGCATCCCTCGACAGCAGTGGGGAGTTGAGTAATGAACTTGAGCGCAAAGAGAAAACCAAACGGAAAAGAACACAACAGAAGTCGGCCCTTACCAACCTCGCAACTGGATATCTATAGATTTCTTTGTCTCCCAAATTGGAGTTTCAACTCTGCGCTCACCAAACAAGGTTCGCTTCCGATAAAGTGGGAAGTATTCGAACGACCATTTCAATACAAGCCTATATAATAGACAAGACATAACGGCTGAGGCTAACGCGCCCTATTTGGAGTGACAGCCTGACGATAAAAGTATAGGACAACTATGAGAAAACGCCGGGCACGCGCGGAACTCGCTGCGCAGTCACAGCGCAAGCTGGAGGAGGTGCCTTCATAGAAACCGTTGCAAATTATCTCATGGCGACTACTTTTGGTACAGTTGCGAGATGCCCACTACGCCACAAATCATCATTTTACGAAGTAGGGAAGACACCATTATGCCATTATTCATCATTCTGCGGAGACGCGAAGTAACCGCTACACATCCGTAAGGCATTACGTGCACGTTGTTGGCGCTGTGGCTGAAGACAATGAAGAATCATGCCTGAACACTTTGTAATCGGTGGGAAGCCTTAAACCACCCACTCGTTACGCAATGCATATGATGTGACGCCTGGTGTGATTTCACTCTTCCACCACGCAATATTATATCTGTTAAAGTGATTCTACGCCCGATACGACGCATGTGTAGGGTTTGCCTTACCGAAGGAGTATGAAGCACTGGCGAATACTCGACTGCAACGCAGAATGACTGCATACGATTCCGCCTTCAACACTGTTCTCTCTATATATATCTCTCTCATTGTGTGCGATAGCTACGGCTGAAAACTACGTCACCAAATGCGGCTGTTTTTGTGACGTCACAACCTCTTACACGCTGTAAAAAGAACAAACACGGCGCCGTTAACACTACGTTCGTTCGCGCTGTCAGTATCGATAAGTCCAACAAACTACTCCAAACAAACACCCTGCTAACGCACGCTTCCGTAATCCATGTCGGTATACTCAAGAATGTGCGCGCAACTCCCCGAGGAGCAGTGTGCTTCGCTCGAACTCGGAATTGCTTCCGGTCGAAGTCACCGAAAAAAATTAAGGCAGCTTCGCTCTAGACGTGCCAAGCCTGAAGGAAGTGCAGAGCTGGGCAGCCTTCTTTGCTTCTCTTCGGTTTTCTCTTTCTTTCCTTCTCTCTTTCTTTCTTTTTCTCTTTTCCAGTTTTTCTTCTGTCTTTTTTTCCTCTCTTTATTTCTATTTATTTCTATTTTCTTCCCACTGTTTCGTTTCTTTCTCTCTGTTTGTATTTCTCGCTTGCTTCCTCTTTTTTTTTCTATTATTTTACGTGGTTCTGCCTGCGTTACGCCAGGCGACGACAGCATACGACAGCAAGGGCCCCTAAAGTGCTCAGCACTTTATATCATCATCAAGGCGCTCGAATAACAAGAGGTAGAAGACATCTCCTTGGCACTAGCGCGCGCTCAATATGCTACAGATGGCTATGGTATACACGTGGTTTTACCCAAGTTACGCCAAGCGATGACAGCATACGACAGCATACGACAGCCCGGGCCCCTAAAGTGTTCCGCACTTAGAACCATCTCGCGTGAGCACATACCGACGCGAGAAAAAGTCCTACGGTCCCCCTCATGCATTCGCTTAAAACGACTCGAAGTCAAAAAGCCATCATCATCTTCTTCCCAGTTGGTTGCATTGATTCGCCAAATAAAGAGTTCAATCTTTACCCGTTTTACGGCTGCGTTCTTCACCGTCAAAAGCACGTTCATTCATTTCCCGCCTATATCTCGTCCACTGTACAGTACGATGATCTCTCCAAGCGATCTCCAATTTACCCCATCTTCCGCAGTCTGGTTCCATTTTGTGGCTGCCAACTTCTTGATTTCGTCACTCCATCTAACCATCTGTCGTACTCGGCCTACGTTTCCCGTCTCTTGGTATCCCATTCCTTCGCTCTAACTAACCGTCGGTTACCTCCCCTTGGCATTTCGTGACCTTCTAATCACCATCACGGTCATTTACAGCCTATTTCATGTCCTCTGCAGAACGAAGGCCTCCGCCAATGGTCTCCAATTTACTCTATCCTGTGCGTTCTGGTTCCAATTTGTGCCTGCGAACGTCTTGATTTCGTCGCTCCATCTAACCATCTGTCGTCCTCGGTTACGTACCTCCTTTCTCGTTATCAATTCCGTCGCTCTAACTGACCATCGGTTATGTCTACTTAACATTACGTGACCTAACCAGGCCCACTTTCTCTTCTTAATGTCAGCTAGACAGTCGGCTACCCCTGGTTTGTTCTCTAATCCGCTCTGCTATATTCCTGTTTCTTAATATTATGCCTATCATCTTTCGTTCCATCGCACGTTGCCTTAGTCTTAACTACTCCAGTGTCTCTGTTACCCTCCAAGTTTCCGCCCCATTGGTTAGTACTGGCAATGTACAATGGTTGTACTCTTCCAGCTTTGTGGACAGCGGTAAATTGCCTGTAATTATTTTCGAATCTCGGCCGCAAGCGCTCCAGCCATTTCTTATTCTTACGTGAATTTACTTTTCTTAAGTGGGCTCCCCTATCATTAATTGGCCTTGGTATTCTTGTACGGACCCCAGAGGTTAATTGGTCGCAAATTGTGAACTCGCTCTCTTTCGCGAGGCTATTAATCATTATACTCGTCTTTCGCGTATTCATATTTAGCCTCTGTCAGTACTTTCTCGCTTTACGTATTCGATCATTTTTGTGCAATTCGTCGCCATCATTGCTGAAGAGCCCTATGTCATCCGCAAATCGTAGGTTGCTCAGATATCCTAGAGCTGTCAGTCTTTATTCCTATTTCTATCCAGTCCAGTTGTTTAAATACTCGCTCTAAGCATGCAGTCAACAACGTTGGAGAGATTGATACCCACTGTCTGACTCTTCCTTTATCACACTTCCATTTGCTTTTATTGTGGGGAAGCAAAGTAGCTGCGGAGGTTTTGTAGATGTTGGCTAAACTACTTGTGTTCTAAGTACCCCTTGACGACGAAATGTTCCAAGACTGCTAGTATCTCTACCGAGTCGAATGCCCCTTCTTAGACTATGAAAGCCATACAAAGGGGTTTCGTGCAGTACAGATTTCTCAATGACCTGCTTGATCACACGGCTGAGATTCAGCGTAGAATATGCCTACTGGCTTGCTCCCAAGGTTGGTTAAGGTCAAGTGTTTCCCTTATTTAGTTTGAGAAAAACCTTCATAAATATTTTGTATAGCACAGAAAGTAAGCTTATGGACCTATAATTCTTCGTCTTTTATGTCTCCTTTCTTGTGTAGCTAATATAATGTTGGCATATTTCCAGTTCGCTAACACCTTTGACGTATTTAGGCATTGAGTGCAAAGTGTTGGAAGTTTCTTCCATATAAAATCCCCTCCGTCTTTCATAACATCAGCGGCTACGCCGTCTACAGAATCGGTGGTTACGTATGGGACTATATGTGCCTTCTTCGACTTCACAATCACGGAACATGTATCTAAGGTAACGCCCGTGTGTGCCAAGTCACTGTCCTCGTCTTCTGTGCATTTACCCTGTGGAGGATGTACAACTTTTCTGAGAGTAGAAGTCTTCTGCCATATCCACTATGACGTTTAAACTGCTGATAATGCGGTCCTGCTTGTCTTTTAGTGCGTGTATTTTGGTTCTTCCTAAACTGAGTTTCCTTTGAGCTGTTCTAATGCTACCGCCTTTTTAAAGACGATAGTCTTTCTTGGGATACTTGAACGCAGAAATTTTAGTCTGTCTGTCTGTCACACGATTCAGCCACCCGACCAAAGTTTAAGCCCTTGCTGAACGCCCAGCCATCTTGAACTTGTAGCTGCGTTCATACTTGTGAACACTGTCGATAAAAAAGCAATTTTTACGCATATCTGAGGCGCAACATCAATACGTAAGTATTAGGTGCTGTGTTCCTTTATTAGAAAATACATAGATATGTAATTCTAAAGACCCTAGTGTTTGTTATAGGCTGCGCTGAAAATGCGACGCTATGCACGAAAAAGCCCTCTGCCGACGATATGGTGCGGCCACCTGGCAGCACGATATCGGGTGCTTATACCCTTTATGGTCGCTTTCCCGGTATGTGTGTATATGGCATGCAGCTGTTGCGGGACCCACTCAGACGTTATTCACTACAGTCCTCTGCCCATTCCACGCCTTCGGCGGCAACAATCGTCTCACACCGAAAAAAACTGAACCCCGACATACCGCGTGCAAAAGGTAAGAGACGTATCAGGGTCACAAATGCAAGGCTGCATGCTGCCCCGCAACGTGATCCTGTCACTGCAGATATACCTACTGCACACGCATGCACACAGCAAGCAAGGGCCGCACCCGCTGTGAGACGCGTCTGGGAAGAAACAATTCGCCGGGTTCGCTTTACACGCGTCACCTGCGCTGGAGGAGGCGTACGGCAAATTGCCGGCTGACAGAGTGAATCACCCCTAATTTGCCCCGTCTCTTCGAAACTGGTTCTGCATGCTGCGCCCCCTTTGAGAAGCTGAGAGAGGACTCTCCCTTCACCTTCCTGGCCAACCGCGTACGCTAAGCAAAGCAAAACAAACAAAATCTCAGCTCGATTCAACCTTGTCGGTCTTGATGTAAGCGCCCAGTATACATTCGAAAGTATGTTTCTTCACCGCCCGCGTTTAACTAATCAACTGCGTTGAACGGAAAACTGCATCCTTGAACGTCACGTTACGCTGTGGACAACAGTTTGGACATTTCTTTCCGCAAACAGCGTAATTTGGATGGCAGCGTCTTAACTAAGTAACCCGAATCGTTAACATGCATACGCAGCGATTATGGCTGCTGCGGCTCTGACAACATCAGCCAAGATGGGTACCAGCAGTACGGCTGGCTAATCTGAAATTCACGATGTGACGAGGCATACTGACAGCTGCTACCGTACACTGGAATAGATTTTAGCGCAAAAATACGGGACACGAGAAGACAAGACGAGACAAAACAACTTGGTAGACGACTCGTTCAGTCGTCTTGTCCTTCTTGTCTATTCCAGACTCAAGTCTATTCCAGACTATGAACCAACACGCCCAGCAAAGCGTTTTATTATGCTACCGTATTCATGCTGCTTTATGGGTCTGAAATTTGAAGTTTATGAAAGCCATTTTTTTTTTACACACAATGCATTTTTAGAATTTCCTGGACCCAACCAAACTGCTAAATGTCCCGGTTAAAGGGATGTGGGTGTCTTTCGTTCAGCCCTGCTACTCCACAACTATCCTTTGTAGAATGTTCTTAGCACTGCGCTGAACAAATTAGACGACAGACCGTTATCGGAAGCGAAGATCCTCGGATCATCACCCGACTCTCTGCAGGCCAGTAAAGCGACGCGTGCATTTATATTGTTTCTTTTTTTTTTAATTGACCGGACTAAGCGATCAGTTTTAGGCATGCAATGGACGGGCGCACATGTACCCTCATAGTACCTTGTTCCATCTTCTTTCTTTTTTTTAACCATTCCATCCCTTAATCCCAATGTAGGGTAGCAAACCGGACAACCGTCTCGTTGACCTCCCTGCATTTCCTCCTCCTTGACCCCTGCCCTCTCCCCTGTCTTGTATCTTGAAAAACTCACACAAGTGATGAAGGCAGTATGGACGTCACTCGTAACAAAAGGCAGTTTACTGCATAGCAGGGAGAAGTATGAAAAGTGGACAGATGTCCGTAGCAGGAGACTATAAGAGTCAGTATAACTTTGCTTCTTCGTGTCAAATAGTGTGCAGTATAGATTTCGGTAAATATTCACAGAGCACAAGCTGGAAGCCCTCTTGAAAGTTCTCTTCTGCTAAGCGCTTCCGCAGTGATATCGCTTCTTTCCCAGTTGTCACATTCGCGAAGTGCGTGCGTGGAACACTTAGAGCGAATGAAGCACGCATCAACAAGAATCTAGAGTTTCCAAGAGGACGGACCGCCTCTGTACAACAGAGCAGGGCCTTTGAGACTCGGGGGCCGTAGCCCTCTCTCGAACAACAACGCTCAAGAGTATATTGTTCTGTCGAACGCAGCGCACAGCAAGCATTTGATTTGCTTCCAAACATGGGTTGACGTAGACTTGGCATTCTTACAGAATACCAAGTCCATTACTATCCTTCACTCAGGTACAATGGCTTCAAATCGTCGATTCTCGCTTTGGCTGCTGTTCAGCATGAGGCAAAAACTGCGCACACTTTACGAAGACAGACAGAAAGAACGCGAGGCATGAGGAACACGAGGAATGGACGTGTTGATTAGTCGCAAGTCGGCTAGCATGAGACTGCCCCTAGGAAATACTGTGACCTGCCTCGAAGATAATGAGCTTTCCCTTCTTCCTGCGGATAAAGAAGGAGGCTTTGCGTCATACCCAAAGGCGAGTACCTGGCCAAAGTCCTTGAATTCATCGGTTCGTCCTTTGAATACAGCAACGCGTGCCTAATCAAGGTAAAGAACAGAACCTAGAGACTGTCTGAACGCATATACCTTGACAAGTTACGTTGTCAGCGCCTCTGCCTCGTGTTCCTTCTGTCCGTCTTCGTAAAGTGTGCGCTGTTTTCGCCTTATTATCAACAACAAGCTAGCTCGAGATGCGTTGTTCCTGCTGTTCAGGTCAACCATAATCGCTCAGGGCCCACGGATAACTGACACCTTGTTGGTTCTAATTGTTTCGCGCCACACCTGAGGTAACGTTCCGAGCCACGCCGACAATAGCCTCGACCACTGACCAACCAAAACCAGCGTGTACATGACGCAGACGATGAAGGAGGGATGAGTCATCTGAACTCCACGCGGAAAGGATTTAAGCGCGAACCTCGAGAAAGAAGCACCTGCGCGTATCTTCCCTCTGACCCCTCCTCCCTCCACAACCACTCGCAAACTGCTTGTTGCGTAAACCAGTTTGCCTGGTTCATATACTACGCGGAGGGCCACCGCACCACCACCACCCCTGCGCGTACGCATCCTACCGCAGCCGCGCAACAACCCCTAGGCCTACTTGCCGTACGTCTTGACGCAACCGTGGTGGACCCCCAGCGAGACACGGCTGCGATGCGCGCCGCTCTACGCGGGGTCATCTTCGCGCAGTCGTTCCAGCGCGTGCGTGCACACGCACGCACAACCCTACGCGTATGCGAGGGCCGGCTGGACACAGGTGCGGCTCGCCGCGGGAAGTCCCGTGTGGCCACCGTTGCCCGCACGCCCACGCGTACGCGCTTCGTCCGCCTCCTCGGCCTTTCCCAACCTGCTCTTGCAGCAGGAGCGTCCGTCCGTCTGTGCGTGCTTCCGCGCTGTGCGGCTCGATTCGCGTCGCGTTTTGAGCGAACTCGGCAGAGCGGACGAGCCTGCTGCCAAGCCAAGCCGTGTTGCGGTAATCAGAAGAAGAAACCCCCAAAAAGACAGCAAAAGCGGCGTTGCTCTTCGTGAGCTTTAGAAAGTACGCTCGTGGCACACGGTAAGGGACAATATGGACGAGCGTCTGCCGAAAACTTGTCTGGTCCAGGTCCGGCGTAGATTTATGGCTGAAGCGGGTACGAGGAAAATGTATATGGCAGCGAGAAGTGCGGAAACGCATTGCTCTATGGAGGGCTCGCCTTTTGTTCAAGAGGGGTCAAGAAGGCTAGCTTGGCAGTGTGCGAGCAGCAACGTCTTGTCATCGTCGTGCTTTTTGTCTTTCGCTGCGTGTTTGCTTTGTTGTACCGTTGTTGTATTTGTTTATGTTCGCAACTTACACAACAAGGCATGGGTGCGAGTCTGTTTATTTTGCTAGGTTCCGCTCACGCTTTGTAGCCACCCTGAAAACGCGGCACCGTTTAACGGAAGGGGCAGAACAAATGCACTCCGGCTTCTCTTTGCTTACTTAAGCTCGCAGGTGGGAAGGGTGCGGGTACCAGCTTTTCGGCGTGTTCCACAGGAAGTGGCCGTACACGAGGCTGGATGTCGTTGTACGAGCGCTGCGCTCTGTGCCATTGATCATCTCGAGACGTACTTTTGTCTTTTCTGGTTTCTTCTGTTCTGACTACAGCGTTCTTGCACGACTATACCAGCACGACACGAACCTTCATCCGCGCACTGTATAGTCTCAACTGTATTAGCCACATAGGCCGGCATGCTCACTCAAAAGTACACCAACCCATGAACTTATGCCATAAATTTATGCCCATCATTGTTTACCTAGTATAGAACGACGCATGACAACCCCCACTTCACCACCAAGTCGGTGTACTCCAGACCTTCCGCCGACAAAGTTTTTGGATCACCGCTGGCCAGTGGAGACTTGCGGGTACTTATT
The DNA here is from genome assembly GCF_013339695.2 of Rhipicephalus sanguineus. NCBI lineage: Eukaryota > Metazoa > Arthropoda > Arachnida > Ixodida > Ixodidae > Rhipicephalus > Rhipicephalus sanguineus. Next base: position 39,512,855 of record NC_051184.2, on the reverse strand, counting down.
TTTCGCGAAAATGCACGCAGCAGTTAGTAAACGCACGCTATCAATCATAATTTCATGGAACCTAGATCAGGAAGATCGTTCGCTTTCTGTGACTGCGAGCCCAAGCTACACACCTGCGATAGGGAAGGCCGCAGTTGCAAACTGCGAGTCATTTCTGACCAGCTTGAACCTTGTGCCCCCCGAATTACCCGACTCGAGAATTTGACAGCGACAGCTCGTACTAAATTCTATTTCGTGTATTTTTGTGCTGCTGAAGTGGCTATATCATCACGTTTACTAAAATGGTGTTACCTTCTAAGGGTGAGGCTGCTAGCCTCGGGATCCGCTCATACACCTGCAGTTCTATTAAACTGTTAGGATGCGTACCTCAGAAATAATTGTTGTTGTGCTAGTCGGTTCATAGTTGGCACTTGACCATAAAACTGCGGCCACTTAGCGAGTAACATCGATGCAAGGTGTACCTGCTGAATAGATGTTTATGTACACGAACTACGTGTGTATAATTTCTCAAACGCGTGCTTTCCTAAGTTAGCTCTATGATAATTCGTGAAAAAGAGATACACATTTTTCATGATCTGCTGAGTACACAAGTATGTTAGCCTGGTTTATCGCCCGACTTGTATAACACACACAGTCAGACACAAACATGCACAGAGGGGGTTAACCAACGCGGTTTTCGTTGAATCTTGTCGGGAACAGAAACCCCCGCAAAACTTTCATGGTGCGCAAAGCGAAGGCGCCGCTTTGTCCAGGACCAAGAACGTGTCGCAAGTCGAGCATACATAAATTCATCTCATCAGGTATGCGAACACTGTGGCACCGTTGTTCCATGGACCTATATCTTTCTCCGGCAAAACTGGCTAACTTGAACGCTCGCAGACAGTGCGATAATGCGAAGTCGATTTTAAGACTCGACGCCCTTAAAGTGTTACATAACGTATTGACCACGAATGAGGAGTGAAAAATTCCTCGCACGCTGTTCGCTCCAGTTCGCCGGTTACGACATCTCTGTTAATACTTTGTTACTTTAACGACTGGACAGCATAGCGGAACGGTGGCAGTGTTCCAAATGCTTGCCTTCGCCGACGCTCATCTGTTACAAAACGTGACACCTACAGCGATCGACGCCTATAATAAATGACAGTTTCAATTAAGTGCGATAACGAATGGCCGTTTTGTAACCAGCCTGTGGAAACAGCTAAGTTCCAGCTAGCGCTGGTCCGTGCCAGGTTTTTTTGCATGCGCTACCGCTGTTGCGTAATCATATATAGCGACTTACTGCAGTTGCCTTCTGAACACCCCCACCGTTTTAAATTCTGTCTATGGCATCATCCTTCTTTGTTCGTTATGCGAGGTTTAATGCCTTGTCGTGCGCGTTTGTCGTATGTTTAGTTTCTTTTTGTTGGTGCTTAGTGTTGGTTTAAGTCTTTTCGTTCGTTTTGTGTAGCTTTAGCGCATTTTTTATGGGTGTATTTGGTCTATTTAATGTATCGTTTAGTATCGTTTCGCGGGTGTTTAGGTTTACGCCTTTTTGTCTATTTAGGGCAGCTCTAACACGTTTCTGTGTATGTAGGAAAGGTATGCCCCTTTGTGTCCGTTTTCAGTAGATGTAACTCCTTTTTTTTCTCCGTCTCGTGGAAGTCCACGCCTTTTTTAAATCCTTTTCAAGCGGGTTTTACACCTTGAATAAGGAGTTTCTTCATTCGGGCCTCGTTCGTACGCTGCACTGCGAGAACTGCACCGACGCGTCGACTTAATCCCGCAGCCGCTCGTCTGACGGTCTTCGATAGGCGGCCGCTACATCTTCCGGGAAGCAGGGCTGCGCAACCACGAAACGAAAATAAATGCAAGAAAAACAGATTAAGAAGAAGAAGAAGAATTCAATGAGTGATGCGAAGAATAGCCAGCGAGAGCGGAGGAGCTGTACCCTCCGGCGCGCTTCCTCGCCGGCCAAGACAACGAAAGCCAAAGAAAAAAAGAAAAAAGACAACGGGGAGCGTCCAGAGGATGGCGTGGGTGTAGCGGCGATTAGCCGGACCTCGCCTCTGGACTGGCCGGCCGCTGCCGCGCGGCTGCTGCAGCCCGGCAATAAAGCGGCCGCGCGCTAATTGAAATATGCAAATGGCACACCCCTTTTCTCTCCCCCCCCTCCCCTCCCCCCGCTCTTCCTCGCTCCAAGCTGCGCGCAAAATCTTCTTCCTCACTGCGCCCGAAGCGACCGCACGTGCATCATCGCCTGTTCTTGTGCACCTCCGAAACTGGTCATCTTTGGCCCGCGGACTTTCGTTGTTTTATTGCGGGCACGCTCTTCGCAGTTCTTTTCTCGTAGTTAAGACGGACTTTGCGGCGTAAAGAAAAAGCGAAGGACCCCCCGCGGCTTAGAGGACGGGGAGGGGAAGTAGTTAGCGAGCGCGCCATCTTGTTTCTCGAACCCCGCGCACGCTCCTATAAGGGTGACCGTGCATTACCGAACTACGCCAGTCATATATAGCATACTGGTGGTTTACCGCGATAGTTGTGGTAGCTATGGAGGGCCCTTTCTTTTTCGGAAGGCGAGAGTGTGGGTCTTGGTTGTGGCGGTCGAGTGGTTTTGCCGCAACAAGCGAACGGATGTATGTTCCTTGTTGAAGGTGCGCCCCTGGGACTGAGAGAGGTGCGGTAGCCGTCGGACTAATTAATTGAAGTAGCGGCAGAGTGTCGGTCATCTCAAAACGCTAACGAACACACTGTAGGCACAGAGGGCAATGAATCCTTAGAAGCTTTGCTTGGTTTCAAGATAATGAGCCGACAGAGTGAAAAATGAATGCTCGCGCTCTGGTTCGGGATGCTCCGCTCGGTGTCAATGTTCGCGTTTGAACAGTTGTATTACGATGCGTCTTCAGACGGGACGTTCATTAGCGCGATGCCTTCTTGTGATTACATGAGCCCAGTTTTCAGCCTTCTTTTCTGTGCCGGTAGTTCTCAGTTTATAGACGCCAGTGTGTATCGGATATATGGAGCTATTCTGATGTCAGATTTGAAGTCTGAAGTATTTGATTTCTGTCCGCCTGCGCCTGCAGCTCGGTCCAGCTGCAACCCAATACTTAAAAATTTGTCATCCTAACGCTAAAGAAAGAAAGCTGCCTCTCGGGATGGTATGTACGCCATTTGAAAAATGGCACCTCGGTGTATCTCAATGAACTTGGCAGCTCAGGTTGTTCAACTCAAGCTCTTCCGGTACGACGCCCCGAAACTGCACGTCGTCGCCTACGATAGGCGTTCCATCGAAAGGCCCCCGGAGAAGTTCTATACTGCGTTGGGGATATCTCAGTGTATGTACCTTGCTACGTTTCAGCGATAGCGCTGTTATTGTAACCACAAATGAAACAAGAAATAAATAATAAGAGAATTATGGATAGGTGGCAAGCGCGTATGAAACCTTACTTATATGCTCGAATATATCCAGAACAGTGCCTCCAGATTCGTTATCTCGAATTACTCCAGTAACGTAATTACCACTAGTGCAACAACCCAGCTTGACCTTTCACCTCTTGAATGTCGCCGTAAAATTTCACGTCTAGGTCTTTATTATAAATTCCTCGAATCCGTGCCACCAGACATTGCATTCATCAGTCATCGTGCCATTATCATCCCAAAGCCGTACATCCCGTACGCGCCCGTACTAACATCTTCCAGAAGTCTTCTTTTTTACTTCAAACGGCACAACATTGTAACGGTCATCCCGCCCACAATCGCCATCTTAAATAATTTCACTCAATTTAAAACGACCGTAAAGTGTCATTACTTATCATACTAACTGTTGCTTTTTTTTGCCCACCCTTCATGTATACTATCCCTCAGGGACCCTTGAGGTGTGATTAAATAGATGAATAAAAATAAAAAACAACTAAACGCTGACCTGCGGAAAGAGAGCCATAAGCATTCCGTGCCTGATGCGGCCATCAAACTCACGAAGTAATACAGAAAACGCATCTGCTGTAAGGTTGTTGTTGTTGTTACCTCAAAAATTGGTTTCAAACACGTGAAAGGGATTGGCCTCAATGTTGTTAATAATGAAGGTGCAACATAGAAGCGAATGAAACAAAATTAGCCACTCAATAACCACTAAAACAATAGGAAGGATGAAACATGGTGAAAAAGAATCATGTACAGCGAATTCTCATTCAGAAAGAAATGGATGGAAATTTACGAAAAAAAAATTGCGTGTTGTGGTCGGTAACACTAACAGCGCAATCTTCGGGACGCTTCAGTGAATCTATGTAAAGCAGTTAGAACAGCAGCCGCCGCTTGCGCCTAACTGATAGGCTCCTAAAGACAAAATATTTTATGTTGATGGCCGACCTCTCTGTCTTCAAATCAATCATTTCTCTCTTTTGATGCTCGCAATGTTAACAAATATATGCCCAGTGTCCTACATATAGGACGCTTCTTTGATGCACTTCCTTTCTTTAGCTGATGACTAGCGCCATCTACAGGACATCAAGCAGGCCTCATTCTCAACGTGTGCAAGCCTACACATTGCTTGCTTTACATGCTGCCACGTGCCGACCGTTTTCTCCGGGAAAACGCGTGCTTTGTATGAAATACGTCATGGAGAGGCAGAAGTGCAATGTCGGTGTGCACGTGAAATGATTCAAGGCTTACCACACCCGCACATGGCACCCCTAATGCCCAATGTCCTATATGTATAGGACCACTTAAAAAACAGTATTGCATTTACCTAGCAGTAAATACAGAACTTGTGCTTTCTTTTGAGGGTAGAAGTACACTTTCTGTGAAAAAAATATTTTGGTCATTTTTTCTGGGTTTGGGCAGTAATGGGTTAAGCGCAGCTTACCGGTCAGCATTGTGAGAAAAGTTCTACGGAGGAAGGAAAAGAGGCGGCATGACAGGAGAAAAACGATCAATTGTTTTCTGTCTGACAGCTTTGTTCGAATTTTTTTGTTTACCTTTTTTGCTTCTTTGATTCCCCAATACTCTCCCCAGATGAAGGGTAGCAATCCGGGTAGCAATCCAAGTCTATCCTCGTCCTCGTCACCACTGAAAACATCAGCCATCAGCATCCTGTCTTGTCCGGCGCAATAATGTGACCTCCGACTTCACGACGCGGTTATATATATAGATTTCAGTATTATCACTCTCAGTAAACTTATAAGGATCGCGTGGATGTGTATTTTCGTTTAAATTGTGTGCAGCCAAAACATATGTTCTTTTAGAAATATCTTGTCGAATTTTTCATGCCACGTCTTTGTCAGACTGACTATTACTGGCCAGGATTCTTCGCCAGCTCAATCTATCTCAAAGTCACCTCAGCTAGCAGGCCGCAGTCAAAGTTAAGTTGGAATAAATCCTTTAGAATCATGGATTCACCCGGCTTTTGGAACATTTTAGCAAACTGTAGTCTCCGGCAAAGGTCGGGAGTGAAGAAGTCAGCTAACGTTGACATTTCAAAGAAGGCATTTTGCCATATCTCATATATGGGCATATTCCGAAGGGAACTTGACATCAGAATTCGAGAAAGATATGGATAATGATATCCAGAATAGTTGAAATCAGGATGGCGATTCCGAAATATGGTGTTTTCGTTCGACGGTTATGTTTCAAAGCATAAAAACCGCACGGGGTGCCTCGCGAAAAGCATGCTTCAAACCAGTAAAGTCTGTACAGCTCATGAACAAACATCATTAAGAAATATTTTAAATATATATATGTTGGACGAAGACATTCATTTGCAGGCCAGGCCAGGCCGCTGGCGAAAGGTCCGCGGGCCGCATGTTTGAGACCCCTGATATATGCAAAGAAACCGAGATGTTTCAACGCTTGCAAAGAGAATTCACAGGCGAAATGTCCTTTAATCATTCACGCTCCTAAGCATGTACGCCATCGTATTCGTGCGCCCGTCTGCGTACACCCACATTTCCTGTTTTCAGGGTGAAAAAAAATATTATTCCACGTTTTCCGACTTCAAGGTTGCGACTATAGAACAACTCAAAACAGTCTTCTAGAGCGTAAAGTACTTTACATTGCGCACACGTGCTACGACAGTGCGGGGATGAGAAGGTCGAGTAAAAGATTTTTGTAGAGTATCCGGTGTGTCTTGGAAAAGATTCACGTACACTGTGGTGCAAGGTCGCCACAGTGCAACGTGGACACGGCCGGTACGGTCGAATCGAAAAGATCTGCCCACGCACCGTAATACCCCGGAGCGAATCTCTCGTTACTTCAGCCACCAACGCGGCTGACAAAGAGGTTTTTGAGCGTACCGGTTGATGTGTTTAAACCCAACTCGCGTGCATCTGCAGCGTTTATACAGAAAGGGAACGCGTCGCTTCGTCTGTGTTTGTGAGGGGACCGAATCTAACCGTTTTCTCGTAAGGTTCATGCGGAGCAAGGTGTAATGGATAGAAATTGAGAGTTGATATGATGAGCCTACAATGTGTTCTAATATTGTAGGCCGTGGAAGTATCAGCACCATATAGCAAAGCTAATCAACGGCACGATCTTACGCATTATGGTGTGTGCATGCATCGACGTCACAGCGCCGCCTTCCCAGTATCCTGCGCACTCTTGAGCATTATACAGGGCATTTCAGTTAACTTGCTCCAAGTATTAGAAAAAAAACACGCACATGGTGTACACGTGTCGGATTGCACAGTATTGTTCTGAGCAATTATGTTCTGAGCAATATGCAGCATGTTGTGACATTTTTTTTCCAATCCGTCAAGCTGGGTAAATAATGAAGATTGCTTAACTAACTTTTAAAATATTAGCTCTAGAGAAATACTTTCAACACAAAAGTTGTATCGCTTGTTTAGAAATGTCGGATTAATACACCTATGCTTACATAACGGTCTTGTTTAGTTGTTTTTCCAACCTTTCTGTAATGTGCGCGAAATTTACAACAAAATACTTGGCGCAAGTTAGCTAAAACGCCCTGTATATCGCGGTATTCAAGACCTTTAGCGCGCGAGCACGGAGCATCTCCGCGGGTGGTAGTCGGGGTGCGCTGCATGTTTGTACACAAACAGGCAGCTCGGAAGCATACAAAAAAAAAAGAATAGCGCTTATTCGCTCGTTTGCACTTCGAAAAGCAACCATAGCAAAGTAGCTCTTAAAGATCGTCAGGACGCTTATCTACGTTTGTGCTGCTTACATAAACACCTGTCCATTCATGCTACCTCGTGCTGGTCGCTTAGAAACAAAAACCAGTAGAGTTCCCTTTTTCTTTGCCCTTTAGTGTCGTGTTATGTTCGTGAACATGTTTCGTGAACATGTTTGTTTTTAGGTCTGACTGCTTAGAAACGAAGGGCATTAGACTCACGAACCCGCGGTCTCCAGGCACGTTCGCGGCCCACGGTGTCCATATAACCACACGAGCTCTAAGCGCAAGAAGTTGTGTATCACAAAGACGCACGAGGCCGTTCAACGAACCGCGCAATAACCGAGAACGACGGCGTGCTCATCGCGAAAGCGTGCAGAAGAGCGGGATGGAAGATAATGAAATGAACGACGGCGTGGCGTTGCGAGCACCACCACCACGTGTGCGTACGTGCAAGGGGCCATGCTCGAATTAGCGGCGAGCGTGCCACGAAAACCTAAAGTGCATGGTGCGGCCGCGAGCCCCTTCTGCTGGTCTTCTCACGTGGTTCGCGATCGAGGGGACCCTCAAGTCTTCCTGCCTCGTTGGGCGCTCTTGTTCCGCGTTGCTGGCTCCGCCGAGGCCTCGTGATGCGGTGTATATAGAGCCGTCATGCTTCGTTTTCCGCCCGCGCAGAGAATATTGCGCGCGTGTGCGCCCCGTACGCCGACGCAGATTAGTTGTGGCCGCGTGACGATGCTAGCGGCCCCTCCCCTCATTCTGCAGCGTGGTTTTGTGTAGCATGACGGCCGAGGACAACGGCAGAAGGATGGTCTTCCCTTATATGGGAGCTCGGTTCGTGTGTTCTCGTCAGAAATTGGACCCTGCGGCTGGAGTTATTATAGGCACTAGCTGCTCCGCAGGTGCCCCCTATTTAATAGAATACATTCTTCGGTTAGTTGGTGTAGTCTGGTACACATAGTTTGTAGGCACAATTGATTACGACATGAGAAAGACTGAAAAGATACACGCATGAAGCACCACATGCGAGTGTTGCCAGATTTAGGACAGTCTTACTGCGCCTGCTCAAACTGAAACATTGGTGTCCGGAAAACGGCTCCGGGACACCTCGTGTGATCTCTTACTTTGAAGAGCGTTTCTTCGAAGCGTGACGTGTGCAGGAAAGAACTTGCCGTCGTAGCCGAAAGCGTGAATCACTCTTTTTATTAAAGTAAAAATAAATAAGGAGTTGTCGCCATTTCCTGACGATGGCTTTCCCTTTCGCACGCCTGTGAGGATAAAAATAAAATTTGAGAAAGAATATACCCTTGAGTTCTGTTAACTGAAGGCTCATCACAAGTGTCTTCGAAAAAGAAGAAAAAAACGTTGAAGCACCTTCATTGCTTTGTGCTTATACCGTCCGTGAAGCAGTCCCGCATGCTTCAGTGATTTCACTGCCTCTTGTTCTTTCTTTCTTCTCTTCGCTCCACTCTCCCTCTCTCTCTCTCTCATCTTTCCATTCTCCTTCCCCAGCGTAGGGTAGCCAACCTGAAGCTTTTCTGGTTAGACTCCCGGCCTTCTGCCTTTGTTTACTTTTTTCATGTCGTTGTTTTGGCAAGCAAAACAGCATAATCTAATTTTTTTTTCTGCTGTAAAGACGAGCGATGTGCACTGGTAACATGTGTCTACCTCTCATCCGTGTCCAACACGAGAAGACCTGGGCTTTTACTTACGGAAACATCTTACGGTAGAACTTTTCGTAAGAGAAATTTGAAGTAACTCTGGCGCTGGGCATATCAGCGAAGCCAGCCGACCAAGGTCAGTGACCGCTTACGAATGGAATGCTAAGTTTATCAATAAACCGCAATCGCACAGTACATTTTCGCGTTTTTCTCATACATACTAGATTTTTACAACCACCAACGACTCTATATTATGCCACTGCAGTGATAAACACCAAACTTCTGCAGTTACACCATTCATTCAGAATGTAACGCCAAAGCCGGTTACAGAAGCCAGCAATTTCGCCGGAGACGTGACGTGCGTACTCTGTGAAAACACACACACTTATCGTCTAGCGGCTAACCGGCCATAGGTATAGCAAGAAACTCTCTCTATTCGCTATAATCAAGGGGTTTCGTTACAGCCTATTTCGCTAAGACCCAGCTGCAAGCGCGTTCCTACGCTGCCGGTGGATCGTTACAAAACAGGTCGGACCGATTCACGAGAGCCGGAGGGAAGCAGCAGCATGCTATCGAAAAACACCGTCGCCTTGGAGGTGAACAGAAATAAAAGAAAGAGTGAAGTAGAAACGAAGCTAACAAAAAAAAAAGAGTTGTGGCTTGCAAGCCTTGCCGTACAAACGCGCGATTACCCAACAAGAGCCTGCGGCTATGCAGGCCGGCCGTACTACGTGGCAGGTACCGGCGCGGTTTTTCTGAATGAACCAGCCGTCTTTCACCTTTTCCCTCTCTATCCTATCTCTCTTCCCTAAGCCTGAATCGCTGGGCAAGGCGTCGTTGCGCTTTCGAGAGCAGCGTACGCGCGCCAACCCTCAGCATCTACCGTCAGGGAGAGGGGGGGGGGGGGCAGAGTGGGGCCGGATCGGCGAAGGAGGGTTAGGCCACGTCGGAAGCGGTCGAGCTGGCAGCAATCTCTCTACCGCTTCCTTGCTCGTTTATTTATTTATTTCATCCTGCCCCGTGTGTTCAATATCGCTTGGAAGTCCTGTCCGGACTGGTAGGTTTCGCCTCTTTTTTATCTTTTATCTTTTTCTTCGATTTCCGTCGCTTTTCGGATGCGCGATTTCTTTTTTTTTTTTTTTTTGCCTTCGCCGCCTTGACTCGAAGGTGTGCGGAGAAGCCCGCCGTTTCCGCAATGCTGTCGTGTAGGAAAGTTTAACTGCCGGGTACGCCCGTTCGGTTGTTGCGTACTCACTCGACTACTTACGCTTTTAACCATGTAAAAGTAACATCTGCACTTCGTAAACGCGATGTTTTCACCTCTAAGTGGTTGGTAATGTTGCGTGGGATTGCGGTTAAGGAAAGCCTGTGAAATGATCACCTTCGCGCCAAAGTTCACGTCTTAAAACCCCGCGCTAACGTATTAACAAGGCACAGGGGCTAAAAATGTTTTAAGCTTGTGGCCTAGGATATAGCTATGTAGCGAAAATATAATTTAACGTTCCCAGATAACATTCCCAGATAGCTTAGTCTTCGCTATATGTTACCAGAGCAAGAGCTACAGCTCCCCGAGTTGCGCTGTTAAAATTCTTACGCAGACAATGGAGATAATTGGTAGCCTGTCTACTTTCGAAGGCTAGGGCAAACGTAAGCCCAACTATGTAAGGGTTCCATCAATGGTACTTCGCCGTAATGAGATCAACTACCCAGAACAAGATTTGAGGGTTAACATGAGTTCGTTGACATGACAGCTGGACTACGGACCTCGGTCAGAAGAAAGAATCGTTCGCAATTGACAGAACTTAAGTTCGCAGAAGGTCGTGCAAGCGCGTCTCACAATCTACAACCGCAGCCTTTCTGAATGACTTTGCAACGCCGTCGTGTGCCTGTGTGCGTATGATGATGATGTATGTTGTTTATTGGCGCAAGGGCCATGTGATGGCCTAAGAGCGCCAGGACATGATAGCTAAAGTGAACAATGGTTATGTTAGGTGGCTGTAAAGGGGCCTAAAATTCCTCGCGCTAAAGGCGGGTAAAACATATACGTAGTAAAATTATGAGATGACGTGAGTCATGTGCATATCGAATGAATGACAAGTGATTGTGACGATAAAACAATGAGGGTATGTTGTGAGCACGAATACCTCCTCAGGGCCTTTGAGGCCAAAGGCAGGGAGGCAGGTGCTTCCTCCAATGTAGCTCCCGTAGCACCAACCTCTTTTCAGAGGTCGTGCTACGGACTGCCTGGGTATGTGACGTGAAAGCTGTGGACTTCCTTTAAAAACGCGAAGAGCGACTGATGTTTAAAAACAGGTTCCCTACCGATGAACATAGCTGGGTGTAATGGCAATTGTTGTCGGTAGGGTAATATAAAATGTTTTCTTCGTAGTGTGTCTAATTCTGTACATTGAATTAAAATGTGAAGCACGGTGAGTGGTTCACCACATTTCTCACACATGGGTCGTTCACCACCGGATAGAAGGTGTGAGTGTGTACTGTGTGTGTGTCCTGTTCTTAACCTTGTAAGTATTACTTCTGTGTGGCGTGATTTTGATACTGGCGGCCAATTACCCAGATGCGGCTTGATAACATGTAGTTTGTTTTGTGTGTGTGTGTCCCATGTGTTCTGCCAATAAGCCCTGAGCTTGCTTTTAATGAAAGGTTTTAAGTCCAGTGGAGGAACGGAAAGGAGTGTATTGGCGGCAGCATTTTCATGGGCGGAGGCTGCTAGCTGGTCAGCCAACACGTTGCCTTGGATCTCGCGGTGACCTGGCACCCAGCACACTACGACGCGCTGTTTGAGTGCGCAGACTGTGCATAGGAGTGAGTACAGGGAGACGAGGACGGGGTTTTTGTGTTTTTTCAGAGTTTTGAGGGCTGTTACCACGCTTAGGGAATCGGTGTATATTACTGCGCTTTGGAGTTTTAATTGTTTTATGTGTTTGACGGCCGCAAGTATGGCGTATGCTTCTGCTGTGAAGATGCTCGTATTCGGGTGCAGAATGCCGGCATCGGAAAAAGATGGACCAACAGCTGCGTAAGACACAGAAGTATTGGACTTTGAGGCATCGGTAAAGAATTCTGGGCAACTGTATTTGTGCTGTAGTTCGAGGAAATATGTACGGATATGTGCTATAGGCGCGTGTTTTGTAACTTCCACGAAGGATACATCACATTCTATGAGCTGCCACTGCCACGGCGGGAGATGTGCGGCAGGGGCCATCAAACAGTGTTCGAGAAGCGGCACACACATTTCCTCAGCTAAGCTCCTCACGAGAAGTGAGTAGGGCTGTCTCACCGAAGGACGGTTGTAAAACAGGGCAGAACTGGACAAATCATTAATTATGGAGTGTGACGGGTGTTCTTTGTCTGCGTTCACTTTGAGGTAATATAGAAAGGACATGTAAGATCTCTGCAGGTGGAGCGACCACTCGTTCGAGACGACGTAGAGGCTTTCTACGGGGCTGGTGCGAAAAGCACCCGTAGAAAGACGAATGCCCAAGTGGTGGACCGGGTCGAGCATTTTCAAGGCGCTTGGTGTCGCAGATTGATAGATTATCGCCCCATAATCTAGGCGCGTGCGTATTAGGCTTCTATACAGATTCATCAGACATTTTGTATCACTGCCCCATGATGTTCGCGACAAAACCTTGAGGATATTCATAGCTTTCAGACACTTGTATTTGAGATTTTTTATGTGAGGTACAAAGGTCAATTTCATGTCTAAAATTATGCCTAAAAATTTGTGTTCGGTTTTTACAGGTAGCCGCTGGCCGTGTAGGTGAATGTCCGGATCGGGATGGAGGCCTCTCCTTCTTGAAAATAAGACGCAGGTGCTTTTTTGCGGGTTAAGGCTGAACCCGTTGTCGTCTGCCCATTTGGTTAACTTTTTCAAACTAAGTTGAACTTGCCGCTCGCACATTGTAAGATTGCAGGATTTAAAACCGATTTGAACGTCATCGACATATATGCAATAAAACATGTTACGCGGGATGCACAAACGCAAAGAATTCATTTTGATAATAAAAAGTGTACAACTCAGCACGCCACCTTGCGGCACTCCTGTTTCTTGGACAAATGTTCGGGACAAGACATTGCCCACTCGAACACGGAATGTTCTATAGGATAAGTAACTTTCTATTATATCTATCATTCTTCCACGTACACCTAAGTGGGACAGGTCTCTTAATATTCCAAAGCGCCATGTGGTGTCGTAGGCCCTTTCCATATCGAGGAACACCGAAAGGAAGAATTGCTTATGGATAAAAGCGTCGCGAATTTGTGCCTCGATACGTACAAGGTGTCAGAGGTAGATCTGCCTTCTCGAAACCGCACTGGTATGGGTCAAGTAATTTGTTTGCTTCGAGGAAATGTATAAGTCGGCGGTTTATCATCTTTTCAAAAAGTTTACAGAGGCAGCTTGTTAGTGCGATGGGCCTATAGCTCGCAACGGAGGATGGGTCCTTGTCCTGTTTTAGAATAGGAATAATGATGGCTTCTTTCCAGGTCGAGGGGATCTCGCCGGAAAACCAAACCGCATTATACAGGGAAAGGAGGGCTTCTTGCGTTTCAGATGGAAGGTGTTTTAACATTTCATACACAACACGGTCGGAGCCTGGGGCAGAATTATTGCAGCAATTAAGCGATGCTTGTAGCTCAGCCATGCAGAAAGGTTCATTGTACGCTTCGTGTTTTCTGGACTTGCGATCTAATTTCTGTCTTTCGATTCTTGTTTTGTATCGCTGGAAAGCTTTAGTATAGTGCGACGAGCTGGACACCTGTTCGAAATGTTCGCCGAGGAAGTTTGCCTGGTCTTCCAAGCTGTCGCCTTGTGTGTTAACTAAAGGAAGTGAATGTGCTTGTCGACCTGCTACCCTACCGACCATGTTCCAGACTTTAGCCTCCTGTGTATATGTATTGATGCCCGATAAAAACCTCTGCCAACTTTCCTTTCTTGCTTGTCGGCGCGTTCTCCTGCCTTGAGACTTTATGTTTTTAAAATTGTCAAGATTCTCGGCTGTTGGAGAGTCTCGAAGCACCCTCCATGCTTTGTTTTGTTTTTTGCGTGCGTTTCGACAATCATTGTTCCACCACGGCACACGTCTTTTACCGGGCAGTCCAGTTGTTTGTGGGATGCACTTAGTTGCAGCATCGATGAGAAAAGCTGTAAAGTAATCTACTGCTGCATCTGTACTTAAACCACACATATCAGTCCAACTTAAGCAGGCAACTTTACGGAACTCCTCCCAATCGGCGTTGTCAATGTTCCACTTGGGAACTTGTGGAGGAGATTCATTAATTGTTGGTGCACTCAGAACTATTGGAAAGTGGTCACTTCCGTAAGGATTAATAATTACTTTCCAATTGAGTAAGGGTAGAAGCGATGGGGATATAATGCTGAGATCTATGGAGGAATAGGTATTGTTAGCCAGGTTATAATATGTTGGTTCTTTCTGATTCAACAAACACGCACCGGAAGAGAAAAGGAACTGTTCAACCAGACAACCTCGCGCATCACAGCGAGAATCGCCCCACAGACTGCTATGTGCATTCAGGTCCCCAAGGACCAGATAAGGTTCTGGTAGCTCATCTATTAAGGACTGGAATTCATGTTTTTGCAGGTGGTAGTGTGGGGGTATGTAAAGAGAACAAATGGTGACGAGTTTGTTCAGCAGGACCGCTCGAACAGCCACTGCCTCAAGGGACGTTTGGAGAGGTAAGTGTGTACATGCTATTCCTTGACTAACTACAACGGCTACACCACCGGATGACGCCATGGCATCATCCCGGTCCTTACGGAAAATGATGTAACTGCGTAGAAAGTTCGTGTGTTTGGATTTTAAGTGTGTTTCTTGTACACACAGCACTTTTGGTGAATGTTTGTGTAAAAGTTCTTGGATATCATCGAGGTTTCTGAGCAGTCCTCTGACGTTCCATTGTATAATTTGTGTTTCCATTATGGAGGTAGTGTAATGCTGTGTGTACGAAAAGGAAGTGGCTGTTGTTTAATCGGAAAGTTAGAACTCAAGTAGTAGGGCCGTCGTTGGGCCCTGTTATCGGCTTTTTAGTTTTCTTGGCGCGCTCCAGGGAGCTACGCCTCTCTTTCGGTACCAGGGGTACCGGAGTTGTGTCCATTGCCTCGTGTGAGGCACTGGACGCCCGCGTACGCGAGCTGCTGATTTGTTTTTCCGACCTCGCCTGGCGAGGCGTGGTCGTGAGACCCGACGTTCCTGGAGTAGCCGGGATCTCTGGCTTAGTTGGTGGAGCAGACTTAACTGCTGCCACCGTGGGGGCAGCCGCCACGGTCGCTGGCTCACTTTGCGTGAGCTGGGACAGTGGCGGTGGCCGACGCGACGCTGCCCCCTGACGCGTCGCATCAGCATAGCTTGGGCCGTGAAAGGCCGAACACCTTCTGCGTGCTTCTTTGAAAGATATGTTCTCTCGGACCTTCAGTGCTATGATATCTTTTTCTTTTTTCCAATTTGGACAAGAGCGTGAATACGCAGCGTGGTCGCCGTCGCAGTTCACGCAGTGTGGTGTGTCATTGCAGGTGTCCGAGGCATGGCCTTCAACACCACATTTTGCGCATGTAGGTCGACCACGGCAGCTCTGCGAGCCATGGCCAAATCTTTGACACTGAAAGCATCGGCGAGGGTTGGGGATGTAAGGTCTTACAGGTGTCCTTGTGTAGCCAGTTTCTATAGTCTGCGGTAGTTCGCTTGTGGAAAAGGTAAGGATCAGGTGTTTGGTGGGGATTTCCTGGTTATTTCTTCGGATGATGATTCGCTTTACATTTGTGACATTTTGTTCCTTCCATCCTTCCAGTAGTTCAGCCTCGGTGAGGTCAAGCAGATCAGTGTCGGATACAACTCCACGTGCTGAATTCATGGATCTATGAGGTGTTACAGTGATTGGAATGTCGCCAAAGGTTACGAGGTTGTGTAATTTCTCAAATTGTGCCTTGTCACGGAGTTCTAGAAGGAGGTCTCCACTTGCCATTTTTGTAACTTTATAGCCAGCACCTAAGGTGGCTGTCAGTGATCTTGATACTATGAAAGGGGACACGGTTCTTGCTGTTTTGTCGGTCTTCTCGCTGTGTACCACATGATAGTGTGGGAATACTTCTATGGGTCGGCTACGGAAAGTCAGGTCTTCGGTGCGTACGCACTTTGAAGCGGCACGATCACTAATGAGGGGAAATGCTCTATGCATACTAATGGAATTGGATTCGGCAGCGATGGCGGCCACCCACCACGGAGCCCAACATGGGGACGCTACAAGATTCATTGAATCGAAAACATGCAGACGCCAGCCGTACACCGCTACTATAACCAAATGCGCATAGACCGAGGTTGGCTATTTGCACAAGGTTAACCCAGGCCGCCTACGAAAACAGGGAAGTAACTGAAGGGAGTAGGAGACAGGACAGAGAGGAAAGAAACTAGGAAAGAAAAAGATCAGAGGGAGGGATAGGAAAAGGCGACCGCCGATTTCCCCTGGGTGGGTCAGCCCAGGGGTGCCGTCTACGTGAAGCAAGGGCCAAAGGGGTGTGTTGCCTCAGCCGGGGGGCCCAAAGGTCCAAGCACCCGGCGTCGGCTCAACCCCCAGGATCCCCTTTTCCCCGGACACGGCACAGCCACGCACGGCTAAGCGTGGGAGGGGGTCGAAACCCCCCCGTTAGCTCGGGTCCGTGGTGTCGCTACACACCAAACGCCTGCTTCCACAGACGCCCCTGCGGGGCTGTGTGCGTATGTGGGGATGGGGAGGGGGGGGGGGGCATTTTTTTCTTTTAATATTTTTTTATCTCTCTGACTTACTTGCAACCCTTTTCCACACCCCAGTGCAGGGTAGCAAACCAGGCACTAGCGTTTAGTTATCCTCCCTGTCTTTCCTTTTCCCTCGTCTGTCTTTACGTATTAAGAGGCATGATGAAGTAATGGACAACTCCAGATTCGACTTGAATACCTAGGTTTGTTGAATCTCAGTCCAAGTAGACCAGCTTTTTTTTTCTTATAGTTTCATATATCGAATCTATGTCCTCGAGCTCAGCAGCGCAACTCCGTGGCCACCCATTTCTTTTTTTTTTTTTCACGATGTGAGGGCGCATGCGCCCTTACCCTAGCGGAAAATGCGCGAAACATTTTGGTATGATCTCCACACGCCTCTTGATCTCGGAGGCTTTCATTCCGGAGATCCCGGTTGTCCCGGATCACCACGCAAAGCTCCGCCCTCTTACCAAAAACCTACCAAGACGGCAGAGGGTAGCACAGGAAAATGAAAAAGGCGGACTGGACTACCACGACGGTTATATCGGAATGAAGAGTGAATAGTCTGCCCAGCGTTACCTGGTAAAGTGCCTTGTTAGGCGAAGATCTGCTTGCTCGTGAGATGACAGCCGGCGAAGCCTTCGTTCTTTAGTTTTAGGTATATATGTAAGGAAATCATGCGTCAAGTTTATGGCCTAGTCAACACTGCGGGCAACACGTTAGAGATGAGCCGAGTATTTTTGTGCCAGGCCGCTACTAAGCTGATTGCTTGAAGTATGCGCACACGATACTATAGAGTGAACGGAATCATCCCAAGTGTAAAGTTGACGTCGAAGGTGCTTATTAACCACTCATTAGTAAACCCTTATCAACGCAAGTTTCTTTTTTTCAGACAATTTCTCAATGCGCGATGAAACAGTTTCGCGACAATTTTCCTGTGGCGCACATGCTTTCACGGACAGTGATAGCATAAGTGTGGCTGCTTGAGTTAATTAAATCGTATTTTTGTTAAAATTACCCAACCACAAGAATGAAGAGCAGATGTGTAGCCAAGATTTCCTATCTATCTATCTATCTATCTATCTATCTATCTATCTATCTATCTATCTATCTATCTATCTATCTATCTATCTATCTATCTATCTATCTATCTATCTATCTATCTATCTATCTATCTATCTATCTATCTATCTATCTATCTATCTATCTATCTATCTATCTATCTATCTATCTATCTATCTATCTATCTATCTATCTATCTATCTATCTATCTATCTATCTATCTATCTATCTATCTATCTATCTATCTATCTATCTATCTATCTATCTATCTATCTATCTATCTATCTACTTTTACACGTTTAACTTTAAAATTCCCCCACTCCTTTACCCAATGTAGGGCCCACCGGTCATTCTGAACTGCTTAACTTCGCTACCTTTCCTCTCTCTCTTGCCCCGCCACGGTGGTCTAGTGGTTATGGCGCTCGAGTGCTGACCCGAAGGTCGCGGGATCGAATCCCGGTCGCGGCGGCTGCATTTTCGATGAAGGCGAAAATGTCTGAGGCCCGTGTACTTAGATTTAGGTGCACGTTAAAGAACCCCAGGTGGTCGAAATTTCCGGAGCCCTCCACTACGGCGTCTCTCATAATCATATCGTGGTTTTGGGACGTTAAAACCCAGATATTATTATTATTTCCTCTCTCTCCTCTTTCATATGTTCCTTAAATCTCTTCCATCTTCGTCATCTTCGCCAGGCGTTGTACAATAAGATATCAAGCTGGAGAGCCAAGACGTTTTCGAGCATCCATCGACACGTTAAGTCTATCTTGATAGTTATAAATGAGCCGTCCACGTCGCGTAGAGCCTCCCCAACGCGATTCACAAATCTACGTGGGTGCAATCTCGTTCTCGTCACCCATGCAATCAGTTAACGCGACTGGACTTGCCGCAGAAAACGCCAAGAACACGCGGTCACCCCGTAACTAAGACAAAAAATATGGCACACAACAAAGATGCCGCCGTGGAGCGGAAAGTCTCAATGGTATCGTTGAATAAGAAAAGGAGCCGTGGCGACTGTTCGTCATGCTACATACGCAGGAGCAAGAGGGATACAGGAAAAGTTAAAAGCCCAGCAACTGAACCCTTCATACGCGTGTAGTTCATCGGCACTGCGTATCATGAACGAGTACTACAGAAGGATAAGAGATCACGTGCGGACAAAACAATAAGAATACAAGATGGCGGGCATGTTTTTTTTTTTTTTTTCGCGAAGCCAGTCTATCTAACCTCGCGTACTATACGTAAAGCCGACATCGCCGCGCGGCTTGGAGAACGAAGGTGCTGTGAAGGAAATAAGCCGAAGAAAAAAAAAAAAAAACTCAGGGATAGATAAGCAAGAAAGAAGTGGTGGTCGTTCGAAAGATGAAGTAGAAGAAGAAGCCAGCGGCGGCATCTTTCGCGTTCGGAAGCGCCCACGCGTCTCCGTGACGCGCAAGCGCAACTATCCGCACCGACGCCGAGGAAGCCAGAGGGATGCTTCGGGGTGCCCCCCCCCCCTTCCCTTCGCCAACTCGCGCGAAGCAACAACAGCGGCGAGCGTCGCAGGAACGCTTCTTTCGAAGGCCACTCGCAAAACGGCCGTATAGTGTGTTGTTGCCGCGTCTCTGCACGTCCCCTTCTCTTCCTTTCTACATTTTCCCTCCGCGCACTGAGTCGCTAGCGAAGCGATTGCGTGTGCTTATCGCAAGCCGCCGATTTATGTCCCCGTCGTCCCGCTGTCCTCCTCCTTCACCAGGTCGGTCGGTCGGGACCGTCCGCGTAGAACGGTCGCGACACTAGGCCTAGCGTCGGTCTGCACCGACTCGCAGAGGACTCGGCCGAACGCGAGACCCGATGTTGACTCGAGGAAGGATGGAGGGAGGGAGAGGACGACGACTCAAATGATTTGCACCACGCACCTGCGTCGGAAGAGTGCTGGCGTGCACGGAGCCGGGGACGAGTTATCCGCACACTGCGCTACGTTTCGAGGGGCATAAAGACTTTCTATATTTTTGAAGACGTTGCTTCTTTAGAAGTCTGGAAGAAGTAGAAGTAGGTCAAAGTAGTAGAACTAGGTAGAAGAGGTATCAGCAGAGCAATGAAAAATGTTTGGGACACGGGTTGTCGCTGGAGCCAAGGTTTCGACAAGCGCAATTGTCTTCTTCAAGGTTGCCACTTGAAGAAGCGTTGCAGCCTCTTGAAGAAGAGTTTCACTGTTGAAGAAGACAAGTCCGCTTGTCGAAACCTTGGCTCCAGCAGCACGCCATGTTCTAAGGATTTTTCATTGCTTCAAGATTCCATTTTCCCCAGAACTGCACCTGATAAGTGGAGCAAGAAGTAGAAGTTATGTAAAAGCCATAAAGAAAGGCGTCTTCTAGACGTCTTTCTGTATAGCTTCTACCTAACCTTTCTATATTAAGACAACGTTCGAAACTTTCTGTATAGATGACAACGTATCATACATGGAAGGACTACACTTCTTTAACAGGCCTCCATTAGCAGACCTTCCATAGCATCTACGTCTGCTCAGGAATGCTTGCACTGTAGACTGGGTCACAGGCTACGATAATTTCTAGCCGATTTTGAATTGGCTCAAGTGCAAGCTTTCCCTAGTTAACGACTGCAATTATTCGCTTACCACACACTAGCCCTAGGCAATGTTGGCTGAATGATGACTGTTGTTTATCTGCTTTTATAGTACAGCTACACTGACTTCTCTAAATCACGATGCAATGGGTGAGTGAGGATCAATGGAATAGACTTAGAAAAAAAAAAAAGAAGCAGAAAGGGAAGATGGCTTTCGCCTTGGAGTCGTCTTGGGCGAATGCCTAACGGACCGTGCTTTCTTTCACTTTGCGGGCATCAACAAAACTGTACGTTACCCTAACATGGAGAAATCTTGAGTGTCCAAGGGATGTTTTGCATCTTCCGACTTTGTTTCGGAGTACAAGACACAGATTGTCCCGGATGTACAAGTGCGGAATGAATGACAGAAAAGAAAAAAAACACAAACAGAGGAAGTGTGATTGATGTGTAGAGCGCTTCCGACAGAGACGTACCTGGGGAAATAACATGAATAAGTCAATACCTCGAAAAACTGAAGGAAACGCGTGATAAAAAAATATATGAAAGAAAAAGACTGCTATGGGCTATCGAACTCTGCTCTCCGACTCGGTGTCGCCGAGCCGCCGCCACTTTAAAGAAAGAAGCCTACATAAAACGAACGAAAACTTGCAAAAAAAAAAAAGAACCTGTCGCCTCTTTGCTCTCTTTCTGCGGAGCGGCGGATCTCTCTTACGTATACGCGACATTTGCGTTCTCATTCCAAAATCTGTACGCACAGACGACGTCAGCCGATATATATATATATATATATATATATATATATATATATATATATATATATATATATATATATATATATATATATATATATATATATATGCTCAGAGACAAGAGACGAACTCGTATACAAAAGTGTGCGCCCAGCTCGAACTTTGCCCGGAAACGGCGTTTATCTTTTTTTTTCTTTTGTGAGTGAGTGAGGGTTTATCGAATATATTTTTACCGCGCGCCATCTCCTCCTCTTTCTGTGTCTGTTTGTTCTGACTTGCTGTTTCCTTCGCCCATGTTCTCACCTGAGCAAACATTCGGGGGACGCCGGTGTGGCGCCTTCCTTCCCGCCAGCTAGAACGCTCGTGTAGAGTGCGTGCGGCCGCCGCCACCACCGGCGACGATGACTTTGCATAAACGCGATTCCCATGTTCATATCATATTTTTATCTCTTTGCATAACTTAATGGGTGCAGTGAATCGCTGAACTTAGAGCTATGTTTTTTCTTTTTCACCGTGTCTTGTATATCTCCATGGCAAACCCTTTTGTGAGTATCGTGCGCTTTTCGTTTGATTAAATTGTAGTAATTCCCTCAGAAAGAAATACATTAGCCTTCGTGGTGAGTGAGTGAGTGAGTGAGTGAGTGAGTGAGTGAGTGAGTGAGTGAGTGAGTGAGTGAGTGAGTGAGTGAGTGAGTGAGTGAGTGAGTGAGTGAGTGAGTGAGTGAGTGAGTGAGTGAGTGAGTGAGTGAGTGAGTGAGTGAGTGAGTGAGTGAGTGAGTGAGTGAGTGAGTGAGTGAGGTTGTGCGTGTGCACTCGCGCGCGAGAGAGAAAGAGAGAGATGAGGGAAAGGAAAGGTAGCGAGGTTAACTACAATAACTATTCGACCTGCTTCATTAGACATAAATCGAAGGTGGTATAGAAAGATAAGGAGGATCAACTGTTACAGAGGACACGCAAATAATCACCGCTATTCACAGCACATGATAATACTGTCAGTACCAGAGTGTAGTTCGTGCTGCTTTGTTGTTCGTAACAAAGGCAATAGCAGATTCGTAGAAACATGCTGCCATGGCTCGCGACGTCACTGCTACATTATGATTTCTTCTGGCAATGGTCTGTCAAAGTGAAAGGCGTTTCACAGACGAGGGAGAGGCGGATAGGCCTTAATGTGTTTCCTCTTAAAGGCACTTCAACGAGAAAACCTAATAGTTGCGCACTTCTCGCACTAGTAAAAACTTTACTGTGTGATTCAAAAGAACCTTCAAGTACAACTACTTGAGGATTGAGAGGCGTGCTGTTCTGCGAATATGGACCACTCAAGGGCGAGTTATTGCGTAAACATCACAGGACAACGTAGGCGGCTCCGAAAGAAAACTAAGTACAATGTTTTAAAAAAAGAAAGAAACCAAGAAGTTTAAAGGGGTTCTGAACCACTTTTCCACGTAATCGTCAAATGATCTCAGTATCGGAGTTTATCGCCTCACGACTCGATTGCCGCAAAAATTTCTCCATTCCGCGAAAAACGAGCAGAGTTACAGAGATTTGTAGCGTACTTTAAGCACTCCCTGTCTACTCTCGTCCCGACGAGCGCGCTGGATGGCAAGGAGGAAAGAAGTCACGTCAGCGCGCGTGATGAAACGCGATTGATTTCTCCCGTTGTGATTCCTGCGCGCGAGTGTGGTTACATGTGTAATGTTAGCCCACCTATGGACCGCTGCGCCGGGCCATGGTGGCACCCCGTGGCAAGAAGCGCATCCAATGCGAACGCCGCTCTGGATTTATGTCGGCTATTGGCCAACAGCATGCTGTCTGTTGTTCGACGTCAAACAGCAGGCGCCCCGCCCACCGAAGAGGGTAAGGACGGGCTACTGTGTGAAGAGAGCGCGGTCGAGAAAATGGCAACATTGCGATCCGCCTCTAAACCCTCCTCGCACGACTGCAAGATTCGAATGAGCTTTTCATTGAAGCGTCTGCTTTCCGCACGATGCGTTTTCTCACCAAGCACGAGGGGTGGTTCGTGACCTTCTTACAGGACAAGTAAACGATCGGTAGTTTATCCGGAGATGCACAAGAAAGAACAACGGCAGGGAGGTTAATCAGAGCTAGAAGTACGGTTTTCTACCTTACACTGTGAAAAGGGAGGAGAACGTTCACCCAGCCAAATCCATTCACGATAACAGTTTTCACGTTTGTACGAACCTCAGCTGCCAAGATTATCTTGTGCAGAGAATAATTGGGAAGGAACATCCCAGGGCATAAAGAGGTTATTTGAACCAAGAATAGATGAAGCTCGGGGTGCATCTGCGGGAACTAACTGCTTTTCTGTTAAGCCACAAATGGCAACTCTGAAATTTAGTTCATTCATGCGCAACTCTGGGCCTAATAATTTATTTCTGTAAGCGGAATTGATCGGGGGCTACATATTAAAGCTGACACTGTTGCGCTTGAAAGGAATAGTGAGTGCGGTAACGTTATTAGTCTCCAAACGGATGCAAATGCACCTTCTTGGTTACATTATCCTTACATTATCCATTAGTTTCGTGGGGCCAGCAGGCCAGATGTCAAAAATAATTAGAAGGATGTCGCAACTTGATTTCATTAATATAATAAAGAAGCTCTTCTCCGTGAAGAGCATTTCGGACTAGCTTTCGTGAATACATGCAGCTGCTAGAGAAGCAATATCGACATCTCTCGATCATTTCGAAACCACGCGAAAATTTAGCTTCTCCTTTGGACATCGCGCGCTAACTGAATTCCAAAGATGACGTTTCGGCACATCCGGCATCGAGAGTATAGAAAACTGCGCTTCGACAAAGTGAAAGGCGAGTCATGGTACACCACATGTATTCCTTGTAGGCTGTAGCTGGTCGTTTCTATAAGAGACACCAAAATAAACAGCACGCCGCTGAGACGTAACCAACACGGATGTACACATCACGCGTGCAGCGAACGTGTTAGCTGTTTGTGGTTCTTTTTTTTTTTCCAGCTCCGCGAAAATGCCACGAGGTTAGTTCCAAAACCTAGACGCGTATATGGAAATGAAGAGACGCCTTTCTTGCGTCAGTGCCGGACCAGGAAAAAGCAAAAAGCAAGCCAAAAACGAAAACGGAGCGGATGACTCGATGTTACACCGCGGCGCTTCATCCTGGAGCGAAAAAACAGCGTGGGTGTCAAGAGCCACCCCGCGCTCGCTCGACACGTGGTGGTATTTAGTTCACTGAGGTTCCCTCGCGATATGTAGTTAATCCGCGTGCCCGCGCAAGGCCCGACATCACCTCGTTAGGTATTCGTTGCTGTGTCGCCTTCGTTGCGCCAGGCATTTCCTTGCGCGATTATTTCTTTGTCTTTATTTTTTAGCCGTTTCCTATCTCTCGCTTTAATTTTCCTCTTATTTTTTTTTATTTTTTTGTTCTTGCGAGCTTGTAGTATTTTCCTATCGGCGTAGCTGAGCCCTGCGACGCGTTCAATCTAATTCAAAGTGGGGCGTTGGTTTTCATAGATACGCGATTAAGAAAAAATTAAATTTCCCGGCACATCTCGACTTAACAAGGTTCTGGCCGTGCACGCAAGCTAATGTTGGGCGTGGTGTCGCAAAAACAGTGTTGCCACTGTATGTTCGCTAACTTCGTGCAGCCTTCTTTTTGCATCGGCTCCCACGTGGAATATTATCAGAAATAAATTAAATACCATAAGAATGCAGGTCTGTTTCATGCAAATATTGCGAAAGCAAATTTTCAAATGTGTTGTCCAGAGCCATGCCAACTTCATTCTCCTAAGTATAATTTCGCACGCTGTACCTTTCCTACGGCAAGTCCAAAGTAAATGGCAATTAAATGCGACGAATTTCACGGCGAACCAAAGGCACTTTGAGCGTAACGACTATATATCTATATATCTATCTAGCCGTCTACGGCTTCGTGCTTTCGCGGTGGTCTATTAACTAGATAAATACCAAAATTTGCATGTCATGGCATGAGTGTATGACGAACATAAATGAGAGGTTATAAAATGGAAGTCATTCCACGCATGTCATGTACGTCATGACATATTTGACACAGTGCTGGCGCTTCCGTGTTCGTTTCACTAACTTGATAAGCATCACAGCTACCACGACGTGACATTAGTGCATGACCAACATGAATTATAGTTATAACATGAATATCATGATATGCCTGTCACATACGTCATGACATAGATGACAATGCGCTAACTTGACGTCATGCTGGTAGTTTCATTAACCTGCTATGTAAAAAGATGTGCATCAAGGGACGCGCGCGTCTGACCTTGTCGAGCAAGGGCGTCAAATCGCGTTTCAGTGGCTCCCAAGCCACTGTGGCAAAATGGACAGCGAACACGTCAATGCAGCTGTTCTCTCTTCCCATTAAGATGGCATGAAAGAATCCCTTCCTTTCTCAAGGACAGATGCTGCAATGAAAATTCGTGAGCTTCCAAAGCAAGCCATAAGATTCTTGTGGAACATGCCAAGTTTGCAGCACACACCTCTGCACCGATTGTACCGGTATCTTCGACGTCGCCTCCCGTCTGGACTCTCTCGACTTTAGACAATGGTGGATGCTCGATTGGGACTTGGTGTCGCCTTCGCGAAATCGTTTGCCTTCCGAATCGGCATGGATGATAGTGCTGCTTGCAATCACTGCGGCAGCGAGGAAACTATTGAGTACGTTCTTTGTCGCTGTCCTCATTACAGCGTGCCCAAGCTGTAAGCTAGTGACCGTGTGTGCCCGCCTTGACGAAAAGCTACTTTCGGAACAGACAATCTCAGACCTAAGTGTCGTCACACCCGAAGTATGTCAAGGCTTTACTTGAACTTTTTTTATATGGCAGTGGCCTATTACACAGACTAAGTGTACCGTTCCTTACCTGCTCCTGTATTTCGCACGCCTGCTTCTTGTCTCCCTTCTTCCCGCCTGTCTCCTTCCCTTTCCCTCAGTGCAGAGTAGGAAATCAGAAGCTTGAATTTCTGTTAATGCCTTTTCCGCATTTCTGACGGCCTCTCTTTTGCTCTCATTCTCTGCTTTTTACAACGCCGGCATGATGAACAGCCTGTCCTAAAAGTCCAGGACTTTTAGGACAGGCTACTCTCGCAAAGCTACTCCCGTAAGCATCAGCGGCCAGCAGTTCGCAAAGGTTTTTAAATAAATTGCGGCGCTGACAGCAGTAAAAGTCTGTCTTGCACTGCGTCTTCGATTTACAATAATTGGGAATAGTGACCATCGTTATAATCACCGCTATCATCATCAGCGTATATTTAGGTCCACTGCCGGACGAAGGCCTGCATAAATGATCTCCAATTTACAATGTCCTGCGCCAGCCGATTCCATCTTATGCCTGCAATTATCTTTTAATTTTAATCACCATATCCAACCAATTGAAGTCCTCGGCCACCACTTCCAATTCCTCGATATTCATTCCGTTGCTTTAAGTGGCCACCGATTATCTGTCCTACGCGTTACTCGATCTGCCCAAGACTTCTTTTTTCCTTGATGTCAACCAGCATATCGGCTAAGCCTTGTTTGTCCTCTGATCCACTCTGCTGCTTTCCTGTCTCTTAATGTTGTGCCTATCATTTTACGTTCCATCGCATGCTGCGCAGTCCTTAGCTTCTTCTGGAGTTTATATGTAAAAATAGCGAATCAATAGCAAATACTAAAATAGTTAATAATGTGCCTTCATTTCCCATGCCAATCGCCTACCGAAACATGCTCCTAACTCGACATGCACGCTTGCCTGTACTCGGGAGAGAACGTACTCTTTACTTTTTTGCGTGACCTGTCACGACTTCGTCGAATACACAAGAAATAAAAAATAAGTGAATAAAAAAAGAAAAAAAAAACCCGACGCGATGCAACAAGAAACGAAGGAAAGAAGAGATGACGGAATCCGTACGAACAAGCGCACATCCGGCGCCGTATATTTGGTGAGGCGAGAAAAAAAAACGAACATAAAGAAACGTTCGCGAAGGACGCATAATATATAAGCATGAAGCCGAACCGTCGACAAAACCGACTCGTCGTGCGGCACCCTTAGCGACGCCAAGCTACTACGTCACTTCCGGGGGAAGCTTATCGGGGAGGAGGTTAGTTGGGATATGTATTGATGGTACGCGGCATGGAGGAAGGAAGAGTTAGAAGAAAGCGCAGGGCAGCACGACTGCAGCGGAGTAAATTGGAAAAGTCGTTTGTACAGAACGGCAAAAAGAAAGTTTAGCTCACTCAAGACTCACTCAAGAAATATATTTCGCGTTTATAGTTCTCTCGGACTGAGACTCACTAAAAATGTTCTCAACCGGACTTACTCAGAATCACTCTCACCAAAATGTTCCTCAACCCGGACTGACAAAGACTCAAGGCTCGATCTGAGTATGTTTGCTTCAGCCGCACATATTTATCTGACGTGGGAGATCAAGTGCTCTGCCGATACACGACCATAGTTTGGCAAACTCACTGGGGAGTCGTCTGACTCAGGCTCAAGGCTCGATCTGAGTCTGAGAGAGTCGACTCCTGTGTGAGTTTGTCGAACTATGATCGCGTATCGGCAGACTACTTGATCTCCCACGTCATATATCTATGTGCGGCTGAAAAAAAACACTCCCGATCAATACGCCGTTCCTGAAAAGTGACATGCTTGGCCAAAACTCAGAAGGGGATAAAAATCGAAGGGTATTTCTTCACAGAGAGTTTCACCTGCTAAAGTTGGTGGCGTGACGTCATTTTCCTTCTCTCCTATTTTATTTCTTCCTACATCGTATATATGGTAAGGTTTGAAGAGGTGTGACGGGGAGAGGGGGTGGTTTCTGGAGAAAGAGTACGGGCCATAGTGAACGACAGCAAAATAGAGAGAACGAAGAGACCAAGCCCACAGTCGGATCTCGTATTTTTCTCGCCTTCTCTCCACATCCTCCTCGCCCCATCGGCCATCACTCTCCTCTCTCCCACCAACCGTACAACCTGCTCACGGGGGGTTATGTATACAGATTTGATGCGTGCGTTCTCCGCAGCCGATTTGAGGCGCCTGCGCACTGGCAGCCGAGATGGGTCATGGAAATCATATAGTGCAACTACATGAAGAAGAAGAAGAAGAGACGGAAGCCTACCGTAGACTGCAACGTTGAACTATGATGTGATATAAGTAAAAACGAGAGCGTGAGAAGAGACCACCCTCTTCGCTTCGTCGCGTCTCATGCGCTCATGGATTCTTCTTCTTGTTATTCCTAGCTTTTCATCGGGCATAACCGATGCGCCAGCGGGTCGATCCGCTGATTATTTATGGGAATATCGGGGAGAAGCAGCGGGAAAGAGTGCTCTGGATGCATTTGTCTATCTGCGGCCGCTCGGGG
This sequence comes from Rhipicephalus sanguineus, assembly GCF_013339695.2. Taxonomy (NCBI): domain Eukaryota; kingdom Metazoa; phylum Arthropoda; class Arachnida; order Ixodida; family Ixodidae; genus Rhipicephalus; species Rhipicephalus sanguineus. The sequence goes on along the minus strand of NC_051184.2, from coordinate 39,484,599 downwards.
GCACTGAACGCTCGTCGCCGCGGGTCGTGTGATGTTGGGAGGAGAGGAGAGAACCGTATTCCCATTCAGAATAACGCTCGAGTCACGTGGGCTCTCAGCCTGAATTACCCTTGTCTTGGAGTTACGTGTCAGTGGACACTTAAAGAGGTGAAAGCGGAGGAAGACAAAAGCCACAGGTTGTCTTATGCATTCGCCTATAAGACGACCCGAAGGTGAACGCCACCTTTTTTTTGTTTTGTTATTCTTGGTCTGTTGAAGTGATCTCGCCCGAAATCTTTTCGCAAATAACGCGGCGTTGCACTGTCTCCGGGATCGGAGGCATTAGAAGGTTTTTGCACCGCACGTGGTTTCGCCCCCGTCATCGGCCCACCTTTAAACAAGCGACGACGCCGTGTGATGGCGGTATCGTGTGACGTCACACTGTCACAGTGACGTCACGATGATGTCGTGATGATGTAACAAGTTTTCGTGAAATGTAACGTCCTGATAATCTCGTATGTTGACGCCATCACATGACGATTTCCGACATCAGTCGTGTTGACGCCGCCGACGGTCACTTTTCGCGTTAAATCAGGCATCTAAGGCGTTCATCTTAAAAGAAACGAGAGACAGCGTGTTGAACCAGAAGCACTTCCGATTAGCCACTATGGCGAAAGAGATTAAGGAATGAAATTAAAGAAAGAGGAGGGGAAAAAGGGTTATCACAGTGGATCAACATGTGTGGCTGACCACCACCCGCCTGCAGTAGATCACTAGGCCCGATCTATTTTAAAGGGACACAAAAGCGAAACAATGACTCAGATTAGATGCATAAATTATACTCGGAAAGCGAAAACTCCGCTCTTTTTTTGTCATTTCGCTATCGTAGGTTTACTAATAGAAGAGGAAATCAACGTTGTTTTATTTTTAAATTTCGGGCCCAAAGTCTTCACATGTGACGTCACGAACTTCAGAGCGTTTTTATTTATTTATTATAGTTTTTTTTTTTATCTGGCGGCATGTGGCTCAGCTAAACTTCCCAAAACTGGTTATGTTACGTCTATGGCTTAACGTAACTCGGTATGTTACGTCTACTGCCGTGTACTTCATTTTTACCGATTAAGAACTACGTAGGCCTCAGTAGACGCCGTCAAAATCTATGACGTCACGGCGATTGGTGCGGGAACCTCAACGTGGCGTCGCCACCCGCATTCTCTTCTTGAGCTATTTCTCACCAAGCATCTTCTCGCTGCAAGCGTGGTTATATTGGTATTGTGAAAGAGTAATTTAGTTATAGGAGAAAAAGGGTTGTTCTCTTCAGTGTCCCTTCGAAGCAGCGGCAGTGTCAGCGTCGCTTTGATGACCTGCGACGCATAGTGTACAGGTCCGAAGATTTTTTTTTTTTTTGCTTTTCGCGTGACTATGGTCTGCGGTCCAAGTGGTTTAACGCAGTGCGAAGAACAACTCGTTCAACGTAAAGGTTCATCGTACTTCAACGCAAGTGCGGTGGCAAAATATAGAAGAAATGAGAATGTTTTGAATGAGAAAAACACTCAGAAGATAGCCGTTCATTTCACTCGCAGAATCATAGCATTTTCCTTCTTCTCGTTCTACACGGTGCCTGTGGCTTGTTTCCATTACCGCTGAATTCGATCCATCCATCATCGTTGTCACGGTGACTATGCGAACTATAAATAACACAGGGCTCTGTGCGCCGGTTTGAGCGAAGGCGAAGCTTATTCGGCATTTGATTGTAAAGCTTTGTGGTTCCTGTATTCATCATATTCTCCGTATATTCGTCAACTATAGCCTACCACACTAGCTTAAAAAAAGCACGTTGATCTCGGCGATAACATAACGGCAGTCTTTCTCAGTTCCAGACAGGCTAGAGAGCCTGTGTTTGAAAACTGAGCGATAAAGAACCGATAAAATAGATTACGCTGGACGTTCGTACAGTGCAGGATGGCCGTTGTTTACCGTATTCCTCTCTGCAATGGTAATTGCAAAATCGGGCAGAAGACTGGCACGTGCCTTAGTGAAATGTTAAGAGAACATATATCATCAAGGTTAACAAATGACCACCTGCCGGCTTTACTGCCCTCCATACGCAGGTGTGACGTGGCCACCCTTAATACGAAAGCCCCTCCGACCTAGAGTGACATGGATGGAATGACCCGTTTAGTAGTTCAGGCGAACAGAACTGATGCATCAGGCAGTTCGGATTGAAAGGAGTGGCCGCAGGCGAAATGCACCACTGCGGCCACTCGCGGTGGAAGTGGGTTCGACTATTCAACATATCTACCAGTGGTTGTTATAGACGAGAATTTCCATCGCTTGCAGGGGGCGACCATCTTTGGTGGGGCGCTTCTGATCAATGAATGGACGACCATGATAATGCCCGGCCTGTCCTTATCGCGTGCTTGCTGTGCTGCCAGCCAGTGTTGGCTCGCCATCAGTTATGACCAGAGGCGTAGCCAGAAGTTTTTTTTTTTTTTCTTTGGGGGGGGGGGGGTTCAAGCATACTTTATGTATGTTCGTGCGTACGTTTGTATGTGTGCGTGTATATATACGCAAGCAAAACTGAAAATTTTCGGGGGGGGGGTTGACCCCCCCCCCCCTTGGCTACGCCCCTGGTTATGACGTAAACAAGCCCGCAGTCCTCCCTAGCGCTGGCCGCGCCGACTGACGATAGCTGGGGTCAAGATTATGTATGCTTGCTCTAAACCTGGGTGCGAGAGTAGGAATAATCTGGTCTGTATCGATTGCTGATCCAAATTACGAGTCATCCACATCTTTCACATTTTTTCCAAGCATGCATGTGTTCACCCAGCCTTCTTACAGACCGTTCAGTTAAAACGACGCGATGCATGTCATAACGTGTCGTCAGCACTTGCCCCGTGATCAACCAATCAGTTTGGTTTGTCGTGCTGCCCTCGTATTCTACAACTCCCATATACGGAGCACGAAGCGCCACTTAGTCAAATTTGCGGGGGAGGGTCTGAGTAGAGAGGGAGAAAGGGAGGTGAGATGACGCCTACAGGTAGCGAACGAGAGTTCACAGGTGTTCGTATGCTCGCAGCAAGGCGAAAGCACCTCCATCTTCCCGCTCTCGATACAGTCTCAAAAGCACGCGCCCATTACCTTTCAGCGTGCAACACGAGCCGCGACTCGGACGTGACCGTTGCCACAATTCTATATACCAGGCTGGACGTTCTTCCCCAGCCCGTGCGCGCCTTCGAGCTTCTTTCTTTTGAATATTAAAATAAACAAAAGAAGTACGCGCGTACGATGCTCGGAGAGCGCGCGGCGTGAAAGAATTTTTCCCGGCTCACCGATAAGGTTCACGGTTTCGTGCCTATCCACCGGAAGAGGGGCCAAACGGGGCCACGACGCGGCGAAGGATGCCACACGAAACGCACACAGATATCCATGCAGGAAACGTGTGCAAATGAAGAGAGTCTCGAGTATGTGTCCGTCTCTCTCTCTCCTCCGTTTTTAAGTTATGCGTCTTACGCCAAAGGTGTTCTTTCTTCTTCTTTTTCTCTAACCGCGCATCTTTTACGGGTTCACCTCTCCTCCCTCCATCCACCCCCGCCTCCTCCTGCGTGACTGCGTCGCCGGCAACACAACCACCGGGGCTCATCCATTCCCTCCTGTCGCAAAGCACCCCCCCCCCCTCCCCCACCCCTCACCAATGCACGTTGCCACGACGGCTGTGGCGCCAGACAAGTCAACAACACGCAAGCGCAGTGACTCTTCTGATGGCGCGACACGATTCTGTCGCCGCGCGTCACTCGGTGAAACGTGGCGTCCATCACCGAGTTGGCTCTCCAATATATGCACCTCGGTCTTGTCTGTACTGAGGCCGAGTATCAAGCCCACTGCGGCTTGAGGACTTCTGTTACAGCGCGAACGCGCAAGACGCCCCGCAAGGGGAAGACACGACACAACACGAGCGCTGACTAACAACTGCCTCATTCCTTCACGCGTCAACGTATGCATAAACGCAAGGCAACGAAATCGCACATGCCACACGACATTAGCTCTAAACAAATGAAACAAGGACGAACGCCAGGCTATCAGATACGCGAACACATGAAATCATATTCAGATGAGTGCAGGGACAAAGAAGTGTGTCTGATGCGTCGTTGAGCTCTTTTTATTATGTGGAAAGCTTCTAAGGCCAGCCGCGCATGCTCAACTTTATGGGGCGCCTTGTGCGTTTGCGTTGTAACTTTAACCTTAGTACTATGTACCAACCAGGGCAAACTGAAGTTTATTGAAGGCTTTTCTTGTGGCAGAACCCTGTGGACTATAGTGTGAGGCGATATGAGCAGCATTGCTATATGCGGATTAGGCGCACAAAGGCACGAGCATTCAGCGAACAAGTCTAACAAGTTCGTTCGGAAGGGGGGACGTGCGAGACCGTTTCACTTGCGGTGTGTTCTCGACAGACCCCGATAAAAGAGAGAGAGAAGGCAAATGAAAGACTGAGGTTATGCAGTTTGCTCCTGGTTTGCTACCCTACACTGCAGGAGAGGGAAGCGGGCAGAAAATAATTGTTAAAGAAGGCAGAAAGAAATTGAAGGCGACCCTAATTCTTCACTTAGGGGTCTGGTAGCGGTACTCGCACCTCGGCGTTCGTGTGCTCTGGTGTATTCCTTGGCTCGTACTGCCGAAGCCGATCTCGGAGGCCACGTAGAAGTAAGCGCGTGGTTGAGATCTGCTCCGCCAGGTGTCACGACAATCCCAGCGGCTCTAAGCGGCTCACAATTTTTCAATGAACTCAAAGAATTTCCATTAATTATCCTGACACCTAATTGAACCGTATATATGCAGACTCGTCCTCCGATATCATATGTATCCAACATGAATCTCAACTTGAACCAGACCATCGATGTCGTATCAATCTTATTTTTTAGATTATTTTTTCTGCATATTCGGAAAACCGGAAGTAAGTGCACGACCGGAAGTGCTCGGAAGAGAAACAAGAGCGTCACTCTGTGTGCTCCCCCTACGCTTGATTATCTTCGTATAATGCTGCACTTAAGCTTTCTTGCACAGTGGTTACCGTCATCTCTATCCCTGCGGGTATTGCTAATACTTTCTTCCCACTATGTCTCGTGCCCTTTGGACCATGTCCTTAAGGTTGGAATTCCGCTGTACGAAGCTGAACCATTCCTACAGGCCTCGATACCGCGCACACCACTGTATTGGACCCGCCTTCCCAAATTGTTAGTAACAATTTCGCATCGTGAAATATCTGAGGTTCTCTTAGCCTGTGCTTAGTGACATCTTGTTGCGCATGAATTCTGAAAAGCTATTCTTGCATAATTAGAAACATTGCACTGCTTTTTTGTATTTCTATGTATACTGTAGAAGACTTGAAAGCTGGGCCAGTTGGTGACCGGTCTTGAACATATTGAAACAAAGCGCAACCAGGACACGGACCAAGAGAAAAGATGAAAAAACCACAGCGCTGACTCGCTACTGAATGTTTGGTGAAAGCACATGACAGAAAAGATTACTACTACCCTCACACCCATGTGACCACTTCAAAGACACAGACTGGAAACCAGCTTACATCTTTAAATACAAAAATAAAATGCGATAAAGACCCCGTGAGCACTCCAAGAAAAGGAATATTATGATACCGTAGTACAAAACAAGCGAACTCGCTATCATGTAGAACAATAAAAGCTATGGTAATACATTATTCACCACTTTTTCTGATGTTATAAGCCTCAGTTATTTCTCTTGTTATTTGATCTCAGTGTAGGTATACTTCTGGTGTATGTATACTTCTATATATACTTCTGCTGTAAGATCTTGTTTTTTTTAATAACTATTATAGCGTAATTGAAAACATTGCGCTGCTTCCTCGTATTTCTAGCTTTGTTTTTATGTTTAATTTACTACACCCTTCTGTATTGTCCCAAGAGTAAACTAATCTATCTATCTATCTATCTATCTATCTATCTATCTATCTATCTATCTATCTATCTATCTATCTATCTATCTATCTATCTATCTATCTATCTATCTATCTATCTATCTATCTATCTATCTATCTATCTATCTATCCATCTATCCATCTATCTATCTATCTATCTATCTATCTATCTATCTATCTATCTATCTATCTATCTATCTATCTATCTATCTATCTATCTATCTATCTATCTATCTATCTATCTAAATAAATAAATAAATAAATAAATAAAGTTCTGTTTTTGTGATAGCCACTGCGTTACACTGATTGCACGCTTCAAAACAACGTCCACGTCTCACTATATCCATGTTCCAGACCCCCATCAAGCTTCAACGCGGCATTCTTTCAAAGTGCCATTAGGCCGAGGACATCGATTTGCAATAAAGCACGCGGACGCCATAGTAACCTCAATCCGACCGCGCCCTTCGTCAGCGAAAACGCTCGCGAACGAGCGTTCCAGCAGATAAAAGGACGACCCGCAAAAACCGCTTAGGAGCTAGGCTCTATAGAAAACAAGACGGCGACATTAATCTTTTGAAATGTGGCCCATGATATGCCGGAAGCTTAGTCGCTCATTATATGCTATTCTCGAAAGTGCGCGTGCGTCTTGGAGAATACAAACGCGTTCCCATGCGTGTAGCCGAGATATTAGAGTGATTTAGCAGTGCCTGTTTACCGCGGAAATACCGTACCGTCGTGGTCGGCACGTAGCTCTTTTTAGAAAACATCTAGCCGCGCGAGTTGCTCATTGCGTACGGTAACGTGATGAGATGATCAAAGTGGCTAACGTAGGTGTCGCAGACTGAAAAAAAAAAAGAATGCCGAAGCTTGCACTAAGTCGCGCAAGGCTTGAAACAGCGGTTTGGTTGCTTGAAGCAAGCAGATTTTAACAATCTGGTTGCTTGTAGGTTGTTGCTATAGGCTCTAGCTAGGTGATGCTAGGTTGTTTCTGGGTTACTTCTAGGTTGTTTCGAGGATTTAGCTAAGTAATGCTAGATTGTTTCAAGGCAGTTTCAAGGCTTTTAGCTACATGGTGCTACGCTGCTTCTAGCAGGGGCGTAGCCAGGGGCGGGAGGTTTGGGGGGGGGGGGGGGGTTGAAACCTCCCCGAAAATTTTCGATTGTGCATGTGTATATATACACGCACACATACAAACGCACGCACGAACATACAAAACGGATGGGCGAACCCCCCCCCCCCCCCCGAAAAAATTTCGGCGCTACGCCTCTGGCTTCTAGGTCGTTGCTGAGCGTATGCTACTTGTTGTTAGGTTGTTTCTAGGTTATTGCCTGTTTTGCAATGCTTCAGAATCGTCTAGCTTCGCCCTTTCAAGCCTTGCCCGACTTAGTGCAAGTTTCACCATTTCTTTCTCTTTCTTTCTATCGCTTTCTTTCTCTGTCTCTCTATTTCTCTCTCTCTATATATATTTTTTTCTTTCTCTTTCTTTCTATTTTCATGGCTCTCTCTCTTTCACGTGTTTCACGTGCTCCACTTCGCCGAGCAGAGTTTTCGTTTAACGCTCGCACATGCTGTACTTGGTAGTGGGGCTTATTGCCCAATTCCTGTGGCGCACACCCACCCGAGGAGTCTTGCACGACGGAGCACAAGTTACCGATAGCTTAAACAATTTAACTGAAAAGAGAATGAAGAGAGCGCGTGCCGGTTCATGATGATGATAGTTTTCTGTACACACTGTGCACACCAAAGTTTTTACGGCCAGCTTAAACAGCCTCGGTGTTAAAAGTCTTTCTTTACTTGTATCGGTAAATTATCGTTCCACAATACCAAGAACACCACTATAGAAGCGATAAGAGGCTCGGCAAGCCAGGAAAATCGAGAAATGCAGAGGCAGCTGGCGATGCCGCCTCGAATTTCCTGCGTCGACTCACACGGACGTCACATAGCTTGGAAGCTTCCGCTATAGGACCTACTTAAAGGGTCACTAAAGTGAAATAATAAATTAGTATAGACTGATAAATTATGCGTTGAAAGCATTGGAGTCGTTAATTTCACCACCATTGCCTTATTAATAGATGCGAAAATCAGTCAAGGGTTTCACTTTCAAAATTTCCCGCCGAAACCTCCGATGATGACGTCACGAATTTCAAAGTGTGTTTACGTATTTTGGACACATTGGCTCAATGAAATTACCTGAAACTTGGTACGTCAACTCTCTGGCTCCCTCAGAAGACAATGTAGTTCATTTTTTACCAATTGTGAACTACATAGGCCCTAGTAGACGCAGTCAAAATCTGTGACGTCACGGCGACTGATACGGGAACTTCAAGGTGGTGTCGCCACGTGCATTTTCTTTTCGCGCGTTTTTCTCGCTTACCATGCGCCTTGTCGCAGCAAGCGTGGTGTTTTTTTGGCACTGTGAAAGAGTAGTTTACTAATACGAGAAAAATCGTTTTCCTCATCAGTGTCCCTTTAATTTTTCACCGGCAAAAATAAATTGCATTGTGTTCTAAAGAAGCTGGAGATTTAACATAGAAAGTTTCAGAGACAGCGAAAGAAAGACAAACGAAAAGTAGGGAGGTTAAGCAGGTGGCAGTCGGTTTGCTACCCTACGCGGGGGGAGAGGACGAAAATAACAGAGAAAGTAAGAAGGAGAGAGAGAGAGCTAATAAGTGCGCACACACAGCAGTGTTCAACGCGCATACCCAGAAGCTCACAAAGCGCGGAGGGTTACCCAGTACACTCGGTAACAGTTTGCCATTGATTGTCTTAGATGAAGTAGACTGCAATTCAGAAACTATGTTGACTCAATGTGGCCAAAGCATTCGAGAAAAATTCAGGGGCTTTGGTTCCGGCGCAATATCCAAGAGTGATCTTAGTTTTCACTCCTAATGACGTATCTATGAAGGCGATACTAACTACGACGATCTTATCAATGAATAAATTATCTGTGCAAAGTGACTGTTTCACTTAAGTGTGTCTTCGAAGCGCGCCTTAAGCACGAAGTACGTTCGTTCTTGCATTGCCAAAGTCTTGGCTGGAGGTGGGTTCTTTCGTTTTTGTGTCTGCGTGTCAGTTTTATTGCTCGGCACGAGCAATAAAACTTCCAATGAATCCCCCTCGCCTGACGAGTTTTCGTCGAACCTTGGACTATATCGGCACGAGTCTATCACCTTCGTTAAATTTCACGCAACGCCCTCAATGAAATATGCGGTGACGCGTTTAGGTTTCGTTGTGATTAATTGACCAAAGTCGGACAACTGGGCTGATATGTCTGCGTCCCGCTCGGCTAGAAGCATTTGGGGGGGAAGAGGAAAAATTTCTGTGAAAGGAGCTCTTTAACGCTATCGCGTTAATAAAATCAGGCTGCCCGCTGCGATAAAGATGGAGACGCCAGGCAATGGATGGATGGATGGTGGAACTTTATTAAATATAGTCCTGAGAAACGCGACTAGCGCGCAGTGGGCTTCTCCCACGTTGGGACAGGCAGGCTTAGCCTGACCGCCGCATCGTGGGCTCTCTGGACGGCCCAAAGCTGATCCCCCTTGTTGGGGCTTCTGATGGCGGAGCTCCACTTGGCTGGGTCGGCTTGTTCACTGCCAAGTAACGAGGGGCATCGCCAGAGCATATGCTCTAAGTTAGCTATTTCCCCACAAAGGGGGCACGAGCTGCTAGTGTAAGTATCTGGGTAAATTTTGTGAAATAAGGCCAGATTTGGATATGAATCAGTCTGCAGGAGTCTAAGCGTCATGGCCTGGGCTCTGAAGAAAAAAGAAAAGAATTTCAGCACCTCTCACTAAAGAGAACCATGTGGAGATGCGAAGGAGCGCATGGGTCGACTTAAAGTTCCGTTCATCACGGACACCTTGCCCGATGTTAACGCGTCCTTGCATGTGGAGCACACCATGAATTCACTGTAGTTGCTGTTGCTGTTACTTGTACCGAACTCTTATTGAAGCACGCCACGCAGGTTCATCGCGCGTCTGCAGAATTTCGTTCCCCGACGCCATCACGTGATTGCTGAGAGAGTGTAAGGGGGAGAGGCCCCATCGTCTTACCCGGCCCCTTACACAGGCCCGAACGCGCTAGCGCGTGCCAGCGCGTTGTGACTAGGATACAACACGTTGGTTGATCGCGCGTATAGTGAGAGAGAGAGAGAGAACACCTTTATTGAAAAACAAACGAACCCCAGTACTAGAACATCTATAATTGCGCGTCTGCAGAATCTCGTTCACCGACGCCATCATGTGATTGCTGAGAGAGTGTAAGGGGGAGAGGCCACAGCGTCTTACCTAGCCCCTTACACAGGCCCGAACGCGCTAGCGCGTGCCAGTACACGTGGTTTTGTCTGCGTTACGCCAAGCTAGGACAGCATACGGAAGCCCGGGCCCCTAAAGTGCTCTGCACGTATCATCATCAAGGCGGTCGAAGAAGAAGACGAAGACTTCTCCTTGGCGCGAGCGCGCGCTCAATATGTTACAGATGTCTATGGTAGGTTTTAGAAAGCGGACGGTCGCCAATGGAACTACGGACAAAGCCCAGCGCAAAAGCTGCTTCGCATCTAAAAAATGGCCAAGCTTGCACTAAGCCGCGCAAGGCTTGACACAGCTAAACTGCACAATTCTGAAGACTAATCTGGTTTCTTCTAGGTTGCTTCTAGGCCATAGCTAGGTGATGAAGGTTCTTTCTAGGTTGCTTCTCGGACGTTGCTACGCTTTAGGTAGGTGATGCTAGGTTGTTTCTTCGTTGATTCTCAGCGCAGAGGGGTTCTAGTTAAACCACGGACAGTTACAGACACGACACGGATGTCCAAACTCCAGAGACAAAAACTCGCGCTGAAACCAAGCGTTCGCAGCGCTCATAGATCTCTACCGGCATGCCGTCGTTGGCGTAGGCCTTCCACCGCTTCGGGGTCTTGTCGCAACCACCGTTGCCTTTCCCGTTCCCTCGTGTTGTGCTAACTACTGCCTTCTTCCTTTGTAGTGAACCAGTGGTGAGTAGTGGGACTTACCCCATTCCTGTGGCACATACCCGTCCGTTGGGCTAATTGCTGTCTTCATTTTTAGTGAACAAGTGGTGAGTAGTGGGATTTACCCGGTTCATGTGGCACATACATAATAGGACACATAGGATAGGCCTAAGCAGCTTCGCCGTTAAAACCCTCCGTCAGCTCAAATAGAGGGCAAGGTATGTCAGGCTGCAGACAGTTAAAAGACTACAAATCATGAATGTCATCTATACCTCCCTTAACTTCGCTGTGTTGGTTTCATTAGCCTGTGTCTAACAAAGAAAACGAGCCCTTCATCGATCCCCCCTCTTGCACTGCGGAATAGTTTCCACCGCACAAGTTTATTAAACAGCCCCTTTAGCAGAGTGTGACGTTGGGCGAGTTGGTGCATAGCTGAATAAGGCGCCCAATCCTGTCTTCTCTTGTTTCCTTGCTTGTCTCAGTTGCACTACAAATATTTTATTAAACAGCCCCTCACTACACCGCGTTCAAAGACGGTTTCCTCTTCGCCTTTGCTGCCCTTCATACAGGCCATATCTCCCCCTCGCCACTTATTTTTTTAAAAGCACGTGTACCATGTCAGCACTAAGCCTTGACATTATCAAGATTTCGCGCTCGTCGGCTATATGCTGTTATCTCCGTTTGCGCAGTCGGAAACACACAAAAAATTGGGGGACGCTTAAGCTTCGCCTTTAAGAGTTGAATGCGAAAGCGATATCCTGCCCCTAGTGCGCTCTTCGAACACTACGAGTGTTTACCAGAATGCGTGCACTAAGGTGTGTGCCTTGTGTAATGGGTAGCATGCTTTAAACCAGAAGCAAATATGCGCGAGAAACTTTTTCGAAGTTGCGATGCACCCACTACGTGGTCTTAAGGGAATACGCGCAGTAATGTGTGTGCCTTCTGTAATGGGTGGCTGTCTTTAAACCACCAAGTCGTTATGATATTGACATGGTGTGACGCCCAATGGCAATATACGCTTGTACCACGCAATATTACTGCGATATTACATCTCGTACTGTGACACCCGTATACAGGACGCGTATTTTTGGGAAGCATGAAAGTTACTTTCAGTGCAGCTCCAAGCAGAGGCGTGGCTGTGTGGTAGAACACCTGCTTGCCACGCAGACCAGTCTTGGGCAGTAACTAGTTACTAGTAACGCGTTACCGGTAACTAGTTACTTTTTTCAGTAACTTGTAACTGTAACTAGTTACTTTTAAGTTAGAGGAACTTGTAACTGTAACACTGTTACTTTTTTCGCAGTAACTGTAACGGAAAATACCGTTACAGTTACTTCCGTCTTTATGAAAAATTATCCAACAGCAACACTTTTTCGAACTTTTTTCTTTACCATATATCCTCTCCACCCCTCAACTTTCTAGAATAGGGCTCCCCTCGCAGTTTAGGAGAGGAGGTGACTAAGCGTATTATCTTCCCTGCAGAAGACCGAGGTTGGAGGTCTGTCATTAACGCAACATGTAAATCAATCGTGGTTCAACTGAACAGCCTGCTAAGTTCGCGTCCGTTTTTTTTTTTTCAGCATATATATCCTCTTCGTCATTTGAGCATCTAGCTATGTTCTTCGTGTACAGGTGGAGGAGCATTAGGACGCCATGTTTATAGTCTTCCTCGTCTGAGGCTCCGAGCTAATCATGTTTGACAGGTGGCTAGAAAACAGCAGAACGCGAAACGGCTAGGGCCAGAAATTCCGTGAACTAGCGAAGCGATATTTTAAAACTTCTTTGTAACTGATTGTAAAATGTTTACTCCGACTTAATGCAACAATTATTAACAAAATGACAGACGTTTCACCCCCAATGCAGGTGGCATCCTAAAAAAGAAAAAAAAAATGAGCCGAGGTCAACCAGTCCACTAGTCACACATGTCCTTGTAAATGTACAGTGGGGGGCCGCGGCTGTTTTTGCAAGCCGCGGCGAATGAACCACGATTCCAGGAGTTGCTTTTCCCCCACCTTCGTTCACAAACCGGCGTCGTCGCATTGTTTAGGTCAAAGCTATGACCTGTCATCCAGCAGTGCTCAACAAGCTCGGTCTTAGAACGCGTTGCATGGGTTGCTTTAGCGACATTCCGCTTGAGTTCTTTAGGCCTCGTTGATCATTTCCTGCCCGTTTCGCCGATCCCCGCATCGCACTTTTAGATACCGCCATGATCATCCGCAGGTGTGCAGTCTTAGGATTTCGTGAACACACGTTGTCATGTTCCAAGGTATAATAACGGGACTTAAAGGGCCCCTCACCAGGTGACCTAACGAATTTTAGTTAGACATTGCAAGTTGTTGCGAGCCCAATTAAGAGCAGTATGCCACAAGAATATTTCTAATCGGTCGGTTAGAAGCTGAGAAAAAATCACAGCATATCCACGGGGTGAATGATGATGAGTGGGGCGAAGCTACGGAGGGAATCATCTATAAACCGTGAAACTCTTCCGTGAAATGCGCCCAGTACATAATATAAAGAGTGTGAAACATCGTGTATATATTAAACATCAAACTTTTATTGTACTGTTGGTTTACGTGGTCCCTTCATTATCACTTGTGATCGGTGAAATGCAAGGAAGAAGTCCGCTCCCGAGCGAAAGAGCGCCAAGAGCGACCGCATTCCCCGCTCGCCCTGTGCGAATTAAAGGCAAGGCTAGAGGGAAGACAGGACGCGCGTTCCACGACGCGAGGTCGGTAGCATGCCCAACGAAAGCCAACGGAACGCGATCGTGCAAGTGCTCCGGCTTCGCATCGCCTCATGGTTCCATTTAGCGTCCCAAAACCAAATATATTGCTCAAGGTGTGCCTTGCGTTTTTCGTAGAAATAATTTCTTTATCATGTACATTAAGACGAAAAGTTGAAAGCTCACTAGAGTGTATCGCCCGCAAAGTATGTCTTTTAGTGTGATTTAACTCTCGTACGGCAGGGTCCTCGCGCCGTTGCCGGTCCACCTCGCCCGTTGACGATCGGGCGAGGTGGCTACATACAACTACTACTACTACACTTTAAGAAAAACATCTGGCGTTCTTTCGTTCTCCTTTTACAAAACATCTGGCGTCTTTCGTTGGTTTATTTCATCAATGAACGGCGTTTTGAACAAAATTTTTATTGTTTAATCACGCACAGGAGAAATCTCACCAGGCACTACCTTGGAGGTAAACAATGGCTGCTAATGGGAATGAGAGACAGAAGAAGTCGGCTTTTAGCTAACACTTACACTTCTACTTCTACTAACGTTTCCTACTGGAACATGCCAATGGCTGCTAATGGGGAATGAGAGACAGAAGAATTCGGCTTTTAGTTAACGCGCACGCTGCGAATTTTTTATTGTTCAACAACGCACAGGAGAAATCTCCCACCGGCACCACCTTGGAGGTCAAAGCGTAAGACTTGTTACGGACTACTACGATGACGACGACTACGAGGGACGAACGGGTGGAGCTTTGCCCCTAAAACAATAATTTGTAGCGGCGCGAAACCATGATGCGAGGAGGCTAGCTGCAAACCCTTGCCGCTCGCCCCGCGTAGCCTTCGCAAGCCAAATCCCTTCCCTGCCCTCTTCGGCACGCGAACAGGAGGATCACATAACTCATACGCATCAACACGTCATGCGCACAAAATGTCACGAGCGCATGACGTGCCCGAACCAGTCCGAGCCCCCGAGACGCGAGCGGTGTTGTGGCGGCGTTCTTTGAGCTTCATCTCTGCAAGCTATGCCGAATGCACCCTCGCCGATCACTTGGCTTTTCAACCTATTACTGAGCACGAAAGCTGCAACATTTTTACGGACGCGAGACTAGCGGTGTGCCGCATGAGCATCTAGTTAGACGCGGGAGGATAAATGAGCCTAATGAGCGCTGGAACGCGGTAGAAAATTAGTTTCGTTGTAAAGGGTGGCGTCTGCACGATGCGCAAAAGCGCGAGAACACGAACGCGTGCGAAACGGAGGTAGATTAGCCTCGAATCTCGCTGCGATTCGCAGTAAAAATTAAAACAGAAAACGCACACATTCCGTTTGTGTGTTTTATTATTGCTCTCAAGTTTTATTTATCCATTCAAGCAACAAATTACACCAACTACACGTCGTGTCAAATAATTATCGCAGTGTCACGTGCTACTGTTAGCGACGTCAGAGCACAGTCGTCTACGTAGAGGAGCGACGTCACAGCACTACCATCTACGTAGGGCCATTCTCTCATGTACGTCATCCCCTCATTCTCTGGGCGCGCGGCCGCGAGAAGAAGGGCGAGCGGCGTTCAGCTTGAAATTTGACCCATTTACGTGGCGCGTAGCGTTGCAAATTTTGGCAGACGTAATCGTGAACGCCCAGTACATGCATTGCGCTCGTCAGCTCAAAATTGTCAAACCTGGTGAGGGGCCCTTTAAAAACGGTTTGTATAGGCACCGTACACTGACCAGAGGGAGCTGCGTTGCTCGCACTGGCCCGTCCCAAGTTCGCTGGCATTGGCCGTTAGGGGCACGCAGAAAAGAGACGCGCGAACGCGTCCCCCATGTATGCCGGCCGCAGTCCGCCCACTCATTCAGAGAGGGAGACGCGCACATCGCGTTCCATTTTGAGCAACCCCGTCTCATTATTGCCTTTTTTGTCCGCTAGGTTTTGCGTTCTGGCGCTGCAGTCGCACTGGAAAACTCGACTGTACGGTGCCTATGCCCAGCGGACCGGAAGCTCTCCTTACAGAGTCTGACGCACCTTAAGCATATGGAGCAGACACAATGGACGTCGTAACCACTCGTGATGCACTCCCCGCTGTTCTTCGCATGCGCTTCTGGGTATAGTTAATAAACGTCTTAGGATATACTGCCGTCGTTCCAGTACATCAACCACGTTTTCCACTTCAAGTAAGAGGCGTTCAAAGTGATTGCTGGTGTTGGGCCCCCTTTTATGTTTCCTTCCTCTATATAGGGTTTTACGACGTGCAACCCTTATTAAATAAATTCTATAATTTGATTTGTGATCTATTATTTTATACAGTAACGGAAAAGTAACGACGTTACTTTTGCACAGTAACTGTACCTGTAACAAGTTACTTTCGGAAACACTGTAACTGTAACAGAGTTACTTTTTTGGCTTAGGTAACTGTAACTGTAACACTGTTACTTTTTACTGGTAACGTGCCCATGACTGACGCAGACGGCCTGGGTTCGATTGTCACTCGGACCCATCATTTTTATTATTTATTTTATTTGCAGCTTTTTCGATTTTTCGGTCACGGACAAGATGATGATTTTTCGCTCACAACCAACGGCGACGACGCCGACGGCGGAATTTCTGCGATACGAGCTCTTTAACGCTATCGCGTTAAAAGAAGTGAAATCAGTTGACCGCGCACGATAGTCATGCTAGGCAAGTAAGAACGGACGGGCGGCTGCATGGCAAAGCAGTGCAGGAGACAATTCACATCTGATATTTCGCGTATATGGACCAATCGAGAGTATGTACAGTCGCCCATTTTTTTAACCTGAACGCGCGAGCATCGACCGCCAAGTTGGTAAGCGCCGTACAACGGAGTGCAGCTGCGAAATGAACGAGAATACGCGCATGCGCGCAATGAGCAGTCTTGGACAGCTGCCGTCTGCGGAAAAGCCTAGTAGACGGCAGTTGCCCACGACTGCTCATAGCGCGCATGCGCGTATTCTCGTTCATTTCGCCGCTGCACTTCGTTGTACGGCGCTTATCAACTTGGCGGTCGATGCTCGCGCGTTCAGGTTAAAAAAATGGGCGACTGTACATACTATATAGACGTCACGGGAATCACTTTTCTGCGTCACGAAGTGCGCCACAAATACGAGAAACGCCAGAATTTTTCGCTCGTTTTTTTTTTTTTTGTATTTTCAGAGACTGGTGAGGGGCCCTTTAAAAATGGGCTACGAATGTGCCCAGACTGCCACCTTCGTATTATGAACCATCTTCCGAGCTCACTAATAATAATAACTGTTGGCGTTTTACGTACCAAAACCACGATATGATTATGAGGGACGCTGTATAGGCGATGGCTCTGGAAATTTCGACCACCTGGTGTTCTTTAACGTTGACCTATATATATGAGAGCACGGGCCTCTAGCGTCCACCCTCCATCGAAATGCTGCCGCCGCGGCCGGCATTCGATCTCGTGATCTTCGGGTCATCAATCGAGCATCGTAACCGCTAAACCTCTGAGACAGGGTTCTTTCGAACTCACAATCCCGCGTTGAAACGTGGGTGATTGTATTGCAATCGGGCCATGCGCATGGCAGCACACGGCGCATGGAATAAAGACTTCGCGGAAATCAAGTTGGCACCTTTATCCTGCGCCTGTATATGTCAGAATATAATTGATTCGGTGCGGTTAGTTGATCTGACACATGGCTCACGATGCAAGTGGCAGTCGACGATGCCAGATTTATTTCGGTCAGCGGCACCACTCTTTTACCCTGCAAACACCTAAACACTTAACGCTATTGGCTTTGAAACACAGCCATATCAAATGCGGCAACCACGCATGTTAGGCTAGACCGGGGTGAGCCGCAGCATGGTATAATCTGTGGGGCCCATGAAACAGCCACATAGTGTATACTATAGTGTCAGAACAACAACCTGGGTAATCGGAAGGAATCTGTGCGGCTCATAAAAAGCCCACATAGTGTACACTAACGACAGAACGCAGGTTGGGTTATTGGAAACAAGGTGCCCGGTAATATCACATGCGTAAGGAATTCACTGTCGGGAGACAGCCTCAGTTCTTCCGGTGCCTTCCGTACAAGTCGCTGGCTTAATGAGCAAGAACTTGAACAACAATAAACTTGGCAAGCCAACATACAGTGCCTCTCCGCGACACTCATACAAAAGTTGGCGCAGCTCGATTGTCAATACATTCTCGTATATGAAGCGCGCGCAGATTCCTTGGTTCGCACATCAGCGGCATGCGGTCCGCTTATGTGTAGCAGCTATCTCGACCGGTACAACAAGTCCTAGGCTTTACCGCCTACACAGTTACACTAGCACCAGCATTTCGATTTCTACCTGTCACTTAGCTTACCGCAGACCTTTCTTCGCCATTTTTCGAGGTTGATCGAGGCTAAATCTAACTATAATCTAACGCACGCAGTCCCAATTAACCACAGATTAACGCGTTCTCCACTCACCACGATCGAGCAGCCTCCTCCGGCGCTTGATGCCTTTGGACAAGAGTGCCTTCCCAAACAACGGCTCAAGTTCCACACTTTGTCTTTCGGTACACACACACACACACACGCACCACAAGAACACGCGACGTCCTCCGGAGAAAGCGGCCGTCGGGGTACACGGTCGAAGACCACGTCGCGTCGCCACAAGAACGTCGCACATGCTACATGGTATTCGGTCGCACAGCCTCGTCCGTTGCGTTCGTTCACGCCATCTTTTTTTTTTTTTCGGCAGTGCGCGCGCACAGCCGCATGCGTCGCGGGTGCCGGCGGTTGGTAATCAGATAAATCTCGCTATCGCTCGTCATGGCGAAAAGCGAGCGGAGTAGGCGAGGGAGCACGCGTGCCGAGCGACGGAGCGGTGTACGCATGTGCGCCGGGACTGTAGATAACGCGCTACGCTTAGAAAAGTACGAGCGCTCTTTAAATTTGAGAGGCAAATCGTGTTAATTCAGTAAGGCCACAATATAGCGTATGTGGACGATTTTGCATAACGGGCGCCGCCACCTTGGGCTGTTAAAACGAACATTTTCTTATTTTTCTATATCGCGACGCGAATTAATAAGGTCATAAAACGTCCAATGCATCAACCCAATCGTTTTCATGCGTATGCCCCTACCGTATAGTACTCTTCGTTCAGTGCTTAAAGGTCCAAAACGGCAAGGCTACTACAACCTAGTACGGCGACAGCAAGACGCATCCGTAAAATAGTTTGTACCCATGCGCATGATGTCAGGCACAGTTGTGTACTAACCATTATTCCCATTCCAGCAGAAGAATTCCAGCACAATAGAGTCAGGGGAAACAATATGCGTAATAATGTAACAGTAATAATATTTTGCTGGGGTTTAACGTCCCAAAACCACGACATGATTATGAGGAACGCTGTTGTGGAGGGCACCGGAAATTTCGACCACCTGGGGTTCCTTAAAGTGCACCTAAATCTAAGAACACGGGCTTCAAGCTTTTTCGCCTCCATCGAAAATGTGGCCGCCAAGGCCGGGATTCGACCCCGCTGCCTTTGGGTCAGCAGTCGAGTGCGCAATATTGCACTGATTATGATCCTATGAAGCACGATCTTACGTACATTTCGTGCGACATGTGGCCTGCACGTATAATAATCTCAATAGACCCTATTCATAATCCGGCAAGTGCGCTTCCCTGCGATGCACATTAATGATGGCACCTGTCGTACTTCAAGGGGAGAGGAGGTCTTCGTTGCACGTGTCGGGGATCGTCTATTATGCGTGTTTATATCGAGAGAGTGCAAGGCAACGCACACTAACCCCGATACTGCTTCGGCCAGGTGGGAGGCGGCCCTCCGCAGCTCCCTCCTGGCTGACCAGCTCTGGGCCGTCCAGCAGGCCCACGGAGCGGCCGGCAGGCTTGACCTGACGGTCCCGACGTGGGAGTCGCCCGCTGCGCGCTGACGCGCGCCTTGCAGGACCCAAATACAGTTTTTCAACCAACCAACCAACTGAGTCTACATTACCTGCGTCTTATCGCAAGAAAACTGCGCTTCAACACGCTGTTTACAGAAGTTACTAGCCGCCATTAATTGCTCTAACTGCATCCCAGGAAAGCTAGCTTTACAATCATGAAAAGGGTCCATTGACATGTATTTCCTGCGCACTTGTGTTAAATTTCTTTAAAAGTTCGCTGTCCTAACGCCAAACCACTTTATTCCGATATCTGTGAGGAAATAAGCCGAGCGTAGTAGATAACGATATGATATGGCCGCTAAAAATTTCGCTTCTATCTTGAAATACAGCTCCGCTATGAAGTGCGCGTCGCAGACTGTGAGAAGTCCTTGCGCATTTCGCACGCGCATGCGCGTGGTTTTGTAGAAGGACAAACGGTGTGCGCTCCGCTGTTACTAGTAATTTATAAGATTGATCCTTTACTTTTGTATCAATATTCTGTTTGCTCACTGGCACGAAAAACGACTTTCCTTTCCAAATGCCTGTCCTAAATTGTCATTAGCGCACACGCTTGAGCAGATACGTACGCGACAGTGTTGTGCACCATGCGATCATGCTCAAATCGAACCGCATGTTGTCTGTGAAAAACACCCTGAATAATTTGTTTTTATATTGTCAGTGCAGATTTACTGATGAAAAATTTGCCCGCGAAAGCGTCACGACAAAGTCATCAAGGTATTAACAGCTATTGCGAGGAATGAACAACGAATTTGCACGCTATTTCCGTGAGTACTCATTGGCTCAATGCCCGCATCAAACTACTTTCACTGCAGTCGTTAATCAGTCGTTCACGATTACATGTACTACCAGCAGACACACGTCTAACGTCTTATGCTTCCGTATGAAATGACATTTTCATCACTGCGGACTTGACGGACGTACAGGGGTGGTCAAAAGTTCCCAAGACACACTGGCATAAGAATACGTGGAATAGTGACCTGGGAATTTTCCTCTGTCAAGTCAGTTTGTGTTAGGTACACATTATAGAACAGCGCAGATGTACGCCGGAATGCGAGGCAAACGTGCACAGGAAAAAGTGGGTTCGCGATGACGTTTTGTGACTTCTTGTTGAATCGCAGCACCCAGAACATTCATTCGTATCAGGTAGAGTATACTGTACATGCTACCTTTAGGTAGCAGAGTTGCGCATAGGTCCGGCTAGCAACCACAGCTATGCGGTGAAGTCGCACTCCGTTTTTGCAGGCGACATGCCTACCGTGTGCCGATTAACCTGTCGGGTGTGTCGAAGGCCGGCGATAAACATTGGCTGTCGATGACTAGTGTTAATTCAGTTCGCTGCAGTGGCGGCGTCAATAAATACAAAAATTGGCCCGAGCGTAAGCTTCTCCGCAATGCATGGTTGCTAGCGGCGTTTGGAAGACAGATGCGCAACTCTGCTACCTAAAGGTAGCATATACAGTAGCTCTAGTATAAGGTGCTGTGTTGCACTCGACTGCTGACATAATTGTGTCGACAGCAACACAAACGTCACAACTGTTCTTTTTTGTTGTACTCGCCTTTCTACGTAACATATTTGCACAAAGTTACAAGATGCCATCAATAAAAAATTTTACTGTCTGTAGTTATTCCAATGTTCCAGTTAGCGTTATATGTGGCAATACGCCTCGTGTGTGCTATATGAAATGGTGTTTTTAAATGAGCACTTGTCAATTCTTGCGCTACAAGTATCATATCCTCTAAAAATTTCCCCATGCTAACAAAAAAAAAACATTGCTGTTTTGTTAACCAGCTATGCTTCATCATTTGAGTGCTGAAACTATTTGCTGATCAAAAGCACTAGCGGCGAAATACGCATTCCTAAACTTTGCGTCTTCGTGTTTTATAGAATCAAACAAAAGAAGACTGCAGCGAGGCGTGTGGGTAACAATAAATACACTCGTTCATTTATTGAACTCGCTTCGTGGTCTCGGTGGCTATCCTTGTCACCGACGGCGGGGAGGAGGACCTCGACAGTCAATATTGAGTAGACCGAGTTGCACTCTTCCCCACAGTGTCTTCCGAAGAGAGAGAGAGAGAGAAAAAAATAAAGAAAAATCCAAACAGAAAGCGTCCACGTCGCGCCGGACTGTAAGGCCACGATATTCTGAGACGTAAAAGGCACCGGCACACTTTCACATACGCGCACAGATGCACACGTACAGTTGCCACGTCGATATAGGATCCGAGTATGCGTCTATTCCGCAACTAGGCTGGTTCTTCCAAACGCCCACGCCACCTGGTGGCTGATGAGGGCGCGATTCCGGGCCACACGCACATCACGCCTTTTAACACACACAGAAACGAACAAAAAAAAAGTAGCATCGCTCACAGCAGCACACACTGTCACGGAGCGAGGCTTGGGTCGTCACCATGGCTACGTAACACGGCTCGTGCTGTACGACGCAGAACGGTCCTCCATGACACTCGATGCATCGTTGTTCTCGACTGTAGCTGTTCAGTATTGCAGCGATATCATACGGCTTGCACGCTTGATTTATAGAACATCAAGAGCATTCCGAGCTGTTGGACTAGTGAGCTAAAAGTATTATTCGAGAGGAGTCCAGGGGGTCTGAACGAGAACTTAGCCCTACCACGAAGTTCTCCCTTTGTGCTTGTGTTCCTATCTTCACGATATAACCATGCTGTCGTGTACAGCCAAAAAACTTCACTATGGAACGTTACAGCAGGAGGGAGCCAGATTCATACTGCGAAGTAACGAGTGAAGTTCAAGAACCTGATTTGATTGTGTGGAAAGGCCGGTTTGGGGTTTGAGTGAATCGAGTATAAAATCGGGTTTTTAACTTCCGTCACAGATAATTTACGGACAGCGCCACGTCCGCTCGCCAAAGAAATAGCCATGCATCCCTTGCTACTGCCGCTTCTCTAATTGGGTCACATGACACAGGTTCTTTCCGAAGCAGAAAAAACTCGGTCGTGAGAAGATACAAAAGTAAAAGACTCGTAAAGTAGTTACATTCTCTCCTTCGTTCAGGCTAGTCATCGTGGTTAGATCGTTCCGCACTAGCTCAGTCCGAGATCAATCGCTGAAGTTTTGACGATAGCCGTCTTAGGCCTTATACTACCATTGAAAGACTATGTCTCAGGAACTTAGGTAAGAAACTGCCACGCGTGTTCCACCCGTTAGAATAACTCGCCGCTGACCAACGCTTATCGGCTGGTAAACCACCTACTACACCTGCTTTCCAAAGGCGTTGCAACTTGCGATTGCCTGGTTTCCACGACCAGTTCTTTTGAGTTAGAACAGCGCACTTGCGTTCGCTTCATTCGGTTTGTGAACCAAATTACTTCCGAAAACCTCCGACCTCGACGGTTGACCACGCTGATTCGACTACTTCAACAACACATCACTGCGTCACACGTGACGATGCGAATGTCTCTTGACGTCCACAACCTCGAACCATAGCTCACGGTAGACTCTCCAGTACACAGCCGTTGTCGAACAAGAAGTGCCTTGCTCTTGTCATCTGGGACTTATCTTTCTTTGTCCTGAGGGGGATGATCTTCGGTAACTTCGTCCACATCCTGCGGCATCCTTTGTTCGACCATCGTTCATTGCTTGAAGTCCCCGTCGTCTTGTGAACTTTTGTCTTGTATGGATTTCTCCGGGACACAGCAACATCAAACCGCTTGCTTGCAGGGCTGGTGGACGTACTTAGGCCGTACACAGGTCTTCCAGTGCGGACTTAGCTCAGTTCACCGCCACGGTACTGAAGCATAAGGCAATTCGAGACTTTCAAACTGAGCTCGCGTTCTTGCAATCTGGGGAACCAGAAAAGTCCTTCTTGATCCAGTACTGGCGATAACACGAGTGCTGTGTACGCGTTGTATCCTGGTAGCGCACACAACACTCGTTTGCAGCAAGACGACAGTGCCGAACTACGACGGAACGAACTTTCAGAGGTCTGTTGAGGAGCCCAGGCCTCGCTGTCATTCTTGGATGGAGACATCCTTGTGTGATGTCTTTGAGAGGCTTCTATCCTGGACACTCCACGCGTGGCGCCATGCCGTACCACGACGTAGCATAGCAGGCAACAAAGAATGCAGTTCCACGGAGATGATCGCTGCTTTGGCCATGGAGTATTGGTACGCCTCTCTGTCGCTCCCTGGTGGCGGCACATTCATTCCTGTACGCTACAAGAGGCACTGTGTGTTACCAAACATCAGCATCCCGAGATTAGAAGAGGCTATCTGATTGGCCAGGAGAAACGCACGTTTCGCGCAACCACCGTTGCCTGGAGAGTAGAACGCCATCACATCTTCTCGGATGCGTCCGGTGAGTACATTCCTTTCCTGGGCACTGCAGCGGTGTTGGCACTGTGCGTTAGGTGCCAGGCATGACTACGTGAACGGGGGCGAGCCGTGCTTGAACCGCCTTGCTTGCGTCCTTGGACGTGAGTAGTAGTAGTAGTGGTACTGTGTGGTCCGCGTGGTCGCAGCAGCGTTTGCGGCGACAGGGAGAGAGTGAGATACGGGCGAACAAGGAGGAGGAGGAGTATCGCCATCTTTGGTCGTGTGGCAGGCGGCCTCGGTTCTGGCCGACGCAGCACTTGAGCAATGGACGCCCCTCCGCGCTAGCACCGGGACGTGGCATCTGCGGAAGCAGTGCAAGAAAGGAGAGAGAGAGAGAGAAAAAGACGTTAACACAAAAATACAATACAATCGACTAGTAGAAAATGATGGCTTTCGCCTTCAAGTCGTTATAAGCAAATGCATAAAGAACCATTTGACTGTTCTTCAAGTATTTTCATAAAGTCGCATAGTGTATGTTACTGGGCCCGCAATGCAGCGACGATCACGACATCGTATTCACTTAGGTATACATACTCAGATATGCCGTATGCCAGCCAAAATGATATTATTAAGGAGGCCGGGCAATGGCAAACGGAACTTATGGGCAAAAATGTTTGCGCATACAGGCCCAGTTCCCCCACAATCTACGCAGCTGTGCAACGCCATTAGCTGTCACGAAAGCAAGCCACGCATCTAGGCGCACAACCACAGGTACAAAAGTCCGAATAAGCGGTGTAATGGCTGTCGCTTTAGGCTCGGGAATCTAGGAAATGCATAGACCATTAGAATTTCGTCAAATGTGCTTGTGACGTTTGTGCAAAGCCTCAACAACGGCACAAACGGTACAAAAACGAAATCCAAGGAAATCCCACTCCTGGTGGTCTATGCACCTTTGTAGAGCCTGGAGCCGAAAGTTTCAGCTATACTCGCGGACATTTTTACGGGATACTGGGGCCGAGCTTCTGCACATGTGCTCCTACGCGAAGCAGTCCGGTTTGGCGCGCGTTTCGTACCGCTTTGGAAAGTGATGGCTGCGCGTCACAAACGTCCCATAGCATTTGCTCTGTCTGCTAAGACAGCCAGCCACTTGGGGGTGAAGTTCGTCGCAAGTTTTCTGAGGCGAGTAGACGGAATAGCCAGAAGGTGACGGACGCTTGCTAAAGGCGCAGACGTTATCTAGCGCTTGAGGCACACGCAAAAAAAAAACAAGAAAAAAACACAAAAGAACAGCGAGATTATCATACGTGCAAAAAGGCGAAACGACAACGTATAAAGTAAAACAAATTAAAATATCTCACTGCTGCGTGCTGCGTACACTTTCAAATATCTTCCTGTAGAAAATCAAGTATTTTATTTTTCCATTTTTCACGAAGAAAAACACGGACGCAACTAGCGGTAGCACTTGCATAATTTGGCTCTATATAGCCTTTGCTTCTTACCAAGAAAAGTTGTCCGCGTGTATACCAAACTTTTACGGCCAGGCCATTCGTCGGGGAAAAAAAATGATTTACTTATGCGGCATAAAAATGAAATCGGCATATGAGATGGCCTGGTGTGAACCCCATGCTTGTTACAAGAACGTAAAAGCCAGTGAACTGCACCAACCAGTAGCACATGCATCCTATACCGCAATTCAGTGCTGAATCAATACCAACTAGCCCAGCAGTCAGTTCTTTTATCTTAAGGCTGCGCCTCTGCCGGTCCCCCTTTCACCCAAGAGGAAACGAGAAGCACATTAAGGCCCAGGACCAGACTTCTCAAATCCTGGCCGTCCAGAGGGCCCGCGCGAGGGCCGTCAGGTTTGAACTGATGGTCCTCGAGTGGGGCTAGCCGGGTGAAATTTTGATATGCACTTGACACAGCGAGGACATCATCCACAACGTTAGTTCCAACGCGCAGTATCAAGTGATAACACTACAAAGTTCATGTTCACCGTCGCTGCAAAATAGCGCGCAAGTCGTGATTTCAAACGAAATCGTTAAACAAAAAAAAAATGGAGGCGGCCATAATCCTTGACTTGGGTGCCTGGTAATGGCACTCGCACGTCGGAGTTCATGTGCCGTGGTGCATTCCGTGGCGCTGCCGGAACGTATCTCGGAGGCCATGTAGAAAGAAGAGCGTGGTTGAGATCTTCTTCGCCAGGTGCCGCAACAATCCCAGTAGCTCACAGGAAAACCGCTTGCTCTTTCAATCGACTCGTTAAATTAATTTTCATTATTATCCTGACAGTTAATTGGCCCTTACAGTTAAAGACAGTTAAAGTGCCAAAAAACGTACTGGTATCACGCGGGGGGTACTGGAACGGCGCTGGTTTTTGCAATAGGGTATCTATCTATCTATCTATCTATCTATCTATCTATCTATCTATCTATCTATCTATCTATCTATCTATCTATCTATCTATCTATCTATCTATCTATCTATCTATCTATCTATCTATCTATCTATCTATCTATCTATCTATCTATTAAGGCTTAAGGCAGAATCACCGCTTCCATTCTGTTTTACTACGATGCCTTCGGGAAACTCGTTTTCCTACATGAACATCGTCCCTGTGTGGTATAACGCCGCGCGCAACGAACGTCCTCATAACTCTGCACGAAATGGGCGCGCATAAAACTTGTTTTCGCTACAGCTTGGCGTAATAAGCTTCGCGAATAAAAGAAACGGGGAAAAAAAAGTAGCAAAGAAAGCAGTCACAGAAGTACAAGCCAGTAAAAATGCGGCGTGCCTAATCGCCGCAGCCGCGTACGACCAGCATATCGCAAAACACAGCCACGGCCGCTGTTGGCGGAATGACATTAAAAGGGTAAGGACGGAGTTTGACGCCGTCGTCACGCTCGCATATCGTGAACAGAAGCAGCTATACCGCATTAAGTCGAATGCAACATTGTCTATTAATGTTAGTACAATCGAAGACTGATATATCGAATCTGAATGGGATCCCACAAAAGTTCGATACATAGGTAATTCGATATATAAATTTTTTATATGTTGAGGATACTTCAAGAGCATTTTACGCAGTGCTTTTTCGGCGCAAACCGACAACACAAGACAGACGACAAGACAAAGCGCTAATCTCAACTGACATCATTTATTGCGCCACTCCGCTGTGTTCGATATACACGATTATTCGTTATATGCGGATTCGACTGTATGCCCACGTTAAAGCGCAGGAGATGGTATGGGGAGATGGTGGGGAGGGGGGGGGGGGCTTATGGTTTACTCTTCCTCCTCCAGGAGTAAACGCTTATTGTATATTTAAGGAGACACATGGGCTATAAACTAAATGAGTCTAAATGGCAAAACAGAAAGAATATGGAGGTCAGAAGTGGTGAGAAATCGTCGAAAAGGAAATATCGCGGCAGCAAACGTTTCGACAGAAAGACTTGTCTTCGTCAGAGCAACAACAGCTGCCTTCTAGTTGTTGCCCGGAGGCAACAACTAAGGGCAACAACTAACGGTTGCCCTCCTGTCGAAACATTGGCTCCGGTGATATTTCCTGTCCAACGATTTCGCATCACTCCGAACTCACAGAATATTAATGTTTCAGTGTCACGGTAACCCGCCACGGTGGTCTAGTAGTTAGGTTGCTCTATTGCTCACCCGAAGGTCGCGGGATCGAACCCCGGACGCTGTGGCCGCATTTCTATGGAGGCGGATTGCTAGAGGTTCCGTGCAGGCTTAGATTTCGGTGCACGTTAAAGAACTCCAGGTGGTCGAAATTTCCGGAGCCCTCGACTACAGCGTCTCTCATAATCATACCCTTGTTCTAGGACGTAAAAGCCCAACAATTATTCATATTAGCCTTCGTAGTTACAGCTGACGTCTCAGGCCGCGGCTTAAGTTCGAGTAAACGCGGGTATATGCATACATATGCGGTCTCGCGCGCATATTTTCCGCGCAGCGTTCGTCGTCGACGAGAGAGCACGCGTAGATATACGAGACATATAGGAGCGAGGCGAGCGTAAGACCTCTCTAATGGAGGATGCTGCGCGGCCACCATCAGCGTTCCTGGCGACAAATAGTGCGTGACCTTCGTTTCAAGGGCGACATCCAGGAAACCATGCTCCGGTACGAGGCTTGATGCGGGACGCCTCGAGCGCGGAACGACCGAGGCACTGCGACCACACGTAGAGCCGCGCAGAATGTGCACTTAAAGGGGGACAACTGATTTCGCCGTTCTTTAAAGAGCCCGGCAGAAGCAGCGCGCTCTCCTCCCACGAGGATATATGGTTTTGCGCCGCGAGTTTATCCGGAACATCGGACCCGTTTAACGTCGTCGTTGGTGTGGTCGTCATCGTCGTCGGTGTTCTTCTTAAAGGGACACTAAAGAGCAAAACGATTTTTCTCGTATTAGTAAACTATACGCTTTCACGATACCAAAAAGCTCCACGCTTGCGGCGAGAAGACACTTAATAAGCGAGAAATCACGCAAAAAGAAAATGTGGGTTGCGACGCCACCTTGAAGTTTCTGCACCGTTCGTCGTGACGTCACATATTTTGACGGCGCCTACTAGGGCCTACGTAGTTCCTTAACGGTAAAAATGAAATACACTGTCCTCAGAGAGGGTCATAGAGTTAACATACAAAGTTTGAGGACATTTTGTTGAGCCAATGGCGCCAAAATACCATAAATACGGTTTGAAATCCGTGACGTCACGCGTGGAGATTTTAGCGCGAAATTTAAAAATGAAACCTTGAACTTCATTTTCTCCTTTATTAATACACCTATGATGGTGAAATTACGACATTATAGTTCTCAAAGTACAATTTATCAATCTAAACCGATTCATTGTTTCTCTTTAGTGTCCTCATGCCTCAGGCCTCATCAAAACGCGGAAATTCCCCATCGGCGTCGTCGTCCTATGGCGTCGGCGTTAACACGAAGAATGCGAAAAATCATCGCGCGATGATGTCACCATATGACGTCATCTTGAGGTCACATACAGCCAAAATTCATGACGTCATCATGTCATCACTACGAAGTCATCATGACGTCACATGCCATGACGTCAAATGATGTCGTCATCACATGAGTCCGTCGCTTGATAAAAGGCGGGCCGTTCTTGGAGAGAGAGAGAGAATAAAAACAAAAGAAAGGCGGGGAGGTTAACCAGGGCTGAGCTCGGTAAGCTACGACCGATCACGGAGGTAATGCAAAACCACGTTAGGTGCACAAATCTTCCGAAGCGGGGCGAGGGAGGATCAATACATCGACTCAGGAGAAAAAGAAGATGGCTTTCACCGTCGAGTCGTCTTAGGCGAATGCATAAGGGACCCTGCGAGTCGTTTTTAGTTTAATGCATATAAGGATATTTTGGTGCCAATGTCTGGTGCCGGCTACTCCTGTTCTCTTACCTAATAGTTGCCATCGCAAAGTAATGGAGAAACACAATACTATACAAATAGGCACATGGAGGAACACTCACGCATTTAGTCCCAGTACTTAAATACAAACAAGCGTCCGCCTTACAGAAAAGTTCACAAAGCACGAATGTTCACGCAAACGAAATGTCCACCCATAAAAGTTCACCAAGATGTTGCCACAGCCAGGCCCGTAGCCAGGAATTTATTGCAGGATTGGAAGGGGGGGGGGGGCACTTGCTGAAGACCTTGACTTTTTTATAAAAACAGCTGTTTTCATTACTTATTTTCAGTCAAACACCCACCACCACCAGAATTTCGGGGAGGGGGGAGGGGCGGGCCTCCAGCTCCTTCCCCCCCCCCCCCCCCGGCTACGGGCCATGTTTTAGCCGATGAAAGATGTTCACCTTC
The DNA here is from genome assembly GCF_013339695.2 of Rhipicephalus sanguineus. Lineage (NCBI taxonomy): Eukaryota > Metazoa > Arthropoda > Arachnida > Ixodida > Ixodidae > Rhipicephalus > Rhipicephalus sanguineus. The sequence goes on along the minus strand of NC_051184.2, from coordinate 39,454,910 downwards.
GTTCTTAATTCGTCGGCAAATGAAAAAAAGAGGAAATACGGTGAACATTTCGTACCTACACAGTAATGATGCTAAAGAGAGAGAGAGAGAAAAGACATTTATTTGGTCCGGAGGGAAGAGAGTGACATGTTTACACATCCAACTCATGGCTAGTCCCATGTCGGGACGGGGAGGCCGAGCCTCTCCGCCCTCTCACGGGCCTTCCGAACAGCCATGAGCTGGACGTCGTAGCTGGGGTCGTTAATAGCAGCGGTCCACCAGGCTTCTTGACTGTAGTCCTGCAACGCAGGGCATCGCCAGAGCATGTGTTTCAACGAGCTAACGTCACCGCAGTCTGGGCATGTTGAATCTATCGCCGCATGTATCCTACTCATGAAGCTCCTTGAAGGATACGAATCCGTTTGGAGCATTCTCAGTGTGACAGATTGTGCTCTACCGAGTTTGTGGTGAGGGGATGAAAACACCCGTCTAATCCCCCTGTAGTGCGAGGTAATCTCGTGAAAGGTGACTAGTGGATCGCCGAACTCGAGCTGTTGCGAACCATTAGAGGGCCCCACATCGCCGCGGCATACGAATACTCGCGCCCGATTATGAGCGATCTCGTTGGGGTTCGGTTGGCCCGGTATTACGTCCGGACCCATGTGAGCCGGGAACCAGACAATGTGGTGAATTACGTCCTGCAAGGGCCTGCCGTTAAGGACCCTCGCGGCCTCTCTTGAGATTAGACCCGACTGAAAAGCCCTGACGGCAGCTCGTGAGTCAGTGTAAACGGTGGTGCGTTTCGGATCCAGTAGTGCCATAGCCACAGCTACTTGTTCAGCTACTTCTGCCATTGATGTGCGAAGTGAGGCTGACGAGAGAAGGTCTCCTTCGTGGTCGACTATAGCGACCGAAAATCTGCAAGCGTTTTCGCGACGGGCTGCGTCTACGAAGGCTTCTGTACCTACTGGGTTCTTCAGGAGTGCTTTGGCCCTCGCAAGCCTTCGACCCTTTTTTTTTTATTGAAATGACGAAATAGGAGAGGTTGGTGCCATTATAGTGGCACCGGCTACTCCTTCTCGCTTAGAAGACAGAATATGTAGTAACAAGATAAATAAAGGCACAAAATGCAATACAGTAGAACACATAGGAAAATACGCACAGCCGAACATCACATGGCAGTTCATAAACGTCTAAAACGTCTAATAGGTTCATATGTACAAAATACGCACAGCCGAACATCACATATCAGTTCATATACGTCTAATAGGTTCATATGTACACAAGTGTTGCATGACAAGTTCAAATGGAAAAGTCAATTCACCTGTATACGTTCAAACTCAAATATTCTGTATTGCTTGACATACACAGGAAAACACACTGACACAAATGATGACACATAAAATCAAACACACTATCACAAACATAACACAATTCTTTCAGTATGAAGGGGAAGTCGACATCGTGTGCAGTAGGTCAATATTTCCATAAAATATTCGATTCTTCAAGAAACTTCTTGAAGGCCACAAGCGCTCTTTTCTGAAGACTTGCCGTTGGCCATGGACCTAGTATTTTCGTCAATGTGAAAGGCCTTCTATCTAAAAGTAGCAGACTTGCTCGTAATACTTTTCGACCCTTATTGAATTGTGGATGGACGTTTCTTGGGAATGGGTCAACGATGAAGGATTCCCTGACTTGACTGTCTAGTTGAATAGCCTCGCCTTTGTTAATGCCGGGTTGCAGGCCTGCGGCAAGTAGCAGGTCCCTTCCTGTTTTAGTTCCAGATAATCTGATAATTTGTGCCATCCTTTGTGCTTCTGCTAGCTCCTCCATGGTATTATGGACCCCTAACTTCATAAGAGCTTCCGTACTGGTTGTAATTGGTATACTGAGCACTTTCTTGATACTTTTGCGCATGAGTGTGTCTATCTTACTCGTTTCTGATTTTGTCCAATTAAGAGCCGATACTATGTAGGGCTCATAAGAAAGGCATGATGAACCCTAAGCAGCATGTCCTCCCCTATTCCACCTTTCCTACCGGAAACTCTCATGATTAGCCTGATGACGTTTTCCGTCTTAGTGGTTAGATGAGCTATGGCCCTGGCATTACATCCTTTTGCATCTATCACGAGACCCAAGATCTTAATAGAATCAACTCGTGGGATGTCGTATCCGTCTTTGTTGTGGATAGTGATGGGTATTTGATTAAGGGGGTTAAACCCCTAGCTCCCCGTCGTGCTTGTCTATACAGCAGGAGCTCTGATTTCTCCGGAGAGAGTGCAAGTCCTGTGTCAGCCAGGAAAGACTCAGTCGCATCCAGAGCTTCTTGGAGGGCTTGCTCCACAGTAGCCTCTGAACCCCCTGGACACCATATTGTTATATCGTCCGCGTATAATGCGTGGCCGATGTGGGGTACTGCTGCAAGCTTGCTCGATAGTTTGCTCATGGCGATGTTAAATAGAAGAGGGGAAATGACCGCCCCTTGTGGAGTACCTCTGCTCCCGAGCGCATATGCTCCTGAAGTCAAATGTCCTATCCTTATGGTCGCCGTTCTGCTTTCCAGGAAAGATTGTACAAAAGAAAAAAATCTGTTTCCCAAATTCCAAGCAGATATTTTTTTAAGGATGCATTCATGCGTGATCTTATCGAAGGCTTTAGTTAAGTCTAGGGCGAGGATTCCCTTGACATCTTTGTTCTGTGAGTCAAAGATTTGCGTCTTGAGCAGCAGCATAACATCCTGGGTACAAAAGAGCCGGTCGGAAACCTACTATGTTGTATGGGAAGAGCCCCTTGCGCTCGATGTATCTAGATATTCTGTTATGTACTGCATGTTCCATAACTTTACCAGTGCATGAGGTTAGGGATATGGGCCGGAGATTCTCGAGGCCGGGAGACCTGCCTGGTTTCGGTATTAGGATTACCGTGGCCATCTTCCATTCTGAGGGGACCAATCCGTTCTTCCAAACATTGTTAATCTCCTTAACCATGGTCTGAATGGCTTTATCATCCAGGTTCCTGAGGAGTCTGTTACTGACCCCATCAGGTCCTGGAGCAGACCTACTGTTCAGATTGTGAAGTACCACTCGAATTTCTGCCTCCAAGAAAGGGGCATCCAGTTCTGGGGCGGGTATGTCGCCATAGCGGAGCGGGGAGCGGGAATTCGAATTTTGATCCAGCTGAAGATACTTATTGGCTAGGGTCTGGAGGAGGACTGATTCAGAAGTACCCTTTGCTTTGGCTTTGTTAATTAGGCGGTTGACCACAAGTCTTTGATTGCCCTTGTCTTGCCCGTCATCTAGTAAATGCCTAAGGAGTGTCCATTTACCTCCCCTACGCATCGTACCGTCGGCTGCCAGACATGCATCTCTCCATTGTTGTTTATTTAACTCATTACAATGTTCTTCAGTAAGTTTGTTGATTTCCGAAACTTTCTTCCTTAGCCTACGGTTTAACCTCTGCGCTTTCCACCTCTCAAGTAAAGAGCGTTTGGCCTCCAATAGGTGTGCAAGCCGGGCATCCATGCTAGGGACTTCTCGATCCGTTGTGATTATTTTAGTGGCTTTCTCGATATCCTTCCGGATCCGAACGAACAGGTCACTAACACTGTCGTATACGGTTTCATCCTTACCTCTAATATCTCTAAAGAGGTCCCAGTCTATAAAATTGCAATGCTTAGGAGGTGGACGCTCTATTTTTAGCGTGATTTCTATTATATAATGGTCACTTCCCAGGTTTTCTTGCAGATTAGACCACCTGGCTGATGCGTTTTTTGTGAAGCAGAGATCCGGCATAGTGTCCCTGGACACCGAGTTTCCCAGTCTATAGTTGGGAAACGCGGGTCTGAGATAAGTGTCAAATCTAAATCTGAGCTTGCTGCAACCAGATTGTCTCCTTTCTTTGACCTAATCGTATATCCCCAGGCTGAGTGGGGTGCATTGAAATCACTGGCTACCACCCAGGGGTTAGCACTAACCACGGATGAAGTTTTATTCAGAATCACCCGGAGGTTGTGTTTTTGAGCTGAAGGGGGGCTGTACAAGTTTAGGACGAAGATATTTTGGCGAATTTTCCCATTGGGAATAATCTCCACCATTTGCGCTTCAAGGCCAGTCTTCCGTTCCGCCTCACAAATTTTAACTTCATGCTCCGTGAAGGAGGTGTCCTTTCTTATTAGGGTGGCTATGCCTCGGCCCTTATCTATTCTTTGACAAATTGATCGGTACCCTGGAAGGTGTATATGCTCACTGAGAGTTTCCCGAAAGAGCAGAATGTGCGGCCTAATCTCTTGTGCCTTGATCATCTGCAGCAGTGCAGCCTTACGTTTTGGGAAGCTTGCGCAGTTCCACTGCCAGATAATAATGTTACCAGTTTGACCCGCCATTTTGGAAACTACTGAGTTAGCATGGCCAGCGGCGAATCCGCGGGCTCCTTGCAATCTTCACTATCAGGCTCCTGCTGTATCTTTCTTCCCTTGATAGTTTTGCTCAAGTCTGCCATTTTCATTTTAGATTCCAATATTCCTACTCTGCGTGTTAAGTGTGCGAGGTTTCCATCCATGTGCTCAATCGCGTTGGATTGTATGGCTAGTGCTTCCCTAATTTGGTTGAGAGTTTCATTAATCATGGAGAGTGATGTTTGCGGGTTGGAATCCGATTTTGAAGGCTGATTAGGAGGAATGTCCGACCTCGCAGTCTCCCTTTCTGAAGGCGCCGGTGGGGATACAGCCTTACGCTTATTTGGTCCACCCACTAGGACCGGAATGGGAGACTGAGCCACACGTGGTTCGCACGAGTTACGGAAGCGCTCGAATTCCGACCTCAGCGCCTGTAAAGCCTCTTTAAGCTCTGCGTTTTCCTTTCTTAAGGCCAAAATTTCAGACTGCTCTTTTCCATACTCTGGCGAGTTACCCTGCGTGACCTGTGCACCACGTTGAGCACCCATCTTGGCTTTTTAATTCCGCCCACGTTCTTGATTCATGAAACCGGACTGTGGAGTCCGAGCGCTCTCTTGGGCGAGAGCGTCTGGCATTGTCGTCGCACCCCCCGGAGCCGGACCGGGGTTTGTTACCTGGGCGTCCTCTGGACCGAGAATGGGAGCGGGAACAGGAACGGGAACGGGAACGGGAGCGTTCCGTCGGCGTCCTTGATGTCGATCTGGTCCCGCGTTGGGAGGAGAAGGGTTTGTTCCCCTCCGGGCCTCCAGCTGCTTCGAAGTCGGTTGAGCCTTCTGCCAGTTGCGCTTGACGGGCACGCCTGCGCCGCCGGCGCCTTTGACGCACGATGAAGGGCACCTGGAACCTCTTCTTGCATTGGCGGTCCCCTGTTAGGTGTGGCCCTTCACAGATGGCGCACTTGGGGTCGCAGTGATGATCTTCAGGTTGCGTTAAGATACCGCAGCCTCGGCACCTTCTCTGATCTTCACCTTTCGGGCAAACGTCTGCCCTGTGGCCCAAATCTCCGCACGCGTAGCAGATGTCCACTTGTCTACGGTACAGAGAGCAGGGGTAGCGAACACCATCGCACAGTACATATTGCGGTACCTTTAGTCCGTCGAACAGCACAATCACTGTCGGTGTTTTCTTAATTCTCCGGACCCCTAAGGCTCCCGGGTTCCTTCTGTTGACAATCATATCTGTCAGTTCTGCTTCACTGATGTCCGGGTTGATGCCGCGGATCACGCCCTTGCAGTTGTCGTCAGACGCAGCCACATAAGCCGCTATCTCGGTGATGGCATTTCCCATACAAATCTGCTGAACCTTGGCGTAGGCCCGCGCATTATTTTCCAGCGGCGTGGCCACGATCAAGATGTTTTGGAAAGGATTTGCGCACAATGTATCTTCACAGGTTTGCTCTGTCGTCAAGGAAGCCGCCCTGGCGAGTGCTCGCTTGAAGACGATGAGGTCCGCCTTCCTGACATCCAGTCCACCTCGTGGCCGGACGATGGTCTTGAAATGATCCCTGGGTAAATTAGGGATCCTAGAGGCTTTCACGACGCGTCTCATAACGCCTCGTGATGGGGCGGCAGTGCGGAGGCCACCATAGCCGTTTCCTTTTTCCGGCGCATGCAGGGTCAGGAAGATTTGCCTTTTCGGATAGTTTTTTCTTCCTGCTCAAAACCTCTATCCAGCCTGAGCATTCAGCTTCTTCTGGATTGATATCCATGCCTTCTACCATCGAGACGCTGTAGTTGGTAGCCATCTTCAAGCTTCACGACGCGTAAGGCTAGGCCTGCCGCCCGCCTAGGCGCGCCAACGGGTTGGGTCGGCAATGAGACGCGGTAGACAAAGTCTCATAAAAGTTCAAAAAATCCACCCACCGGGGAAAGCTTGCTATCCGTTTGTTCCTGGTAACAAACAGCGTCGCTTGGTGCACACAAAAAACAAACTGAGGCAAAAAATCCGCTCGGAAAAGTTCCAAGAAGAGGGAGCCGATGTGAACGCACATCCGCACTAAGCGAGCGCCCTCCGCGTTCCTCGTCTCGTCTAATGCTAAAGGACTTTCTTTTTTTATATAGCAATAATTGCACCATCTTCCACTAAAGGCAACCCTGTGGGGATGCGAAGGAGCGCATGGGTCGAATTAAAGTTCCGTTCCTCACGGGCATCTTGCCCGATGTTAACGCGTCCTTGCATGTGGAGCACACCATGAATTCACTGTAGTTGCTGTTGCTGTTACTCGTACCGAGCTCTTGTTGGAGCACGCCACGCGGGTTCATCGCGCGTCTGCAGAATCTCGTTCCCCGACGCCATCACGTGATTGCTCAGAGAGTGTAAGGGGGAGAGGCCACAGCGTCTTACCCAGCCCGTTACACATTCCCGAACGCGCTAGCGCGTCCCAGCGCTTTCTGACTGGTTCATTGCGCGTCTGCAGAATCTCGTTCGCCGACGCCATCACATGATTGCTGAGAGAGTATAAGGGGGAGAGACCACATTGTCTTACCCAGCCCCTGACACAGGCCCTAACGCGCCTGCGCGTGCCAGCACAAGTGGTTTTGTCTGCGTTACGCCACGCTAGGACAGCCCGGGCCCCAAGTGCTCTGCACTTATCATCATCAAGGCGGTCGAAGAACAAGTCGAAGACTTCTCATTGGCGCGAGCGCGCGCTACAGATAGCTATGGTAGGTTTTAGAAGGAAGGAAAAACATTTAATAACAGAAAGGGGATTGTGATGCTTGGTCCGCAAGTACCATCTAGCAGTGCTGGCTGCCCTCAGTCCAGGACGCCACAGGCAGTTGCCGCCCTGCGTGCCCTGTCGATCAAACTGATCTGATCACCAAGGCTATCGCTGACAGCAACTCCTCCACCGCTCCACACTCGCTTGGTCAATGGGGGGGGTCAGGCCGTGGATGGCCCGGCAAGTCCATGTAGTGTGTATTAATGTGGGTTTCTCAGAGCACCATGGGCAGCGCGCCGGGTATTCTGTTGAATTCATTTTATTGAGAAAATGTAAGTTCGGATACGTCCCGGTCTGGATTAAGCGCCAGCTGGTAGCTTCCTCCTTTGTGAGCTTCTTATGGGGGAGGGAGTAGATACGTCAGAGTCCCTTGTAGTGAAAGCGGACGGTCGCCAATGGAACTACGGACAAAGCCCAGCGCAAAAGCTGCTTCGCATCTAAAAAGTAGTAGTTCTCATATCTCGCGCAGAAAACATGGACGCGATTGTGGAACTACATTCATTTACGGTAGGATGCGCGCGATTTGGCTCTGCTGTAACGGTGTTTATTGAACGGCACTCGGCGACAATGCGCAATGGCGACAGTCAAGGCGAGGCACGGACTCCTAGCACGAGCGGAGTTCTTTCAAAAAGAAGCCGAAGAGGAAGACCCATAACAAAGTTTCAAGGCTTCGCTACACTTTAGCCTTCGCTTCACTGCCAAGAAAAGCCGCTGCTTAATCTAAGTGCTGTGCCATAGGAGAGGGTATAGTGTACTAGAATAATTTCCTAGTGACGCGTCCAGGAGGCAGGGACAATAGCCCGGTTGAAGCAAACGCCAGTAGACGCCACTGGTGGCGTTGCTGCGCTTTTTTCTAGTCGCGGAGCCAGTTCGCGCCGGTTTGGGCCGGTTCAGACGCGCTTTGCAGCTGCTTGCCTCGTGCGCGTCCCCTGCGACGCTACGTTCAACGTCGTAGTTCTTGTGAAAAAAAAAATGGTGGATGACTTTTTTTTTCTCCGGCGCTTACATGTGGGATGCCTCCACGTAGTACGTCTCATTGCACGCCGTAAAATGAGGTAAGGAAACGCCGGAATAATCTTGTTTAGCTGCGTTTCTGTAGCCGAGAATAAATCACGAAAAGTTTGCCACCATCAATATGCGTCCGTCGAGGCCGTCATTTCATCGTACGCCTTCTGGCATTGCAACGCAGCGTAGACGTTGCTGAGCACTTTTGTGTAGTTTGCGATGAGCATGCGATTTAAATGTTGTGCTAGGTATTGCGCAATAGAAGCAAAACATGCAGAGTTACTCATATGATGGGTTTGTGCAAATGGATGATAAAAAAATGCGAATAGATACTGCTGCAGGCGATGTCCCGAACTGCAATGAATCCGCCGGTCTGCGGCATTTACGCTAGCAGACGACTAGAAAAAGGCGCAGTGGCGGCGCCTGGTGGCGTCTACACAAACGGGCACGCGCGCTCCTTCTCAGACGCGTCACTAGGAAATTATTCTAGTACACTATAGGAGAGGGGTAAGCTGTCTCTGGAAAAGCATTTCGGTGGAGAAGCCATTTGTCAAGGACCATCCGTCACCGCCAATGGAGCCAGCAAAGGAACGCACCGCAAAGCAATCTTATCCTGAAAATCCTCGATTCTTGTTCTGGTTATACCGCTGACTTTTCCAGTATTTCTAGTCGGCACTCGTAAAAAACGTATTACCTTAAGTTATAAGACAAAGACTCTTACAGGTTACTTCATATCATTTAGGCAAACGTCTCACAACTTTAGATACCTTACCGAACGTTAGCGTCGAGGCTGCCAAAAATTTCAAAGGCAGGGCACTAATTTACTTTTGCAGTGCGGTGGTTAGGAACATGCGGAAAAGAAAAAAAAGATGCGCGCAACTTGCACTATTATAGTGGCGCAATGCTGAAACCAAAAGCGGAGCTTGTGTTCGATCTTGCTAGTAATGCCAATATTTTGCTAGAGAGGCTAAGTTTTTGCTAGCAGTACTAAGCATGGCTAGGCTTGCCTACTCTAACACAACGCACGTGTTACGTTGTTTTAGCGGGAGCATGTGACGTGACTAGGTGTTACGTGGTTTTGGTAACATGTCACGTGACTAGATGTTCGTAGCTTTTGACGAAAACATGTCACGTGACTAGTTGTTACGTGATGTTACGTGATTTTAGTAGCGTGCCTAGTTGTTATGTGACATCTAGTCACGTGACTAGTTCTTACGTGATGTTACGGGAGTTTAACCACGTGACTAGCTATTACGGGATTTTTAGCCCAGTAACTAGTTGTTACGCGATTTTTAGTGACATGGCTAATTGCTACGCGATGTTACTTGATTTTAGTCTTGTGACTAGTTGTTACGTGATGTCCCGTGATTTTTAGTCACGTAACAGACTCGCCCATCATATTTATTGCATTCCACGCCGGTCACATTGTCGCTCGTGTTGAGGAGCGAAGCAGGAAGACGAAGAAAATGACGAGGCTCTCGTGGCCGGTTCATGAGGATAATTTCTGTTTGCACTACCCGGCGCAACGAAAAGCTTAAACAGCCCCGCTGTTCAAAATTGTGCGGGGCACTCAAGGGAATCCGCGACGACCGAAACAGCATTAGCTTGATGACGGCGACTGAAATATACCTAAGCGTCGATGCATTTTCCTCAATTAACGCGGTGTCTCGCCTTGAGCAATTACAATAATTTAAGTTTTGTACTGCCCTTTCAAGGAGGATTATTAGTATGGCGTCAAAGTGAATGTTATTTTGGCACGGTAGATCAAACGCGTACATTGGGCCGCAATAAAGTTAATGACGGACTCTGCAGTTGAACAACCAAGAAAGAATAGGTAGGCAGCCCAATCATCGTCTTTATATTTAACGAAAAAAAAAAACGTTAGTTGCTTCATGGGTTCAACGTCAGGCTATGAAAGACGACGTACTGGAGGGGCTAATAATTTCGATCATGGGATCATTTTGACCACCTGCCCTTTCAGCCCTGAATTTTTTTTAATGGGTAGATAATTTCTTTCTTGTTGAAATTGCTTTTTTTATCACCTCAAGAGCACGAAAACAATCTTTTCTGAGCATCCCATCAGTGTACAAAAATATAGCGCCATGTCCTATATATAAGACACCAGGGCTTAGTGGGTATGAAGGGAAATATGGTGAATTTCGATATTGCTATTTATTTTACTCTATTTACACCTCAAATTGTTGTGAGCTAGCGTGCTAGCAGCCATATATTAGTTACTGCGTCTCAAAGTTCCAAAAAGCAAGTTTTTGCACTCGTGACACACTGGTCTTCAATGCACCTGAATGGTCATTATCTAATTATTAAGATCTAACATTGTAATAAGTTGCCAAATCCTGCTTTGGTGCGCCGCAATTATTGTCGCCCGTGCCTCATGGGTAAGCTGATGGAGCTGAACTTCATCCTCGTTATCTTCAAGCCCTCTCATGTACCATTCTTACACTGCAGAAAACATATTCAGATCGATTATGTACAATCTCGCTGTTGGGACCCCCTTGCAAATTAGCAAGAAATGCAGGCTGATTTCCCAAGGAGAGTAACGAGAAATTGGAAGCTGACATAATCGTGCAATGCATTCAAAGATCTCACAACCACTCAGCCCTGGTGTCCTGGTATTTAGGACATGAAGATTTTTCATTGCAGCGGCCTAAGCGGAAATTTAGGGAAGGCCCCCTTTGTAAATGAGCCGTCAAGCACATTAGACACAGCAGAGAAAAATACGATAGCTACAGAGAAAATAGTTATTCAGTAAAATGTCCCCAAATATTTAGTTGCGGCGTTTGTCGTCTTTTTCATCTTCCGCCGTCTTAGTTTCAACATTGCAGACTTCCGAGGAAGACGATGATGGAAAAAAACTACTCCCTATGTTTGCACAGGTGTACGGAGGATACCACAGACACATTTGTGAATTTTTTAGTAATTAATGTCACAATTTATAGCAATCTTTCTTCGTGTCCTTTTTATAGAACGCCAGGGCCGAAAGGGTTAACGTGCACTAACAACTCACGGTAAACGTATGTCGCATCCATCAAAATTTCGACACCTGCGGCCGGGACCTAACCTGCGACCTTAGTGTCAGCGGCTGAGCGCCGTGACCAATATGCCACCACGGCGGCTAATGAAGAAAACGTTGGAGTTAAATCAGCGGATAGCCACCATTAGCTGACATTATCCAACGTTGGCCAACACTACAGTATATATGGAGTATACTACATGAGAAAGTGATAGCCAGTGCTGGTAGAATGCGAGTAAATAAAGCAGTCGTATTCGGTAAGACATTGTTGACAACAAGCACCGTGCTAGAGGTCCAAGAAGCTATTGTGTTCAATAGGATCAAACCTGGTTTAAGTCTATTCTTTTATTTACGAAATGGCGACAGCTTAGTAAAAAAATTGTCGATGTTTTCAGGTTCGTTACAGCTAGGACATAAAGCGGATGGCACCAGACCAGACCTATTTAAATAAAAATTTAGCGATGGAATACGGCACGGTAATTTTGCGATGGATACTTCCAAGTTTACGCCTGAGAGGCCATTTATTATCCCATGAAAAATGCAAGTGCGAAAATTTTGGATTCGGTATTTTTAATTTAGATGAGTCTTCACGTAGAGAAAGCTTTCTAAACCCAGCTGGTGTAACATATAAGCTGTAAGCGGCATAACGGACAAAACTGGACCATCAAGGGCTATTCGCGCGAGGGCATCAGCCATATCGTTTACAAATATACCACGATTTCCTGGCACCCACAGCAAGGGCACTATAAGTATACATTTACGGGGATTAGTGGTTTGAATGTATTTAGTATACAGCTGACCCTGAAGATGAAGTGAGTGATGAACGTATACGGATAACGAATCAGTCACTGTAACAGCTGTCGAATGATTTACTGAAAGCTCTCAGAATAGCTAAAATAACTAGCGTTATCTTAATCAATGTTTGCCGCCCGTGTGTTCTCTTCTTCATTTTTAGTGAACCAGTGGTGAGTAGTGGCATTTGCCCAATTTCTGTGGCAGATACGTTCTTGTCCGCGGACGACGCACAGCGGACGGACACTGCAGCTTCGTTGCAAATTGTAGCAGGTTTCCATGGAAATTGTATACCACAGTAAATAAACTTCAGTGCGCGCGCGTCAGCAGCTCCCGCCTATTAGTGAAATGAACATTCTATGGATGGACGGTCCAAGCAAATTTTCTACGTCACGCGTGGAACAACAGAGCAATTATATGGCGAGCTAATGGAACTGCAAAGCAAGCGAACATTCGGTTTTCGACGCAATGCCATGGTGGCTAAAACAAAACCGTATATCCTATCAGCCACAGTGTCTCCCGATACCACCGTCAGTCAACCTCTTCGATAGTGTTATAAAATAACGCGCTTAAAACTACGAAGAAGAAATACGTAGGACAAAACTGCCGCGGCGGTCGCGTTTTTTTTATTCATTCGTTTATTCAATGTTATGTGCCAGAAAAACAATCTGGAAGGATACCTGGGCATAACACTGTGGCAGCAGCTTGACTATGGCCCAGGGTCCCTTTAATAGATATGACATAACGTGACACATTTCACAAAGCAATTTATACATCGTATTCACACGGAAAGGCTGTATGCATGACAATCACCATACATAATACATACACATTGACCGTAGCATTGACATTTCACACTTGAATGTAGAGTAATGAGTTGTCATTAAGATAAAAAGTAGTCACGAAGATGTTTTTTTTTTTATTATTATTACTGAATGCGGCTGTGTGTTTATACCCTGTTGAGTATACGGCTGGAATATTGGGTGTTAAAGACTGCACTGGTTATTGCGGTTCAAAATTGTCACTTTCATCTCTCTTGGTTGTTTTAAAGGGCTTTACTTTATAATGTATTGCCAACTCGCCCGACAATTCATTCTTCTAAATTGTAAGAGTGTCCGGCGTCTTATATATCGTCACCCGCAGAGTGTCTTCAATGTGTCGCGCATACAAGTATGTCTCCATTCAAGAGGTATATCGAATTACGTGAAAACTTAAACAAGTGCCTACGGTTTTACGAACAAACGTGTGATCGAAATTTCGTGCCAAGCAACAAACGACAATCTCATTACAACATTCTTCATCTCGTCGAGGCGAACGCTGTACCACGAACAAAAGCCATAGAGAGACCACGCTTACACGCCAGGTTATCTCGAAATCGATCCTTCCATCCATTATGTCCAGGTCAATTAACTAAGAAAAGAGATATTGCGATAGCGCACAGGGTGCAGCAGCCAAGCTCGATTCGAAACTACCGATACCCCTCTACCCTTTAAAGGCGGGCGGCTATCGATTTAATCCTAATTCGATTATACTGCTAACGAGAACGTATTGGTTGGTGAGTTCGCTTGCAGGAGTTCGCAGTTCAAGAAGTATAACCAGTCAAATAAAAACTTGGAAGTAAATAAGTACATATCTATACGGTTTTACGACGCGCGCGCGAGTCAAAACTTTCGTTCTGAGCAACAAAACACGATCTGATTAAAACGTTCCTTAACTTGCTATACAGGGCGAACGCTGTCCCTCGAACATAAGCCATAAAGAGACACGCGTTATCTCGAAATCGATCCGTCCATCCATTACACCCACGGCAATTAGCTAAGAAAGAAAAAAAATTGCGATATCGTACGCGGTGCAGCAGCCAAGCTCGATTCGAAACTACCGATACCCCCCACCCTTCGAAGGCGGACGGCTATCGATTCCATCCTAATTCGATTACCGCTAACGAGGGCGTATTGGTTGCCGGCGCGACGCCGGCGGAGGCCGCTGCTTGACGACGTCTGGTGGGCAAGCACGGACGGAGGCAGGACCGGGAAAAGGTGAGGGAGCGACGGGGTGCACAAGAGCGTGTGTCGCGGGACACGCCTTCCCGCATCGACCGCACCGTAATGCGCATGCGCCGCGCGGAACGGCGCGGGACGAGATTTCCTTTGTTTCCCCCCCCCCTGTGTCTCCTTCCCTTTCTCGCATGAAAGCTCTTCGCTCTGTGTGATGACAACCGCGGCTGTATGGGAGCGCGAACCCGGCCCTGCATCGGGGGAGCGCGCCGTGGGGACCAACCTCTCTCGAAGCTCTTTTAACATTTACATGCGTGACCAATGAGGGAAGTGACCTTATACGGCTCTCCCAATGGCCGCACACGTGCACGGCTGGGCTTTAGACTATTTCGCGGATGAGTTTCGGTGCCGCCATATTGGGATGTTAACATTTAACAGCTAAACTAACAGTGCTACGGTAGATGTATCGCATGGAAATGGCTGGGTTGGTATACATTCGACGTTTCATGACCTTATAAGTCTGCGTTTTCATGATCTTTATTGGTATTCTCTTTAAACTGGGCGAGGACAGGCAGCCGCATATAGGTTGTGTGTAAGCTGTTATTTCACCTACTTCGGTCTAGCAACATCGATATTATTTTATTCTTATTTTTTTTCTTTTTGTCTTCCTTTACAAATCTTTGTATCTATAATCGAATATATTACTTACGCCCGCAAGAACTGCGATTCTGCCAATCTCTTGCCTGTCTTTATTTTTTTCCCTTTAGTTCTCTAAGCACCTCTTGCTAATCCCAACCACTGACTAGTTAATGCCGCCATCCGCTTTGAATACCAGGGCTTATGAGAAGTGGACACGTTCTGCACCATAGTCTCACTATCCTGGCAAGCCATTACAATGCGTTGATTAGTTTCTGGACTTTTATTGCAGCAGACGCATGCCTCACAGTTGTCACGAATTTTCGTTGAAATGCATTGCTGTACTCAGTCATCCATCTCAAAATTTGTATAGCAAAGCATTCCCCCTTCGCCCTCCGATTTGCTTTCTGCCGCATTTGTGAAGTCTCCACTTTCCAATTTCTTTGCAATTTAAAGTTTATTTGACTACTCCTAGTTGTGTATATATAGCACGTGTATCTGCAGGCAACGCCAGCTGCTTGACCCCCCGCCCCCCTGGCCAGGCATCATCAGCAACGCCGCCGTCTCCCGTTAGAGAGGGCCGGCAGTCGACACGCTAGTCAGTCGCCACAGTCTAGACACTATATCGCGAGTTTCGTGGCACAGAAAGATCGGTACAGCCTCTATACACTCGATAACAAAACTACGCCAAATGTATATGTAGAGAGTGCGAGTGACGCGGGACCCAGCGAAAACGAAACCCGCGCACAGGCTTGTCAAGGGTAACAGGACAAATAGTATACACAATCGCTCACTACCTTATATAGTCATGCAATCATCATATTGTAATTAGTGGTTGAGTACTGTGTTAGCGACATATAAGCAGTCGATTGCAAAACTGTTAATTAGTTTGTCATTTATTTTACGTAAGCAATAGGAAAATGCTGCAGCAGAGGATCCCTGGACTGACGTACACGGACGACATAGTACTATTAGCGGACAATGCAAAACACTTACCAAGACTTCCGAGAACATTTAGCAAGTACGAGACATATCTATGAGTGTTAATTTTACCACAAAAGGATGGGGAAGCATGAGCTTCAACAAAGAGACGAGCAATGCTGATGCGTCGATAGAATGGTCGACTGAAGTCATCTCAGGCACGTATGTACAATACACCTGTACAATATAACAATAACAATATATTGATAGATTGGTTGCCCAAACTGCGAGGCTGCGACGAAGGTACATAACACTGATTACCTCAAGAGAACTAAAAGTGACTATTTGGTGCCAGCCCGTTTGGAAAGGGACGCCAACAAAATCATCATCAATTATCATCGACAACTTACGTAGAGTTACGGAATGAGTGGGTCAGACTCACCTCGGATAAGTCGAGACGAACACAGGAGCATCGGACACATCACCACCGCCGAACCGGAGCAACCCCCGAAAGGCACAATCAGAGCACCTCGGCGTGCCTCTTCATGTGCAGCGAGAGGTGGTCCGACCGGGAGAAGGCCCTGTCGCACAGGCGGCACTGGAAGGGCCGGTCGCCCGTGTGCTTGCGGTAGTGGCGCGTCAGTTCATCCGAGCGAGCAAACTTCCAGCCGCAACCCTTCCAGTTGCACTGGTAAGGCTTCTCGCCCGTGTGAGTGCGCAGGTGCGCCTTGAGGTGCGAGCTCTTGGAGTACGTCTTCGAGCATCCGGGGTAGGAACAGGTGTGCACGGTCACCTTCTTGGGACCGCGCGACCGGCGGCCCCGGCGTGGCTTGGGCGCCGCGGGCGCAACGGGCACCACACTGGGACCGGGGTAGAGGGCGGGAGGGGGCACCACTAGTCCGTCGTGCTGGAGCGGGGACGGAGGCGGCGTCGGCACCCTACCCTGCCCGAAGCACGCCCCGATGGCCGGGGGCGGCCTCAGCGGGTTACCGCACGGAGGACCGTAACGGGACGAGTCCGGCACAGAACCGCACCACTGGGGAGGGTAAGGACACCGCGCCGCGGCCAGGTAGCCCGAGCACTTGGAGGGCGCGGGCCAGGCGTAGGGCGCCGGGTAGGCCGGGGGCGGTGGTATGGACGAGGAGGGCGAGTCGGTGCCCCCGCAGCCGTAAGGATGCTTCGAGTCGGCCACGGTGAGGCCGAGGTCTTCGAGGAGATCGGGACGAGGCGGCGCCGTGAAGGCGGCCGCGCCGGCGAGGTGGTGCTGACCGGGCCCTCCACCGCCTCCACCGCCGTGGTGGTATCCGGGGCCAGGAGCCGAGGGCGGAGGTAGGGTCTGTCGCCGAGGGGGAAGAGGGCTCGGGCCGCGGGGCTCGGGGCTGAAGCCAGGTGCCATGTCGCCCAGCAGGACGCTCTCAATGTCCTGCCACATCTGCGAAGTCGCAAGAGACGCAGGGACGTGTGAGAATTCCTAAAGGCTGAGCGTGACGTGAAAAATTTTAACTTTGCAAAAACAAGCACGGAAAGGGTAATGAGGGAAAATGAGATCACAGGCTTCTCGCAACATTAAAAAAAGCAGCAAAACAAGTCAACCCATTCAAGAGGACTATGGGACCCAATGCCTCTTAAAAAAGAAAGCCCTGACAACAGAACCGTATGCGGCACAATATACCTGCCGAGCTGAGTTTGTATCATTTTTCGTGAGGAGTATGAGACAGCAGAATAAACATCTACAAACAAGGGAGAAAAGAACAGTGGCATAACTCCTCATCGAAGTATATGAAAAACATGACCCATGGTTCCCGTCGGATGTGAACGTTAACAACAACTGTTTTTTTTTTCTACTTATTATTGTTTCATGTTACTATATAAATGGAATAACTAAATAGTACGTCTTGTCTCTTGCGCTACAGAAATTAAACTAATGCACATGACCACGTAACCGAGATACCATACCATACATTCATTTGTGATAAAGACAATTGTTCTTAGATATAGTTCTTAGATATAGTTCGACAAGTGCCGAACATGAACATATGTGCCATCATTGTAGAAGGCACCTCCGTTATACCAGCTGTTCAAAAGAACATAGACGGACGCCTTACTATAGTAAACCGACGACTCAAGCAGCGTACATACAGGGCGCATCACATGTTTTATATTTACGTGCGATTATTGAATAAACTTCGCCATTTTTTGCCTGCTCCTTATGCGTACGTATATGAGATCAAATCAAATTAGACGTATTCCGACATTTTGAATTTTATACAAGTAAACCGAACATCAGGAAGGTTCCTCGGCGTGCCTATAGTATAACAGACATTTGAAGCCAACATCGATAGAGGTCTGCAAAACCAGCTTTCAGTGCGTACGGCCGACAAGTCTGAGTCCTGCATGAATAAAGCGCGTTGAGGAGCCGCTGTAGAGATCGCTGTAGAGATCCCGTGCACGGTGCAACTTCCACCTAAAAACGGCTATGGCTTTTGTTACCATGTATGCAGGCGCAGTAGTAACAGAATAGCAGTAACCTGTCTTTAATGAAACACCCCTGCAGCGAGCCCTCTTCAGTGTTTCGTTGGAGAATGTTTGCCCGGTGTATAAGTCGGCAAACTTGCCTCCACGCGCTCATCGATGCAGTTATTACGCTCATCTCTTGAAGAACCAGTCACAGAGACGCACTCAAAATGAAGACGGTGCTTCGTTGGGAGTGGCAACTTATAGTCCTTTTTCTTTTCTTTTTTTTTTTTTTTGCGGCCCAGCGACAGCGGCAAGCGATGCTCGCGTGGCACATCTTCAGCGTCACCGAAACCGGATCATTGGAGCTGCGCTAAGGCGCGTAGTCACCATTTTTATTTTTCTCATTCTTCGGGCGTGGCTGCGGACAACTTTGGAGCCAACAAAAGAACGCGTCTCTTCCTAAGTGCGCACTGCGCGCGCGAGCACGCGCGCGTTTAATGCCCCGGCAAAAACTACAAAACCGCACCACTGCGTGCGTCAGGGTTCGGTCGAACTATACAAGAGCGCTCGAGTTCCGAGAAGGAACGGTCATAGAGAGCGTTAGGGAAGCCACCAGTGCCACAGGGGGGGCAACGCCGCGATCCCCATTCGCTGGCACCGTATACACAGAAGTATATAAAAACGTACGCACAGACTTCGTATATACCTGCGTGGCCCGCCAGCACAAAAGATGAACTTCTTCTTAGTCTATAGTGAGGGGGTGAACATTAAAATGGCCCTAATGTCGCGCCAGCTCTCCCTCTCCCTCCATAAGAGACGAAACGTCGTCGTTTGAGGTCTCATCTTCCGAAGGGTGTAACGCGGAGAAGCAGTCACCGACGCTGCAAGCTCGGCGATGAAAACTAGTCAACGCCCGTCTCGTATAGGCATGACGAGCGTATCTCAAACCTGCCCCCCCCCCCCCCCCCCCCAAACCCCCCGCTTCCTTGCATGGCGGTCCAAATTTAGCGATACTGGTGGGCCACAGAGGCGGGCGATTATATATACGGTGAGACGGGAGGTGTACGTATCGTGATGACAACAATAGGAGAAACGAGCCAAAAACTTCAAAGTTCATCACTCCGAGGGGCGCCAGGCTGGCATCCGTGAATGCACTCTTGAAAGGCAAAAAAACAAAAAATATATTATATATCGCAGCTAAACTCTAGACAAGTCAGAAAGAGAGAGACACCGCCCGAGTTCACTGGTTTGAGAATGAGCACAGGTGAGCTAAACGATATCTCCAAGAGAATGGTTGCTCCTTCATTTATTTACTTTTTTTTACCCTCACGTGGCAAAGTTTGTTCCACGAGTCGCTGTCATTAAAAGACGCGCACGTGACTGCAGACGTGACCCCCGCCGTGTGACTGCCGCGCTAAGATGTCACCCGTCTACGAAATGAGCGGAATGGAGAAGTCGAGATATAAAATAAGCCGCGAGTGGGAGAGGAGGAGGGGAAAGGGGGAACGCACGGCTTTAAACGTTCCGCAGCTACTGCGCGAAATAGAAGCCAGAAATAAAGGCGAACCGCGGCCATTATTATACAGCGTCTCGGGGAGACGCAAGCCACACCTCATCTCTATCAAGGAAGACGATGGGCGAGTGTTAACGCATAGTATACGATAGCCCACTTCTTGATCACACTTTACCGCTTCCTGTATAGAGAATCCTATAGCTAACGACTCTTGTCTTCGTCAACGATGTGTTATCCTTGAACACGGGGCGTCGCTGGATATAGCCAATTGTTTCGACAAGTCGTCTTTTCTTCAAGGCAGCAACAAGCTTCCATCTTAATTCCCCTCAACTTCGGCCTTATTTGTAGGGATAAGGTGGTTTAATAGAAGGACAATAGAAGGACAAGCCACATAGAAATTCTGTACTACATGCAGTCGAACCTACGATGGCATACATCACAATTGTTCTCAGCCGCCAACTCCTGCGTGGGTACCAGGCTCTACTTAGTCCAGTAGCCCATGCATACGCAAAAGAGCGCTCTCCGATGGAGGGCGCTAGAGATTCCTCATAACGTTGTTTCCAATCTCGACGAAGTGTCACGCCAGCCAAAGCACGTTTACGTAAGGCTCAATGTTTAAAGCTAAATCGGTAACATAGTGGCAAATTGCGCATTGTAAGTGCGCTACCGTGTGCTTGAATGTAAGGCATGCATACCAACTGCTTCTGCAAGGTCTAGCACCTGTACACGCTATGTATAGGCAGAATTAGTCCGAAATATTCACAGTGCCGTAATCAGAGACAGATCATTTTCATGTTTTTCTGTTTGTTGTTGTCGTTTTAGGTATTCTTTGCTGAGCTCTTTTAGTTTTTCTTGCTGCGCTGTCATGCACACGATCAAAACGTCCGCGTGATGTACATATGCATACGCCAAGTGAATCGTGTCGCATACAGTGTCGCAGCGTTCCACAGATCACGTATAGAAACAGTACTTCTTGGTGATGCAACTCTCATACCGAGCAGTGAAACCTTCAGGGCAGTGTGACGTGTGGCTGCCATGCATGTTGCTGTGTAACCGCATAAATAAAGCTATCCAACGTCGCTGTTCTGCAGTCTGACAAGTATTACAGGAATCTGCAAAGAAAACGAGGAAGCGTATACTTGTGAAACGTTAATACCAAGACGTCGAGACCCTCGTATAAGCAAACGCACGCGTGAAAGCGAAGCGGCACAGCTATAGTGTATGCATCGGGCTCATAGATGATGCAGGCGAGAAACCGTACAAAGCTTACATGCTCAACTAGCGAAGTTGCAACCCACGAGATTTCAACGTCGGGGCCCTCAAGCATTCATGAGCACTCCAGGAATAAATTTTTCACATCAGCGCTCTGGATCGAACAGAGAAAGAGAAGGCTAAAAATATGTACTGAGAGTCAATCTATCCTCAGGGCAGCAGAACTGGAAGATTTACCAGTACACATGTGTCAGACAAACCACAAAGACATGCATTACCTATGTCCATACGGAGTAGATTTCACTCAGTGTTAACTTTGGTGGTGCATCTGGTTATATAGGCAAAACAAGCTGAGGAGACACGGTAAAAATCGTATTATATCCAACACGCATTTCAATGGAGGCCAAATGCTCGTGGCCCGTGTGCCTAGATTTAGGGGCACGTTAAAGAACATCAGATAGTCAAAATTTCCGGAGCGTTCCACTACGGCGTCCCCTAATAATCATATCGTGGTTTTGGGACGTAAAACCCCAACAATTATTACTTTTATATCCAACAGGTCCACATTTGTCCGGGTATCAGAAGGGGTGTTTTGTTTTTTTGTTTTTTACCCTTGTACGCAAAGGCCTTCGCTGAAATTAAGAAACAGAGGGATACCATGATTCAGGGGCCAGTGTCAATCATTCGCTATATGGTATCTTGTGAATGGGTTTCGGTGCCGCCATATTGGACTGTTAACTTTGCCATTCTGTATCTTTAACATCTAAACGAACAGTGATACGGTAGACGCGTAAGCATGAAAACGGATTAGGTTGGCGCATTCGACGTTTCATGACCTTGTGAGTTTTACGTCGTGATACACAAAAATAAGAAAACATTCTTTTAACAGCCCAACATGACGTGGCCCATGCGTCGAAAGTACTTGTAAAATGGTCTATACAGATACATAAAGACGCTCTATCGGCAGCGGTTGAACTACTACGAAGAGTGGACACCGCACTATAGACCCATCTCTCTCTCGATTTCTCTTACTTTCTTGTAAATGATCGCTTATATTTTAACTGCAGACGAAATCGAACGCTGCGCATTGTGCGACGTAACACGGCCTCAATTCAACTCTGCCGCGTCAAAAATTCAGAGCCCTTCGGCTACTGTGAAGATGGAGCTAGCGAAGCTTGCGGCTGCGGCTGCTCGTTCTGCGGCAGCGGCTTCACGTCGTTTTCGCGGCCGTTCGCGCTTCTGCGCGCGTTGGTGCTCCTTCAATTCCCGCTCTTCTTCCTCCGAGCGAACGACACACGACCATCCCATAGAGGCTCCGAAGCGCAATTGCTGATAACAGCGCTAGCGCGATCTCTATGGGTCACGAGACAAAGGGGCACAACGACTGGTGGGAAGTGCCGCCGCCGAGTATCGCGACACTTGTGAAAGAACTTCGGCGGTGGCAAGGGGCGCCGAGAATTATTGTTCTACGCGTCGTTTTGTCCACGGACGCGATTCACCAGAACCTAGTCATATACGGCTTCGGTGCTAGAACGCATGGGTCGTTTTGCGTTGATGAATTCTCCAGCCCTACATCAACACTGTATACTGCGTTGTACAATCGTGCCCCTTCGATTTCGCTGGAATAGATGGCCCTCACGTTATACCCCGCCACGCGCCCGCAGTCATCGCGATGGCATACACATACAAAAACGCTGCGGGTCGGCTGCGGCGCGCGACGGCGGCGCTAAATCCGTTGCGCGCGTCACAGGACGCCTCCGCATAGGTGCGTAGCACCGTCCATCTTTGCTGTCTCCGCCAGAGGTGGTGGTGGCGGGGGAGGCCATCGTTTCCCGGGTCATGCAGCGGCGGCGACGGAGAAAAGGTTTTTGGCGCGTGGTGAAGAGTGCGGAGCGGGAGGGGAGACAGAACAAAGCAGATCGGTGGCCGCGGGACAAAAGAAAAAGAGAGCGACGACGCTCCGCCTGAATGGCCTCCGTGACGAGACCACACCCATCCACCGCACACACACAGAGCCAGGAAAGAGACTGCCGCCGATGCTGCCGTCGTTTTCGCGGCGACGCTCTCTGCAGCACCGGTGAAATCGGCGCTGCTGCAAGGTCCCAGCGGCGACTTGCCGATGGATCACCCCCCCCCCCCACTCCCCCTCTAGAGATGCATCCGTGGTAGAGCCGAAACCTTTATAAAACGGACAGCCAGCAGGTGAGGCAATAAAACGACAAAGACTGACCAAAGGAAAAACTAAAACAAATAAAAGACGTTTCGGCTTCGCTACGGAAGCATTGTTCACTTTAATCCCTTTAACGATTATAATAACTGGTGAGGTTTTAAGACCCAGAACCACGATATCATCATGAGGTACGCAATAGTGGAGGGTTCCGGAAATTTAGACCACGTGGGGTTCTTTAACGCGCACCTAAATCTAAGCACACGGGCCTCCAGCAATTTCGCCTCCACCGAAATGCGGCCGCGGTGGCCGGGATTCGATCCCGCGACCTTCGGGTCACCATAACCAGTAGGCCACCGCGAGCACCATAACCAGTAGACCACCGCGGCCTCGGCGGGTCACTTTAATGATTGAAGTGAACAAATGAATTGATGTTGTAATGATTAAGGTAATGTATTTTCACTTGGACGATTAAAGTGAACAAAGCGAAGCCGAAACGCCTTTTATTTTTTTTAGTTTTTCCTTTGGTCGGTGTCTGTCGTTTTATTGCGTCATGTTTCATCCCGACCAGAGAGCCTTCTGTGGAGCCCTCGACTTCAAAGTTAGAAGATGGAGTGGCTTATGGGGTGCAGGCAGCGCAATGGACTGGCTTCACTTCAGAGTACACCGGCACCGCAAAGATGCAGCCTCTGCAAAGCCAGAGCCCCGTCCTGACGTGTGGTTCTCGCGTTGCAACTGTTCATACACTCTACAGTTCTATGCATATCGTCGCGGGGTTCTTTGAATATATACAGGATGTATTTACCGGGCAGAATGGCAAAAAGAGCCAATATGGCTGACCAATACTTCGTGCACCAGTCGCCATCTCTGGCTCTTCGCCTTCCTTCTCTTCATCTCTCCGTAACAATAGTTGAGGAAGGAAACAGGAAGAGAAAACAGGAAAGGCAACAAGAATAGATAATAAAGAAGGGAATATGAGAAGATCATTTGAAATAAACAACGGCAACAACAGCAACAAAAAAAAAGATGACGAGAGAAAGAGAGAGCGAAATGAAAGTGTAATCTTTGGGTTTACAATGTCCTCTACAGCTCAATTATTGATCGAAGTTAGCGTAAAGAAGACGAGCTCCGTTCAGTCTATTCCACCTTAAAAATCAGCCACGAAGCGGCTATGTACGGCATTGGTCGGCACATACAATGGGAACATACAATACGGAACTATTATCCCGCGGGATGGCCTATCCCCCGGAGTGGGTTGCGCCAAGTGTCTGAGGAACAACAGCAACAAGGACTGAACGGCGCCACTCCAACAAAATTCGTTGACCACTGGGCCAGTATATAAGTGACACTCTGCGTTCAAGCCCGCAAAAAAAGAGGCGCTGCAAACCACCACATCCATAGTCATTGAATTCTGTTTTGGATGCCGGAGCCATGATCTTATTATGAGGCACGTCGTATGTAGTACGAGATTTCGCATTAATTTTCCGACCAGCTGGAGTTGTTTACCGCACATGTAAGTACACTGGCGTTTCCTTATTATTCTTAATAATAATAATAATAATAATAATAATAATAATAATAATAATAATAATAATAATAATAATAATAATAATAATAATATCTGGGGTTTAACGTCCCAGAACCACGATATCATTTTCTTAATTATTCTTGCATTTCGCCGCCGATGGACAGGATTCGAACCAACGCCATCCGTGCTTAGCATCTCAACAACAGATAGATAGATAGATAGATAGATAGATAGATAGATAGATAGATAGATAGATAGATAGATAGATAGATAGATAGATAGATAGATAGATAGATAGATAGATAGATAGATAGATAGATAGATAGATAGATAGATAGATAGATAGATAGATAGATAGATAGATAGATAGATAGATAGATAGAACTACATTTTGTCCAACTTGCTACCCTACACGCGGGAAGAGAAACTAGAAAGGAAAAGGGTGAGAAGACGTGTACCTAGATGACTCACAAGGACTGTGCTCTTATGTCACAGCCACTAGGCCATCCACGACGCGTAATAGCGCCACGCGTGTGCCACATTCCGACGGAAGAATGCGGGCAACTCTCGAAGAAGAAACAATTCCGTGCTCTGGAGCGCATGTACACGTGTCCCTCGTCCGGGATGGAGATGCGTACATGTAAGTAAGGTGCCGTATAGATCAACGCCGACGTCAACGGCATGCGGACACGCACCATGGCGCGCGCGTGCACCTTGCGCGTTCGTGCGTGCGCTTCTGTGTATACACACACCGCAGCGCGGTCTCTCTCTCTCTCTCTCTCTCTTCATCACCGCTGCCCCGCATGTCTTCCTTCGTAGACCAGAAGAGCGTCGCTCATTCGCTCGGCCACGTACATCCTTATAGTATTCACAGCCGCTGCATAGCGGCATGCGCTTCTTCGTGTTTAAGAATCACATATATTAATCGCCTAATACGACTCGAAGGCGAAAGCCATCTTCTTATTTTTCTTCTCAGTCGATGATCCTCCCCAGTATTGATCCTCCCCCGCGCCCCTCCGAAAGCTTTCTGAACCTAACATAGTTGTGCATTGCCTCCATGATCGGAGGCATTGCACGTCACCTGGTTTTGCACTGCCTCCGTAATCGGCCCACCTTTTGATCAAGCGACGATGCGTCGTGATGGCGTCATCATGACGCCATGATGACGGCGCACATTTCGGCTATCTGTAAAGTCATGATGTCACATATAGACGCATCGTATAGTGACGTCATCCCGTCACATCAGGCGTCATATAGTGATGTCATCACGTTATGATTTTTCACGTCACTTGTGTTGACGCCGCCGCTGGACAATTTTCGCGTTTGGCTAAGCATCTAAGGCTTTCGCCTTAATAATTGTTGGGGTTTTACGTCCCCAAAACCACGATATGATCATGAAGGACGCCGTAGTGCAGGGCTCCGGAAATTTCGATCACCTGGGGTTCCTTAAGGCGCACATTAATCTAAACACACGGGCCTCTAGTATTTTGTCTCCGTCGAAATGCGGCAACTGTGACCGGGATTCGATCCCGCGATCTTCGAGTCAGCTAGCAGTCGAGCACCATAACCACTATATAGACCACCGCGGCGGGTCTTCTTCGTGTTATGCCGGATGCCGGAGTGGATAGTAAACAAGATTAGAATGCAAAACTATGTGACATAATCCGACAGTGTCTACATTAGCCTCTCGTGGCACCTATTCTCATTAACGTCTCCGTTTTTCGCATTTTCTTTATATCTCTCGCAATAGAAATAGCAGATCGGCCGTTCATAACACACGTTCCGAAGCATCGGGAAGGATAGGCGTAATTGAAAATATGTATGTACGCATATACAGACCACAGATATAAAACAATGTATACATGCGTGAGCTTGCACGTGTGTTACTACGCGCTATACACGGGTTTCATTTATGCTTGAGAGCGAGTATACACCCCTCAGTCCGAGATGGGAACAGCGTTTGACGGGACACCGGTCACATCTGAGTGGCAGGGTCATTACGCCAGCTCATCTGCATCGACAAATCCTGACTGATGGCCGTCAACTCTTCAGTGCCTTGTGCGCCTCGCCTCTTCATTATCGTGTCCATTGCTTGCCTTACAACATGCCCAGACAACGCGCTCAAAAGATATTCAAGTAATCCCCGTATTGCGACAGGAGAACGTCTGAGGTCCTGGCAGTGTCGAAGGCATTTAATCATTGTTATTCCTCCATTTAAAACTATATATATATATATATATATATATATATATATATATATATATATATATATATATATATATATATATATATATATATATATATATATATATATATATATATATATATATATATATATATATATATATATATATATATATCTGTGTGTGTGTGTGAGTCCCACGCCCTGTAGTATCGGATTAAGCGAAGCTTATCGTGTGTGAACGCTGTCTAGTTAGACACATTTCTCGGGAAAAACACCTGGGGTGTTCAGGTCTAAATGTGTGGTAAACGAAGAAGTGAGGGCGATGAAATAACCATGGAATGGTATATACCGCATTTCAGCGCGAAGCCCACCGAGCAATATCTGGCAACCGGACTCCTTCGAACGCGCATAACCGCATAGATTAGACAGTCTATATGCATGTTTGTAGAGAGTTCGGTAAAGTCGGCCTCAGTTAAGTATTCCTCTTTTTCGTGCACCGAAAACTAGCGCCTATAAGGTTTGTACAAATCGTATGAAGTAACTTGCGTAAATGAAGCACAAAGCGATGACTTTATCAGTGTATACTCCCCGCACCTCAGCGGTATCGCTCCCTGCAGATCCTAACTGCTTTGCATACAAATCCTGTTCACACTAACTGTCCGTGTCTCCTTTTTCTTACTCTTGTTCCTTCTTCTCTATCTTATATATATTATTCCGTCCAACCCACGTGGAGGGTAGCCAACCTAGCCAAAGCTTGGTTAACCTCCCTCCCTTTCCCCTTCAGCTTTCTCTCTCTCAATAATGCCCTACAGCATGTACACTTGCCGTCCTTGAATAAGCACTGTAGGGCGAAAAGCGACAAGGCAAGGGGTATACCCATGCATATACATATCGCTCTCATCCCGAAGTGATCTCCTTTAGAGCTATATAACTCAGAGCTTAAGAAAGACCACTCCGAAGAGGATCACGTATACAGCCACTCCTGCTTCAAGTGAGTCGTCGAACAAGGCCCCCTCGGGCAACCCGCTATCGCCGTCGGCGCTGTTTGACTTCGTGACCGTTCCGCTGGCATGGAGCTCTCTCTTCGGTCCGTGAACACGCCGATCGCCCCCTTCTTCGTCCAATAGGACGCCGACGGCAGCGAAACGAAGAGCAAACACGGGCTCCCCGCAGAGAGCGCGAGTACTGCCGCAGAGGAGGCAGCACGTCGACGACGTCCGAGAAGACGAGCGGGAGCAGTGTCTGTGCGACGCACGAGCGTGCATGCACAGTGGTCCTTGCACACTGTTTGCTGGCGGGGTCCCAACAGAGCGCCCGCCAAACAACACTGCGTGCGCCATTGTCCGACCAGCGCTGCACGTCGGCGATGCTGGCAGCTGTCTTGTCTCGCTGCTACATTGATTCGTCCGAACGACTGACACAATAAGTCACACGGTCCCTTACGCACTCGCCTAAGACGACTGGAAGGCGAAAGCGACCTTCTTTTTCTGCTCAGTCGATTGTATTTATCTCCGCCACCGAAATGAAAGCTTTCTGCACCCAACGCGGTTTTGCACTGCCTCCGAGATCCAAAGCAGTGAAAGCTTTCCGCAGCCCACGGGGTCTTGCATTGCCTCCGGGATCGGCCCAGCTTTGACAAGTGACGGTGCCATGCGATGACGTCATCACGTGACAGCACGTTACGTGGCGTCATCATGGCTTCATTAATTATGGCGACCTGTGACGTAACGATGACGTCACACGGTGACTTTATCACATTATATGAATGTTTGCATCACTGGTGACTACGCCGGCGCCGCTGGCCACTTATCGCGTTTGATGAGGCATCTAAGGCTTCCGCTTCAATAAGGCACAAACAGTGTCCATAGCGGTCCAAAGCAACGTTAAAGCGAACGGTTCTTGTTGGTTCTCCTACAGCGTCAAGGGGAGGAGGAGGAGGAATAAACTTTATTATCAACCAGCAATTTAAGTGCCTTGGCCTAAGTCTCCCACGTGGGGACGTCGAGGGCTTGCCTCTTCGCCGCCTCGCGGGCTTGCTGGATGGCCCATAGCTGAGGGGAACTTGAAAATATTTACTACGTTCTTCATTGTTCGCTACACCCGTTATTGTCATCGACTAAAAATAGCGACGCTGACAGTCATCTTGATGACAAGGGCAGCTCACTCGTATACACACAGACTTTTAGAACTCACAAAGTGAGATGGATTTCACAATACTCGTTGTACGCTACGCGTACATGTCCGGTATAGTAACAGCGTCTAGCCGCCTTATGTGGACGTCAAAAGATCCGCAGCAGCGCCATTCTGATGTGGAGGCGCTACATTTCCGTTTATGTTCTTCCGTATGGACACGATATAGACCCACATAGTCTACGCAGTCGTAAATTCGTGCGTGGTGCCTTCTGTGCCATGTGTGTCATGTCCGTAGGTTTGTATGGTGACGAAAGCCTCGAGTTGGATGGTTTAAGGCGGATATACATGATTACGCCCAAAGCCCTACAGTGTTTCCAAATGACATTATCGCCTACTCCGTTCGTTGCATTAAGTGAAGAGTGACACACGCGCATAGCGTAGATCTATCTGCATTTGCGGTCTTATAATTTAGTTTCTTAAAGGAATACTGACACAAAATTTCGCGGCTGAGAGAGCCTGGGGGATCGATTCCCGTGAACATGCGCATATCATCTGCAAAATATCAACAGCGAATATAGCTTGGAAGGTATTTTGAATGAATTTTGAAGTTTGCGTGAGCGATCCACACCCTCGCGCTATTGACACCCTCAAAGGAGACCCTCGGTGACCCCCTGCTTCCCTCACGTGACCACGCTGCAACAAGTTACGATTACGTCATAGCCGCCATGTTTTTTTGCCGCGTTCGCTCCAGCAGCCTACTTCTCGGCGGCTGCTCGCGAACCGCTTGGAACTGGTCACAGTTCTGTATGCTGACGTGATCGAGCGCTGCACCCGCTAGGTGGTGATAGTTGCACCCGGAGGCTTGTCGTTTTTGAAACCGAAACTGCTTGGTAATGAGGAGCCTGTAATTAATTATCTGTCGCGCGCTGCAGCAAACGATTTGCCGTGTTTTGACTAACATGCCCCCAGCAACACATTGCAGAAAGAAAAAAACGCGAAGCCAAAATTGTTGTGTCAGTATACCCCTTTAATGCTATCCTTCAAACACTGCTGCCGCTTAAAGCCCGTTTGCTACTAAATTTTTCTCCGCTATTTTTATTCTTTCTGCCATTAAAGATGCTTCTTTACAACGTTTCATCCACCTCGTTTTAACAAATGCTATCAGACACGGGTGTCCCTCTTCATTTCCTCATACTCGCCGCTCTTCACGCGTACCGTTACCTTCTTCACGCAAGAGAAAACCGTTGCCCGCTGCTGTCATGGGGCCGCAAGTCAGCAGGCCAGAAGACGGCGCGGGAGGCGTGACTCACGTGACCGACCTCTTCTTCCGCTCCCAAACTGCGTTGGGCGCCCCCTACATCGCTCGTACAACGCGGCACGCACGCACGTTAGATCGATACGGCGCGGCCATTTTGGTGCCCGCCGTATCACCGTCCGCGCGGCAGCGCAGTGCCGTATGGTGCGTGCGTGCGCGTGAGGAGTAGGGGGGGGGGGGCAGAGGAGGGGGCAGGCCAGGTGGTCGTGCTCTTTCACCTCATCTCGCCGCCTCCTAGCGGCAAAAGGGAAAGGTTAAATCACCCCAGGCAGGAGGGCGACGGCGGTGGCTTTGCGCAGCCAGATGAGAGCACCTGCTCGCGGCGCTCACTGGCTGCTTGCTCGCTCGTCGCGGTACAAAGCGGGCAAACGTGACTGCGCCCCCCCCCCCCCTTCCCCACACACCACCTTCGCCTCTCAGCGAGGCCTCGCCATGAGCGATGCCGAGGCCCGGCTTTATATCTTTTCGGGCCCGTTACTACACGAGGGCTTTATAACCTCCGTGTTTAGTGCGCAACCATTTCTCTCTCCTGGAGTTTTTGTTTCTTTGTTTAGTCCGTTGGTTTGGCCCGGCTTCATCGGACTCCTTCCTTTATTTTGTTGTTTAATGTTGCTGCGGAGAGAATTCGCTACTGGCTCGTCTCTGGTTTTTGATACTGAGTGCCAAGCGCCAGCACGTGAAAGGGAAGTGGGCAGCATCGAAAGAAAGATGCGCTGGTGGCTGCGTTTACGGCCGTTTGCAAGGGACGGCATTGAACCACGTCTCGACAGTATTCTTTTTTTTTTCTCTTTCTATCATGTTGTTATGAACGTTCAGCGGAGGAAATTGAAATGCGCGTGTTTGTGCCTACGGCTGTTCGCTTTCTCTTGCTTTCTAGTGACGCGTAATTTTGCGTTCTGTGAAACATCGGCTCCTGTGTGAGATATCGTGGTAAAGAGTAACCTCGGTTGCTCTATTTTTCTATGTGTCATGCGGCAGAAATGATGGAATAAATAAACAACGAAGGTAAAATACTTAAACACTAAACTAAATAAATACTGCGTGGGACATGACCGGGATTTGGGGACATGTGCACGTAGCGCCATCTCTCGTCGGTGACAGCGGTGGCCTGCCGTAACTGAATGGGATATAGGCGAGAAAAAAGAAATCGCAGATCCCACGTACCGTGGGAGTCGATGTTATGCGAAGCATGCAGCGGGAAGGTGACTGTGCGCAACATGCACGTTTCACGAACCCGCGTGCATATGTGGAAGCGGTTCTTGACAGTTCCTGAACAAGGATATCATCACCGCGATCAATGAGCACCATCATGTGGACAGAACTCGTTATCGGATCCGTTCGTAAGCAGGAGGTATAGTACAGCTGTTGGAAATCGTGGATGCTTCTTACGAAGAAATGATCTATGATGCCTTCTCTCCTGGACGTGGGAATGAGGTCTTGTGATGCTCTGGCCACATCGAAAACGTCTTTCATGTAGTATAAAAACCAGACGTTTTGGGTGTTGATAAATCAATCTTGAAGTCATCGGAAATGATGAGGGGCGTGCTCCTCTCTGGTGAGATGTCCCTCGAGGCTGGTAACCCTGGAAAGTGCGACGTAGACCAACTGAAGTGGATGGCGCTTATCGTAATTGTTGATTACCTGGGCGTATGTGGCCCCTTGTGGGTTATGTATAGTCATTGCGTTTGCTTGCGCGAGTTGGAACTGCGTCCTCTTACACGAGATATTTTGTCTGGCGTATATCGTAGTTGCAGTGGTTTGCACTCCTACGGGCACCCATTTCAATTGTATTGAGGGATGTGCGGTAGCGATGTGCTTCGTCCTGGTTTGGACGAAAATGCCCACCATATACGTCCGAAATTCAAGCCACAGTCGCAAAAGGTTGACGTGTTAGTCGCGCTCAATGTACCGCAAGGTGCCCATGTTTCCATTAACGAGGCCGTCACTTACGTCGATGTTGGCCGTGATCATGTAGGGCTTGCCGACGCTCAGGCAAATTGAGCCCTGCTGGCCACCAATGTCGGTTGCGTTCATCTTGGCCAGGGAATCCCTTTGCACCTGCTCGTTCTCGTAGCCAGTTGTGTTATCGCATGCGGGACGATATAAAACGTCGTTCGCAGCACCGAGACAACGCGCATTATAACGGTCGATGTCCGTATTGTTGCAATATAGCCGCATGCCGACAGGGCACTAAGCGACGGCTTCTTCGCGTGTCACAAAGCAGCTCTCAATCAATCTGTCGTCATCCTCGGTCAGCATGAGGCCACCGCCCAGCCTCGTAAGAAATTAAGACGACACTGCGCCATTCTGGCGGACCACGTGTACGAGTAGATGGTCCATACGGGAAACGGTCCATACGGGTCCATATACGGTTCATACGGTAATGCGAAAACCGTACGTATCGCGTAATCGCTCCGCCTGAAATGTATGTCCCTTTCAATGTTTCGCACTTGTTCGACATCCCCTCGCCTTGTTGCATGAAACAACAGCGTGGTTCGCGGCATTCCGTTGTGCACGCCGCGAACCTACCGTATACCTACCGTATACGTCCGAAATTCAAGCCTACCGTATGCCTACCGTATACGTCCGAAATTCAAGCCACAGTCGCAAAAGGTTGACGTGTTAGTCGCGCTCAATGTACCGCAAGGTGCCCATGTTTCCATTAACGAGGCCGTCACTTACGTCGATGTTGGCCGTGATCATGTAGGGCTTGCCTACGCTCAGGCAAATTGAGCCCTGCTGGCCACCAATGTCGGTTGCGTTCATCTTGGCCAGGGAATCCCTTTGCACCTGCTCGTTCTCGTTGCCAGTTGTGTTATCGCATGCGGGATGACATAAAACGTCGTTCGCAGCACCGAGACAACGCGCATTATAACGGTCGATGTCCGTATTGTTGCAGTATAGCCGCATGCCGACAGGGCACTTAGCGGCGGCTTCTCCGCGTGTCACAAAGCAGCTCTCAATCAATCTGTCGTCATCCTCGGTCAGCATGAGGCCACCGCCCAGCCTCGTAAGAAATTAAGAGGACACTGCGCCATTCTGGCGGACCACGTGTACGAGTAGATGGTCCATAACGGGAAACGGTCCATACGGGTCCATATACGGTTCATACGGTAACGCGATAACCGTACGTATCGCGTAATCGCTCCGCGTGAAATGTATGGCCCTTTCAATGTTTCGCACTTGTTTGACATCCCCTCGCCTTGTTGCACGAGACAACAGCGTGGTTCGCGGCATTCCGTTGTGCACGCAGTCTTCGACGTCGTACGGCGTTGTAGCACCCCTGCAGCGGACGCTTGTCCAACGGTCCGTAGAACATATATATATATATATATATATATATATATATATATATATATATATATATATATATATATATATATATATATATATATATATATATATATATATATATATATATATGCCGTGAGGACAGGACGAGACGACGATGCACAGCGGATGTGGAGCGTGAGCAGCCGCTGGTAGGGAGGGGGATATAGGTGCAAGAGGACACGCCCTTGGCGGCTGATGCTGCTGCTGTTCTATAGCGTGCGTGCGTGTGCGACGGCGGCGAGACGACGACGCATTCGCGGTCAGTAGAGCTCTCCCCCACCGCGCGGCCCGCTACACACACTGCACGGCGACGCGTGATGCAACATGCATGAGCGCGGCGCGGATGCCCCGCGTGCGCAAGTCGTCGAAAGCGCGCGCGGTATCGCCACGGCGACGCGATCTTCGGAGACAACGGAAAACCGGACGTGTGCATGTATACACAGCAAGCTGGGGTGCATTATAACGCGCTTACATAGGTCACACGGTAACCTATGTATTCGCCCAAGACGACTCGAAGGCGAGCCATCATCGTCTCGTTCTTTTTCTTCTATTTGTTCT
Organism: Rhipicephalus sanguineus; assembly: GCF_013339695.2. Classification (NCBI taxonomy): domain Eukaryota; kingdom Metazoa; phylum Arthropoda; class Arachnida; order Ixodida; family Ixodidae; genus Rhipicephalus; species Rhipicephalus sanguineus. Next base: position 39,420,979 of record NC_051184.2, on the reverse strand, counting down.
CAGTAGATTGTATACAGGCGTTTCACACACGGCTCCGCGGCACCGGAACACGCCGACGCCGGGTGAACTCAGGACCCAGGTCACGAGCCTTAATTGGGTAGCCGCACACTCGATCGGGAACGCGGGTATACCGCCCAGCCAGCTCAGGCTAGCGACATTGCCGACCTGTCCAGCGCATCGGCGTCTTCTTCTCTCGATCTCCACGATACACACGCGCAATCGGCCGCGCACTTCAAATCAGTCAAGTTCTTATCACGGTATTATACACAGCATACATATTTGTTGTTCCAGGAACATAGACAGGGAAGCGTTACTTAAAACATAGTTTAATCACTTCGAAATAGTGGTGCCAGCACGCACTATTTCATGGTGGTGCTCTATTCATGGCGCTAGCAGTATGCGATTTAGACGACAGGTCTTCGCGTCTGGGGGCTTAGCAGCGGGAAGACCGCAAAGAGGCGAGATCCTCATTAGGTTAACTATCATTATAGCACGATGTTTTCGTCTGAATTTTCCATCAAGCGCCTTTTTTTTTTGTTTTTTTTTTTTGTCCTCGACCGAGTTGAGGTTGGCGGTTCATATCAGTGTTATCCGCATCAGGTTAAACATACAACACTTTAACCTTTGCGCCTTCATGCATGAAACGTCTTTCATTTGTTCACCACAGTCTGCGTCACAGTTGTCTGAAGTGTGACATAGTCTTCACAATGGTAACTCTCACCCTGGTACTCCACAGCGCCACGCCGTATAGCCTCTGAGCTAATTCACGGCGGGTCGCAAACAACGACTGTCGGTCAATGTGCCGTATAAACGCTGCGGTACTAAATACATCGTGAATGGCAGCGAGCGGATCTGGAGTTGTATACTGGACACACTGCGGCCGATTTCCTGCCTCTCAACGAAACGTTGAGGGTGGGTCGACGTGCGAACGCCGCGGCGGCACACGCCATCGCAAGCGCGCGGTGCGTGTCGTCTATAGCGTTGAGAAGAGGTGGAGAAAGGAGGTGCGTACCCTCTAGAACAACCAAAAAGTCCCGTCGCGTATGCCAACCGGAAGTCGGCGGAGCGTGTCGCTCTTCCGGTAGGGTCCAGCTCCGCAACCGACTCCCCTTCGCGCCCCCTTGGCAATGCCCCCCTCCCCCCCCTCCCCCGCACCGCCACCAACCGCGCGTACCTGTCGCGTCCACGCGTCGCTGGCCGAGGCACGTGCCGGCGCACTACGGATCGCCGCCGAGCCTAGCAAAGCGAGCCAGCAGGGACAGGATGCCAGCACCTGACACGACCCCTCCCCACTGCCATCTTTCTCGCCGCGGACCGACCGACCGAGCGGCCGACGACATGACAAACCGTCCCCTCTGTGGGAGACGACGCGCGTGGCATGCACGACACAACGGTGGGATACGGCGGCCCCCGTAAAAGGTCGGCGCTGCGTTCTATCTGTGCCGACGCTGATTTGTTTCGACGAGTGGGAGAAGTATCGCGCGTATAGCGCGAAATAATGGCGCAGATAGTTATTTACAGCATATCATGTATAGGACACTTCCCCACGGAACACGAGAGAGAGAGAGAGAGATGAAAAAAGGAGCCCGGGAGGTTAACCAGATATTAGCATCTGGTTTGCTACCCAGCACTGGGGAGGGGAAATAGGGGCAAGAAAGAGGGTCTATGGAGAGAGAGGCCCACGGAACAAACATGCCCATACGATTAGGAGGTGGTCGGACCCCTCCCGAAATAAAATCCTGGCTACGACCCTGGAGCACAAGTATAATGTTGCTACTTGTGTAAACATATAAAAACACCACAAACAGAGAGAAATCAGCCATTTACAAAAGTGGAGCGTATATCAAACTCGTAACCAATGTTGCAGAGCCTTATAGCGAGCCGGAATCCTCGAAGGGATACAAAATTCGCGTTGAGGACTAGGCGAATTCATTACCCCGCTGACACTTTACAAGCTTTAGTACATAATTCATTGGGCGTTCTACGGCGTTCTTAGGTGTTTATGTGGCGTTCTGTTATGTCCAGATCATCTGCCTTCATATAAGGAATTGTACACCATGCACACCTGTAGTATACACCAACTGTTCGTCATTTGTTATTCATTGCAGCGCTTTAAGGAAAGTGAAAGTTATTCCGCTTCTCTCGTGACGATGCAAGCAATTGTATACCTCGCACACCTTGTAAATTAAAGTATTCATAGAATCTACACATTGTACACCTTGCACATAAAGGTGTTCATAGCAGCAACTGTATGTTTACATTGTATACATTTTATGTAAAATTGTTCATAGAAGAGATTGCAGACCTAATCACCTTTATGTTAAAGTGATCGCCACTTATTATTCTTAGCATATTTTCAAGGATAAAGTGAAAGTTATTTCACTTAATTCGTGACGAACGAAGCCGAATGAAGCAATTCTGTGTTCCTTGTACACCTTGTATGTTAAAGCGCTCGTCATGTATTATTCTTTGCACCTAATTAAGGAAATAATGTGAAGGTGAAAGTTATCCCGTTTCATTCGTGACTAATGAAGCAATTGTATACCTTGTATATAGTAACTGTATACCTTGTATGTTGAAGCGTTTGTCATTTATTACTCTTTGCCCACCTTTAAAGATAAAGGCAAAGTTATTTCAGTTCATTCGTGACTATTGAAGCCGCCGAATGAAGCAATTGTGTAACTTGTACATCTTGTAAGTGCTTATAGAAGCAACTGCACAATTTGTGCACCCTGTATGTTTAAGCGTTCGTCGTTTATTATTCATTGCACCCCTTTAACGAAATAAAGTGAACGGTGAGAAATCATTCCACTTCATTCGAGACAAATGAAGCCGACAATGTCAACGTCAGTCGATCGCGCCGAGAACTGCCACGGACCACGAAACCTCGATAAATCTTTTCCTCGCGACTTCAATACTATCTCGAGAAGCGTCGACGCGCAGCGCAACTTCGCTATGCCGAAGCGTTGATGGTGCAAGTTGTAACGAGGCTGGAATAGAGAGATCGATATCGTGGCTACATAGCGCGGCTCTGGCAGCAGCGGACGATCGAGCTCGCGCGTGCCGCAAGCACAGAGTGGACATCGGCCACAGACCGTCTCGCCGTGTTTGGCTTGGGCGGTGCCCTATACGATGCGCCAGCCACTGTCGTATACATACACACGCCGGGTGGCCTAGAAGCCCGAAAGACGCTTATATTATACTCCGAGTGTGTACACGTGCAGCGCGTATATAGATCGCGTGTCTGCGTGTGTATAAACGTGCGGAACGCTGCATGGTATCAATATAACGCGTGCGTGCCTGCAGTTTAGACTCGGTGTTGCGTATGGAACGGGACGTCTTCAATAACGAAATGTCAATGCAGAGGCCATTACTCTAATGAACATCCCCTTAAAGTTGCCCCAGAACGGCCGACCGAAACATTCAGTTATCTCTTCTATAGGTGTTACTTCAAGTGAGACAGTAGCTCAGGGGAGGGTGGCAGCTTGAAGAGATGAAAAGTTCTTGGACACGCAGTGTGATTTCGTCGTCTTGGAATTCGCGAGAAAGCCGATATACGGAGAACGAAGCGCATTGCACGGAGATGCCCAAATCACGCACCTCCTTTTGCTTTATTTGTTATCATGTACTGTTATTATTTGATGTGGAAACATATACAAATATACAAGGACAGAAAGGAAGTAGGAGCCGGTTCACAACTACCAGCCAGAGGGCTTTTCGGGGTTTTCCAAAGGGGCAAGGCGGGGGGGGGGGGGCGGTTTCATTGCAATGACGCCCCCCTCTCCCCCCACCCTCAAATTCTTCCCACTCCACTGGTCGAGACGAAAGAAGACGAGCTTCGCAGTGGATGCAAAAATGAAATGAAGCGATGACGTGCATCTACAGGACCTGTCACTGGCCCCCAGCTTTCCGGCGGCAACTGGTGGGAAGTAACATGCAGTACTTGGAATGCGACATCGGGAGTCCATCGGCAGCCCTTATTGTCAAAAATCATGCGTCGCCATAACTTCGCGACATGGTTAAGACTGAGTAATGGAATATAGGGCAGAAATGGTGCCCCCCTTTGGATGATTACTGGAAGCGGCTGGCCCCTCTGCTAACTCTTGTCTCCTATCTTTTAACCTCCGCTCCCCCTGCTCAGTACAGGGTAGCAAACCGGGTTTTTTTTTTCTTTCTGTTTAGCTTCCCTGTATGTTTCTTCTGTCATCTGGCTCTCTCTCTCTCTCTCTCTCTCTCTCTCCGACGCACGCAAGAACACGGACTTTGTATCTCGACCTCATCCCAGCCGTATCTCTTCATTTCTCCTCTGTAGTCTCAAACCCGAGTTGCGCCTTCGCCTCGATAGGCGCGTCTTCATCTGACTACTCCACGGAGACGCGACTATTTTTAAATGTGCCGTTCCAGCAGTTTTACGACGTAACGATTCACCCATCAAGGCAAGTGCACGTTCGTTTTGCTTGTCTGTTTCTTTTTTTTTTTTTTTTTTTGATAACCGAGATAAATATTCCTGAGATTGACAGCAGTAAAAAACGGCCGCAACCGCACCTAGAACCTATACACGAGCAACCAGCTACGATAATGCTAAAAAATAAAACAGAAAAAAAAGAAAGATAGCTGACTTACTCGAACCCTGAACTCAAGCGACTTGCTCAGCGCTTCGCTTTCGTAACCTTTCTTTTCTTTTGTTTTTTTTTTACTTACACGGTTCCCTATACTGTTCTTTTAGTGATATACTTCAAGAACTTTACACCGCGAAACGCACTCTCGCAGTCGCACTACATATAACGTAGACCACCACTCTGCATCTCTTTAAACAAGCGATATCCTCTCAAAAAACCAGACTTGACGATACGGGGTGCCCGCGGAACGGGCATGCACCCGCCGCATTAGTTATCGCACCGTGCTTTCACACACTCTCACGCTCCGCATGGTGCATATATATAGGTATATCTATACGACAAGTCGCCGCATAAGAAGACGCGACAAACGTTTTATCACGCGTCCTGGGTAGCTGAGAAGTGCACTGACGAATAAAAAGCGCGCACCACTACAGGTGCACAGCGAATAAGATGTCTTCTTCGGTCAAGCACATCGTTTCGAGGCAGGCGGCAAATCTCAAGCGCGCATTGGCGCACCGTGGTTTATAAGGCAACTTGTTTACAGAACCAGCTTCAGGTGGGCAAGCTCTCGCTTCTCTCTCACTCACTCTCACTCACTCTCTCTCGTACACACGGAGTCTATGACAGCGCGTGTCAGAAGACTTGAAAGCGAAAGCACGGCGGTCTCCGCTGCAGTCTCCTAAACGCGTTGGCCCTCTCGATGCATTCGCTGGTGTGCAGGCTGTCGCATGCATGGTGGCGACCTACTAATGCTTTTTTTCTTTTACCCCCGCCCCTTTCTCCGACTGGATAGTGCATCTCCCTTTAAGCCTATAGCGCGCTGCCGCCGTCTCGTGAGAGAGTGCATGCGAACTCTTAAAAAAAAAAAAAAAAATTCGCACCCTCGATGAAAGTTAAAACGTGAACGAGGCGAAGACCGTTGTCGTCATCCTCGCACGGAGGCGTGCTTCGCGTATCAGAGATGGGTCCTTATTTGAGCACCTCGCGGGAGTGAAGCGAGGAGTGGGCGGTCTTGAGCAGCAGCTCTCCGGTGTGGCCGTGGTTCTCTATTCAGAGCCGTGAATTCGTGATGGAGGGCGGGAGAAGAGTTCGAAGGAGAGGAGAAAAATGCACGTTCCTTCCGTTTTGCTGCCTGCAAGGCATAATCTAGCGTGCACCTTTACGACGAGGGCCTCCTGGGCGCCGCCATCTTGCCATCCGGACTGCTTTGAACATGCGTGACACAACCCATAACATTGTGCGTAACAAACAAACAAAAAAGCCGGCAGATCCCACGCATTGTGGCAATCGATGTAATGCGAAGCAGCCAGCAAAGAGCTGCATACATCGTCTTGTATGTCATTGAGGAAAATGCGTGTCATGGTTTTCATGTTAACTCCTATTATTTACGTTCGTCACACAGTAACGTCGCGCAATACCATCTTCGGGGTAGATCAAGCTGACGAAACAGTGGCCAGCGCACCATGAGCGTGGCACGTAAGTCATGCTGTACATGACATGTGTGTCATGACTTTCATGTTAACTCGTGTTTTTATGTTCGTCACACAGTCACGTCGCGCAATACCAATTTCGGGGTAGATCAAGCTATAGCGAAACGGCCGCCAGCGCCCCATGAGCGTGGCACGTAAGTCATGCTGTACATGACAGGCGTGTCATGATTTTCATGTTAACTCGTGTTATTTATGTTCGTCACACAGTCACGTTACAAGATACCAATTTTGGTGTATATCAAGCTAGCGAAACGGCCGCCAGCGAACCTTGAGCGTGGCATGTAAATCATGCTGTACATGACATGCGTGTCATGATTTTCATGTTATGACTTGTCATTGATATTCGTCATACAGTCATGTTACGCCATACCAATTTTTGTGTACATTCGATTAACCAAGCGACCAGGAGAGCACAAGGTCGTAGGCGGATAGATAGATAGATAGATAGATAGATAGATAGATAGATAGATAGATAGATAGATAGATAGATAGATAGATAGATAGATAGATAGATAGATAGATAGATAGACAGACAGACAGACAGACAGACAGACAGACAGACAGACAGACAGACAGACAGACAGACAGACAGACAGATAGATAGATAGATAGATAGATAGATAGATAGATAGATAGATAGATAGATAGATAGATAGATAGATAGATAGATAGATAGATAGATAGATAGATAGATAGATAGATACGCTCAAAGTCGCAGAAGTTCGCTAAGAAATGCTTCGCATTTAATATAGAGCCAGCATGTAAGATGCCCTGTCATTTGCATTGTAATGACTTTCTAAGCCGATTGCCTTACCGTTATAGGAAATAAGACATTTAGCATGAAGAGCACACTTAGAGAATGCAGGGATGCTGCGCGCTCGCCGACAACAAAGCTGACTGCCAACCCCCCCCCCCCCCCGTCCCCACTCCACTGTCCCGTTTTTTTTTTATTTTGTTTTCGCTCACAAGGAACATATCAGTACCCAACAAAGGGACGGTATGACTCATCAAAGTGAATTATCGCCTTAGCGCTTACGCCAAGCAAGCAACGTCGCGTAAAGCAAGAAACGTTTGGTAACGCTCTAACGCTCTATATGAAGTGAATCGACCTTCGGATGAGTTTTAAAGAACGCTCACGCTGCGCCGAAGGGCGAAGCGTTAATTGGCAATCTGTGTGCAGGTCTAAGAAAACTGAATGCCACACAAGCCAACGAAGGAATGTCGCGGTTACGCAAAAGAGAAAGAAAGAAAGAAAGAAAGAAAGAAAGAAAGAAAGAAAGAAAGAAAGAAAGAAAGAAAGAAAGAAAGAAAGAAAGAAAGAAAGAAAGAAAGAAAGAAAGAAAGAAAGAAAGAAAGAAAGAAAGAAAGAAAGAAAGAAAGAAAGAAAGAAATCCAAGCCTCTCAGTGACCATCTCAAGGCTTATGGCTTTTATCCAAGGTGTATATATTTATCGCGTAAACCAAGACCTGTTCATGCACCCTGGCGGGTGACTCACTCACTCACTCAATTTCTTTTTATTTCTTAAAATTTATTTTTCTTCTTGCGGAGTGGCTTTTGATTACTATATATACACCCTCACTCACGCACGAATCGCTCTCCCCCACCGCCTTACACGTGCGCGCACCTGTTATCTATTGCGGACGTAAAATTGATAACGGAACTGGTTCGCTCTTTTTCAGCTGAACGCTTTGACGATCGAGCAGCCCGCGCCGTTGATGCCCAAGCACTGCGATTCTCGGAATACGCGTCGTAATACGGCGCCGTACCTATATATATGTACACGACGAAACCAGAGAGCTTTATGTGCTTGAAAGTTCGTACTGAGTATTTTAGATTTTTTTGCGTACGGCCACACTTTCATTAGCGTAGCGTGGCAAACCACATACTGCGATCTGCTTAACGTATAACTGATGTTTGTTTTATTCCTCTATACCTAGCTCTGCATCGCGTTGTACGGGCCATCGTATACGCCGAGGTACATGCATAACGACACGAAGAAATATACGATCGGAATGCGACGGCACTCGCTTCATGTGGGCGTCCGGAAGTGCTGCCCTTGGAACAGATACTTGGCATTATGCCTGCGTTTAATAGTATACTATAAGTCTGGCGTTTGATTCATCACGTTTATTACTGATCCTGCGCCAACTTCGCGGTAACCTGCCCTGAGTACACACATGTTTTCAATGAACGCTCTGCAGAAACATTTTGCTTAGTTTATTGCTCCTGGTCTTTTTTTTTTTTTTTCGTTACGCTTTTTAATACCGTAGCCTTTCGCGGGCTGCAGTTTGTAACTGACATAAATCGAATCCCACCCATAAAAGCTAATGTTGCTCGTAAAAATCAGGGGCATCAAAATGGACGTTAATGAGTTCAACAGAAGGAGGAGAAGGAAAAAAGAAAGGCAGGGAGGTTAACCAGGGCTGAGTTCAATAGAAGAAAATAATTTGGTAAGTATGCACGTTACATCAACTATTCTACGCAGTTACTAATGTTAAACAGAACTATAAAAACTCGAATAGCGGAGTTATATACGCTATAGTAACACGATAAAACGAATGCCAGCGTTGAAATAATACCCGTAAGGTTCGATGAACTCGCGGTGAAGAGAGCGGGACGGCGCCGTTTCGTCCATAAATTCGGTTCGCGCCGTAGTTAACGCAAACCAACGCGAAGGAGGCGGTCGGCGGCCGCTTGTTCAATAAATTGACTTCACGCCTCATTTGCTGCGTCTAGACGGACAAGTGCTTCCACGGGTTAAGACGAGGCAGCGTCCCGGGGAGCGGCAGCACGCTGTCAGGACTTGGACAACCTATCCCGAGTCGCGGGGGTTCACGGGAAGGGAGCACGTCGGCCATTCCTCGGCAGGGTACATTCCAGGCGAGTCTTGTTGCATAAAAGTACAGTGAAGCATTAAGTAAATTTAGACAAAGATTATTCTTTCTCAGCATTATTGTCATTAATTTGTCTTAATTAGTAAATTTTTCTGACCTGTGTGGGTACTTCCTAGCCTAAAGTTGACCTCTAGAGCTGTTTTTGATTTTGCATTTAATTCTTAAAATGCCACTTTTACAGTGCGAGAGCTTAAATGAAGTGTTTGAAAACAGTCTGTGTGTAAGTTTTTTTTTTATTATTCTAAGCACTGTAATAATAATATCTGGAGTTTGACGTGCCAAAACCACGATACGAGCATGAGGCACGCCTCAGTGGAGGGCTCTGGAACTTTCGACCATCTGGTGTTCTTCAACGTGCACTGACATCGCACAACATATTGTCGCGACGTCGAAAGAGAGGTCGCAAAGCAAAGATCGAGAGAAGAGCAGCAGGTCGGTCTTTTTAATACCGCGCGCCAGCGAGTTCTTCTTTCTTCTGCCTCCTGTATAAAGCGTATGAGCCTTTGCGCTGTCGTCTTCGTCTTTCTCGTAGTACGCACGTGGCAATATACGGGCCTCTACCATTTCGCCTCCGTCCAAATGCGACCACCGCGGCGGAGATCGAGCCCGCGACCTTCGGGTCAGCAGCCGAGCATCGTAACCACTGTAGTACCACGGCAGACAAAACCTTTGTTGCATATAAGCCTACTTTCGTCTTAAACTCTCCAGTTAAGACTCTGCTTCGAAGCCTTCGCAACGACTGTCTATGACAAGGCAACTTATGGTGCGGAAACATCAACGGCCTGGTGGTCAAACCAGGGCCGAATGGTCAACGAATAAGGAAGGACCCAAAATTTTCTAACAGGATGACTAATGTTGCACATATTTCTGTTTTTCCGCAAGATTGTATACTCGCGGAAAAACACTGCGAGTTTGAGCTGGCTTAGCAAGCTCGGAAGCGTTTGAACATTATGCCAGCAACGCATACTGATTGACATATATATACTACAAACACCGGATTAGCAGTGACCATATATGGGATTGTCACTTAGAGTGCGCCAAAATCGCAAATCCATGAGAATGTTGCCACCGAGTCCAGGTATGGAACTCACGACCTTCCAGCAGCAGAAAACAAAGTATATACAGTACTCAGGGATCCAAACGCGACATCAAATTTTTTTAGTATAACGGTTTTTATGCGCAATTGCTCAAGATAACCACGTCACGTCGCGACGAATCTGGTCTCTATAAAGAAACTGTTGGCTCTGATCTACGCATTCGAGTCGAAATCACGCCGATATGACCCAAACTGAAGACGGTAGAAACGAAAACGTGTGCATCACTTAGCCCTGATTTGTCCTATTTCAATCCCTGAGTATAGTGTACATGTGTCAGCAGGGCGAAAAGCTTGTGCGAAAGGGTACCGTCTCATCTGATAGTACGCGCTCGCAGCCCTAATGGTTGATATAAATGAAGGACAGATGTGCTGGAAATGATGCCGAGAGGCTTTCGAAAATATTATGTAATATCTTTAGAAGCTATAGACGTAGAGCAATAAAAACTAAAAATAGCACGGAACTAAGCATGGCTTCATGTTTCGACTCTCATAGCCAAGCAGTATAGCTTAAGATCTCCTGGAAGCCATGGCACAGCTTTAAATTTCAACCTTTGAGAGATCATGAGTTCAACTGAAATTAAAGACACACGCCCGGAAGTAAACATCCAAATTCTAGCCTGGAACATTCATCAATCAGTGGGGTCTTCATTGGCCAACATTTTGCACTTATCCAGCAGAACTTCGTGAGCAACAACTGCAGTGAATACCCGGATTACCCAGTAATTAAGGCGAAAGTCTTAGATGCCTCATGAAACTAAAAAAAAGTGACCGCAGGCGTCGACACGAGTTATGCAAAAAAAACCGTCATGTAACGTCACCATGACATGACAGGTGGCCGAAAATTGGGACGTCACACGATGACGTCCTCTCTTGACATAGTCGCTTGGTCAAAGGTTGGCCGGTCCTGGAGGAACTGCTAACCAACGTGAGGTGCTGAAAGCTTGCAACGATCCCGGAGGCCGCGCAAAACCACGTACGTTGAATGCAAAAAAACTTTCGAGAGCGGGGGAATCGATACCATCGACTGAAAAGAAAAAGATGGCTTTCACCTTCGAGTCGTCTTAGTATAGATGCCTAAGGGACCATGTGACTTTATTCGCGTCTCTGGTTGACCCGGCATAATATTCGGATAAGTTACTTTAAGTGGTCATGCAGTTAAGAAACTGCTTAGAAATAGCGGCAATATATGATTGGGAGACACTTCATTTAAAGGCGGCATTGTCAAACGGTTCAGGTCGATTTGGCGGCGGATACTTAAATCTCCGGCGGTGTAGTTTCGGTGGGAGATCACCCACACGTCGACAGACAACCTCACCCTATTCCGTCTTTTGTTGCCCACAGCCGCCGCCTGGAAAGTAAATTAGAAGAAAGAGGACGAAAAACGATATTAAATTGCCACGGAGATGTCTGCATGGCTGTCCGAAAGTCTTTAATTGAATAAAGGCAATTTTGTCGCTAAATTCATACGCTGGTGCATTAGAATTACTTCAATTAATGCAAAATTCCTAGTTAGTGATACAATTTACGTGTGTCCAATTATTTTAACTCAGCCGACCGATCCCCGGCTGTGGGTGTGAGCCATTCTTGGAAGACAAGAACAACGCATCATCTTGCAGCCAGTGACGCAGGCCACCATTATCATCATCATCATCATTGTGTAAGCAAGAAAACAAAATACTTTGTGCGGGGAAAAGAGAGCATGAAATTTATTGAAACGCCGGACTATCCATAAAGTTGTTACCAACCAACTGGCTCTACTCAACACAGTTCTCGATCACGAGCAGTCTTTGTCATGGCGTCGGTTTTTTCTCCGGCAGTCTATGCTTAAAAAAGCGTACATCGCGTTTCGATTGACTGCGTATCAAGTTACTTTTGAGTCTATATACAATCAATTAAACGTCAACTTATGATGAGTTCACTCCTTAAGAAATTATGTTACATAAGTTTAGAAAGCGACAATTGACCCTCACTTGGTACATGGTTAACTGGCATAACTTAAGAAAGTCTCAGTTGACTCAAGCTCGGTACGCATACTCTCAAAATATGGAAATTTCATAACATCAATACCTTCAACGTTAGGTACATAAAGACAACTTGACGCTACAGTTATGGTAGTCAGGGAAGCAGTCACACGCGGCCCAGCTCGCACATGACATATCCTCGCGTCCCACATATATTTTTTTTTTATTTCTTAATAAGTATGTTCATGAGCTACACAGACGTGAGTGCTATCAAGCATTTTTTTTTTGTGAGGCACCCCGTGCAGTCACATAACCATGAAGTCAAACATAACCATGTGGTCATAACCGTGCAGTCAAATAACCGCGGAAGAAAAGCTCTGTATTTCAGTACCGGCGTCCAGATTTCAGTCACGCTGGAGGTCAATATCGATAAGTTTCTCGAAACCTGTCGTCAAATCCTCTTCAGAAATGACCCATATATGAAGTATGGGGAAAGCCTTCCTTCAAATGGCAACATTAGCTGAAATTTTGTTCAAACCCAATCGTCATCATCATCATCAACCTGACTACGCCCACTGCAGGGCAAATCTCTCCGCCATGTTCCTCTAATTAACCCGGTCCTGGGCTTCATGCGGCCACGGCACGTTATCCCTGCAAACTTCTTAATGTCATCTGCCGCACCTAATCAGCTTTCAGCCTACCCCTCACGCAGTTGCCCTCTCTTAGAATCAACCTGTTACTCTTAATGAGCAGCAAATCTTAACTTGGCGCTACAAGCCTTCCCATGTCCATTTCTTCTTGATTTCGACTCAGATGACCACCCACCTAACTCCATTGGTCAAATCACATCCCACCTTGTCTGAGCAGCTGTAATCTGTCTTGGCGCTCTTTGCACGTACCGGCCCTTGAGCTACAAAACCCCATTGCATCATCTTCGTCATCACTGCTGAAGCCAGGGAACCGCGGAGGGCATGCGCATGCGCAGTATTGATGCGCATCTTCCGAATGGTGTTGAGTGGTTTCGCGCCCTGAGGTTGCCTGGGAGACAGCTGATTGAGTGAAGCACTGCTGTTATAGTCAGAATTGTTAAACTTCGATAATGTTATAGGATACACAAAGTTAGGGAGGACATGCGATACGAAGAAGACACAATCTCAGCATGTGTCCTCCCCAAGTTTGTGTACCCTATAACATTAGCGAAGTTTAAACGATTACGCAAAACCAACGAGCTTGCTGTTATAGTCAGGCGTCGTTTATGCTTTCGCTTTCTTTTTTTCTTTCGTGTCTCTCGTATATTGCGTCTGTTGTTGTTCACAAGAGTTATAGTACACGCACTGGCTGGTGGTTGTAATACGATTGGCATCCTGTGAGAGATTCACATATACTTTGCGGTATGTCCGTATCTGACCTGTTTCGATCAAAGTTAATCGAACCATGGTACAGGATGTATGTGCAAATGAATATGTGTCCGAATATATAGACAGCTTGTTAATGGCGAAACTGTTACGGAATATCACTTTGGCTAAATTCATGGTGTGACCACTATATATACACCCATGAAGCAATCTTAGCAAGGCTGCTGAAATGGTGTAAGGAAGAACTGTGATAAGCACACAGGAAGAGGTATACCATAGCGGAGGTCATGGGGAGCACAACGCATGCTCGAAATCAATAACGGTGCAGTCGCTGAATTATGTATAGTTGTTCACCGAGACAGTTGTCCCAAGGAAAGACATTATCTTATACATGTTGACCATCGTTGACGACCCGGTGTAATATCGTGGTGAAGATTAATTTTAGCCGTGGGTTCTTTAAAAGATGCACATAAATAGTGCATGGATGTTGTTGCATTTCACATGAATCAAAATGCGACTGCCATGACAGCGAGTCGAACCCGCGTCCTCTAGCTTATTATAGCGCGATACTTTCTATGTGTACGACGGGAGGTGATGAAGCAACACATTTTACTGCTCTCAATGTATCGTATACAAGCATCGTATATGCTTTATGCATATGTTTGCTGGTTTAAAAAAAAAACACGGATGACGTCCCTTACTTAGCGTGTATACCGAACGCGACTTGTCTGTCTACAAGTGTAACGTCACCAACAGGTGTGTATGTGCTTCGTCAGAGTATAAATATACAAGATCAGGACACAACGATTCCTTGACGATCTGTCGGTCGTATATACAGCGAAGAGCATATATATTTATTGACGACTGTCGGATTCTGTCGCATGCCAACGTGCCCTCAACATCACACACCCGCATGTTTTGAAGTTTGAAAGCGACGAACTGACTGTATATACGAAACAATACGAAACAATGAGAAAAAATCTTATAACATTTGGGACTTCAAAACTGTGGTGTGTTAGCCTGTGCCAGAACCAATACATGTGTCCTAACCAAAAATATCAATAACAAGAGCATGCGAATACATCATACAGCATGCATATCGTTTGTATAGTGCATAGTGGATTACATAAATTAACAGCTCGACACCTTACCTGCTAAGCCATACCACGGCGGGTCTGTAAAGCTATATATACGTCAATGTCAGCAAACGCTATATATAAGTTCAGTATACATTGACAACATGAATGAGGGTCCTTCTGGGTACAAATTAACACCGGCTTCTCATAACATATCGATCGGTGTAGTTCACGAGCTTCCTTTGCATATAGGGGTGCACGGCTTCACGGGCAATAAAATAGCCTGCAAAACCTTAAGGAATTACGACGTTTCGGACCTATCACCTCATGCGTTAAATGAAGGTCCTCCACAACTTAGTAACATAGAAAAAACTACTGGCATGCGAGCCTCTGTTCATCCTCAGTAACTTACTGCTACAGTTTTTTGTGCGAGCGAGCTTCGCTATAACTTCCGGCGCAGGAGGTGTATACAGATGCGTCATGACTTATAGAGGGTGATCACGTGGGAGAGAGACATCGAGATGGCGACTCGTGGCCAGAATGTTTTACATTGAGACGGCGACTGATGGTGACCATTACTGAACGAGGGCTTATCGAGAGATATTGATAACAATGTTATTCGCGTCCCGCGGTCATCGTTCTAACCGACCCGCTTCTTTTTAAAGTAACAAGCCCATGACATTCAAGCTTCCGACTTTATACTTCTGTCTTGGTCTTGACACAACTGTTTTTCTGAGGCAGGCCGAGATATACATACAAATTTTAATGGAGACAAGTTTTAATGAGTCATGGTCATGTGAACATCGCACCAGGACCCGCGCATTTGTCGATTTTTATGTACCCTGCAGGATGAAGCCGCACTCTTCGTGTTCTTTACATTCTCCCCTCTTTTATAATCTAATCTATTCTACCGGTGAAGGGTAGCCAACCGAACCGCGCGACTATTCTGTTTTAACTAGCTTGCTGTGCTGAGGTTGAGGTGTATATCCCCTCGGCTACTGCATTTCTATAAGTTCTGCATATAAAAAAAAAGTTTACCGCGCGGCTGGTTAAACTCCCTAACTTTACTTCTCATATATTTCCCGCGCTCTCTGAAGCAGTTCGCATGCACAAAACACGAAGTCCCTGTATAAGCGGCGGAGACCCCCACAGCGCTGCAGAGACATTTCGCTAAAGAACACGCGTCGGCATCGCCGGCTCAGATCAGGCGCAGTTCTTCAAGCGCTCCGGCGCATATGCGTCGACAACGGCCGGCCGTGCAGCACGAGTCGACGACAGCCGCGCACCACAAAGAACAACGTTCCGACCGCAGCACTCAGATCGAAATCAAACTCTGCACATTACACTCATCGATATCGTACATATAGTCCCAGTCCTGCTCCTTCGTACATACGGCTTCTTCCTCGGAGGAGCTCGTTGGAACGCCGCGGCGTGGGATTAATCGGGCCGATTTATCTGCCGTACGGCGACAAGAGCGCCGGTAAGGCACCATGCACCCTGCTTGGTTCGGGGTCCGGTTGCCCAACCCACGCACCGCATGCGTTCACGGCCTGCGTGCGTGCGATGGCTTTTTTTCCCAACTGCGCTTTCTTGTCGTTCTTTCTATCTCATCTCGTGGACGCAGTGGGAAGCTTGTACCTGTGGATTGCCATTACTGCACGCTGTTTCCAGTGCGTGCCATGGAAGTCTGCATCAACGGATTATATACCCTTTTTCTTCGAGGTGAATCATGGCGAATGCACAGAAATGCCGGGTTCTTGACGCCTTTTCGGCGTATAACGTTCGTTTACACTGCAGATACGCCATCATGACCTGCAAAGCACGTTAACCTTACGTACCAGGCACAGAGGGTGGAGGTATATGAATCATCGCCCCTTACGCATAGATGCGCAAGTGATAAGGGAGATTTCATTCAAGATAAAATGCTGTACTATATATGTTCTCTCTAAGAAATAAACGTGTCCTTTAACTCCTTCTTTGCTAGACATGAGACTCTCACATGTATAACTCTACTTTAGAGAGTCACGCTGACTCTCTTTAGGAGAGTCGTGAGACGCAAGACTCTCCAAAAGAGAGTTAGCGTGTCTTTTAAAGAGAGTTGTACATCCCACGACTCTCCAACGTGCCTTTCTAAAGAGAGATATACATGCGAGAGTCACATGTGCACATGTAGCAAGAAGAGTCAAAGAACACCATTCTTCTTAAAGTGTTACAGCCGTGTACGTGTTTTCACAATAACTTTGTTTATTTTGTCTGTGTGGTTAAGGTAGGATTACATACAATGAAGTTTTCGGTTTTCTTATGCAATGAAAGCCATGCTCGGCTATAGTTTACGGTTCGGCTCCGTATAGCCAGTGAAGCGTCTCAAAATATATAAAAACCATGATGGCAGCTCACATGTCAGCCATTATCCTATATATAGACAAAGACAGTAAACGTTGTGTCATACAACGAAGTTCAGGGTTCTTAGGTTTCCGTATTTGCTCAGAAAAAGGAATGGCGGCTTATATAGGGTATATGCACTTTCCTATGGGAAAGCGCTAAGCTATCCCTATCTACAGGGAACTATAGGTGCAACACTGTGCGATGTCAATTGTTACAAAGAAACAAAAATGTTCAATGAATTCATGCCTTCAAAGACAATGAAACAATCGCAATCCACTATACTGTGGCGAGTTTCTTATGCCTGTGTTAATTGGCATCAGGGACTCTATACCGCTCTTCCATTGTACAGTATTCTGCAGTGCTCTGAATGGTCTCTCCTTTTTTTTTTTCTAAACACACAGTTTCAGCAGGACGTACAGCGGTGAGCACTGTTAGGGTGAACACGCGAGCGCGTGGCCGACGGCACTATCAGCGCCGCGTAACAGCCATCGTTGGAAACTTTGCACATGAGCAGCATGTGCTTTGCGATACTCTTTCCACCACGCGCACTGCGTCATAGATATGCTTGTTGGGGATACGCTTGTGTGCGCGCGGTGGAAAGAGTATTTCGTAGAACGCACGATGCGCATGCGCAATGTTTCCACCGATGATCGTTACGCGGCGCCGACAGTGCCGTCGGCCACGCACTCGCGTGTTCACCCTAAGAGTGCTCACCGCTGTACATAGCCCTGTCCTGACGCGGTAAAGTCACCGATACTGTACTTTCCGATGTGCAGTTGAAAAAAAAAAAAAAAAAAACAGCGCCGGCCTTGGCGTCCTGTAATGCTCCTAGTTTAACCAGGAAATGCTATAGGAATACGATTATTCAGAAACATATATAGACGTCAGCGAAATTTAGTGCATACATGTATTGAGATTACACTACAGACTGAAGAAACATTTGTGCCATAGCGAGTAAGCCGCGTCCAGATCCCCACACAGATAGGGACGCCTGATTTGTGTTCGCGAGACATAATCACCAGATGGGGCCGTTACAGGCGCATGTGCTTCCAGTCTCAGCCTGATAAGTAGTGCGACAATATATATGTGCGCACCAAATTCATACTGTGTAGATGTTCTTTTAGCAAGATTGGCACGTATAGGCCTTCATTCCTTTGTGTTCCTCGAGGTGTTCAACGCTTGCTGTATTTCAAGCTGCACCCACGTGCGCGTATATAAGTGTCTTGAGCACGTGCAAGCCAGCACAAAAAATTCACCACCGGGAAATGTATGAACAATGCTATAGTATATAGATCACATTGGTCCCAGTCGATAAAACTGTCAATCGCAATGATATACGCGTGGGACACGAACCTATTATATGAACGCCAGAACATTTACACTACGCCGCACCCGAAAATTGCTGCGTATAGCTCTGCTTCGACGATGGCGTATAATAACGGGCTTACTTCACAGAACTGCACTGTCGCGCCCTTGAGTGATACTCCCCTTGTATAGGCTGACAGCCTGATCAAGGAACAATGGAGCTTCAATACGTGCGATAATTACATCCGCATGAAAATAATACACCTTACCGCGGCGTATCTTGGTGGTGCCGTGCGCATGGCGATCATCGGCACCATTGCTCATCAAAAATGTCTGCAACGCCATCGCAGGACCTTTCTTGGGAAGCACCTCAACTGGAGATTCTGTACTCCGATATTTATATAGGCAAGTTTACTTTGATTAACCTAACCCTAATCTACGGAACTTTGCTGTGCAGCGGGGTAAAAACATTACGTGAATAAGACAATGCCATCTTAATCTACGACTCGATCTACATAAAGGAGGTGGATAATGACATTGATCAAGTTAGTCATTTTGGCGAAGGAGTTCGCACACGCTTATTCATCAATCCTTGCTCGACAGTTTTGCCAAATGGTTAAGTTCGTACTAAAAGCAACAACCTTTTCCAGGAGCTCAAGTTCATGCGTAGATGATCATGCGCGCGTGAAGAGAACGATGATAACTGCGCAGCGCAAGGCTCCGCCGACATCACGGCCGTTCACGAGTTCGACAATGAGCGAATTCGGCGAACATCGTCAACCGAGAGACACGGTGATTAGCTTTCTACTCACGTCCTGGAAGTCAGCCATGTCGGCGCCCAAGCTCGCCTGCGGCGCCGGCAACAAGAGTGCAGCACTCGTCATGGACCTGCCCCTAGGGCACGATCGACGGTCCGGACCCGTCTCCGGCGGGCAGGAGGACGACACCTGGCCGCCATCTTGCCGCACTCCGCCGCTGCCCTTCCTTCGTCGAACTGTAGCGCCCCTGTCGACGCACGTGCGCAGAAACAAAAATCGTCGTCAAAACGCCGCGTCAACGCCGCCGGCAGCCTAGGAGCGCCACGCGATCGCACGAACAGCGGAGCGCCCGGAGCGACACTGGCACCGAAACCGAACACAGCGCCGCCGCGCGACGACCGCTCTCTCCTCTACACCGTACCGTCGCCGTACGATGCAGGCAACCGCCGTACTCGGTCGTCGATCGCTCCTCCTCCTCCTTTCACCCAGGTCCAAACCTGGAAAGCTACGCCTCTCGGTTGCCGCCGGCGACCAATCCCGGTTCGCGCATCCGAATTAAAGCTCCGCCCACCGCTTTCGGCAGACGGCGCAAGAAAGATTACTCCTCCTCTTTTGGAGCGCGTCTCGTCTCCCAACGGTTCATGCCTCGCTGATGCTGTTTCTTTTGCGCGTGGCGCGCTTCTGACGCGCTCGCGCGCGCGTCGGTGAAGCGCTGAGGAGGAATGGGAGAGTGAGAGAAACGCTCGCGAGCGCTCTTCGTAGCCTCGGAGCGCGCGCGTGCTCCCTTCTGCTACACACACTACGCACGCGCGCTCCTCTCTTGACGCTGCAGCGCCTCCGACGAACGACGCAGCGTCGTCAACGCGGCGGGGTCGCCGGAGCGGGGCCGATTAAGACGGGGAAAATTGAATAGAGGAAAAGAAGTTGTGTGGCCGGTGGCGGGGCTGGGAGGGGGGTTAGCAAAGCGGCTGCGGGCCAGCGCTCGCTCTAGTGGAGGGGGAAGCAGGCCACTAAAGTGGAGAGAAGCAAAAGATGATTTTCGGAGCATGCAGCGGCAGCGGCGGTGGCAGCAACCGAGGCATACGGCGGAGCATGCGGCGGAGACTGCCTTCCTCCTCTCTGTAGTGCGTGGGAGCAGTTTGTCAACAATGGTAAGATTTTCTGTTCCCCCCATCATCAGCACCTCTCTTCCTCACTTTTTCACTCTTTCTTTTCTTGCGTGGCAGGCAGTGGCGGCGGCGGCAACAGCCCACGGCGACGTGACAGCGGTCGGCCGTCGCGAGGGCTGTGGTTAAGGGCCATTAAAGAGCGCGCGTCTCTGCGTCTGAGCGTGATGTGCGCACGCTTGGGAGGACTATAACGTCGTTCGTCGCTGCTGGGGTCACCCGAAGGGGGCACCGACGAGAGATGCCGCGCTGACAGTTTTTCTTCGTGCCTCTGCTTTGCCCTTCTTCCCCTTCTCCTCGTCGGTGGCTGCCACGGAGGGCGTGTTAAAGACGCCAAGGCGGAGCGAACGTCGACGTCGCGTTTGTGCGGTGCGTGTAACCGCGGTGATGTGCACGGCGCGCTCTGCGCGCGTGCCGCCGCGACCCCGGGCGTCCCCGGAGCGCGGCCTGACAACGACGATGGCTCGTCTCGCCCTCACAATTGCAGCCAGTGAGCTTGTGCATCGTGTCCGTGTGTGTGTTCGTACGCTCCTCTTACGAAAATGCTTTTTACTTCCTCGTTCTGTGTGCGTTTGTTTTCTTATCGTTAGTAATTGCGCCACTTGCCCAGACGTGTGCTCTTCTTCGATGCGCTCTTCTTTGTAAACGCCGACCGTGGGATTCGTACACGTGCGCCAACCAACGAAGTCAAGCCGTTGGCTTCCTGTAAGGATAACTGGGATATCGGAGGAGACGCGGTTGCCGGCCGCTGCATGCCTCGAAGAAACGCGCGCACGTGAGATGTGTGAGCGAATGCGCGCGTTTCGGCCCATTTTCCGCGGCACAAATTTCCGTCGCTCGTTCGTTATTCAGCGCACTGACTTCTCGGGACTGCGGCATTCCCTTGCACCACACATTCCCACTGCCTCGATTTCAGTGCATATGCGATTGTTTTGCAGATCGCGATGTATACTGCATGCATTCGGTTCTCTGCCGCGATACCCGCATATTCATGAGGGATAACGCGTAATCTACATAACCGCGAACATGGTTATAGAATAAACCGTAAAGCTTACCACATACGCACTTAAGGGTGCCATTGTCTGCGGCGTGTACGGTGGCACCCTGCATGACGCACACTAGGCGACGCCCTGAGAGCGCTCAATGTGGTTATGCTATGAATATGACGCGCGAACTACCAATTCAAAGAGTCTGCGATAGTGCTCGAACCTCGCTTTGTCTTTATTCTCCGCTTATATTCTGCCCCACACGATCGCCATTGACTCGGACTATATATAAGCATGCACGACACTGCATGCCAAATCATGTGCCTTTCATCAATTGCATCAGCAAGCATAATGAGCATGACGTGAAGTTGCTCGTTTCCGAATTGATTCATATAAGTCGTGCTGGAGATCTCTTATCGAGGCAAAAAAAAAAAAGCGAAATATTGCTGTCGTTCACATAACATACATGACCTGTTTAGTTCGATCTCAGTGACATATGTCCACGGTGCACGGTTCGGGTATTCGGAAGGTCGAATGACACACCTTCTGACCCCAATTCAGTCCATTATAGTATTACCTATACCTAACAAGCGAAGCATCATTATCGCAATGTGAAATTACCCCATCGTGCGAAATTGCATTAAAAAATGACAGTGATTAAAATCATTATCGTGCGAAATTACACCCAGCATGGAGTGATCAGCTTACGAATTGTACACTGTGTTCCACAGTGATAACGCAATTATCTTAGGTCTGCCGGGGAGCCGCCTTGATCTAATTAAGTTAGTTCTTAAAACACTGTGACGACGGTCGAACCATATGCACTAAAAACTTGCAGTGAATACCACTATTCACCGACTCATGCGTTTCGTGGTCTATGCGGGCTGCCATACAGCAACCACGTCTCAACAAATTTCCGTCGCGAGCCTCCACTGCATGTTGGCAAATGCCATTTCAGCGATGTCCGTCACCTCATAATATGTTGCTATGTATATACTAAAAAAGAAGACAGAAAAAGACAAGCGCTGAAAGCATATATGCAAAAAAAAAAAAAGGTGTCCTCGAAAGACATTCATTGAGCTCATGATGCTACAGTATATCCAAGTTGCGTCGAAGAAGAGGTGGCTTACGGAATATATAGAGAAAATAATCAATAAAATGGCGTTATAACATACGAATCACGTAGCCAGAAAACAAAAGCTAGCACATTAGCCACACGTATACTCTATATATATATATTAAAGACTAAAGAGGACTATTTTAACAAACAGCTTCGGAACATTATACATAACTCGCGCAAAGAAAAAGAAAGCTCTAGTATGCATATTTCCACACAAAGCGGATTACGCAGTATATCCCTTTCAGTCACGGTGTGTACAATTGTACACATCAACTTCGGAGTCGCATCACGCACCGCATGTTTCTTCAAATGGCCTGAAACTTAGTGTGCACATTCGCGCAGGCTTCCTGAGTGGACAACTAGCGGTTATTTAACTTCATTACGTTGCTTATTGCTGCAAATGATCACTCTGCCAGAGACACTACCATGTTCGACGATGTTCGACGTGCGACGGTGCAGGACCAATGTCAAAAGTATTTTTTTCTTCGCTCGAAAAGCATACAACCAAAAAACAAAGTGTGCATGCATTTTGGGCCTAATAATTGATTCTTTTTATGCAAGGATTGAAGCTTACTGATTGCAGAATAATAAGATATTTAATTACACGCTAATTAGCATTAATTACTGTAACTCACAAAAAACAGCACATTCCTTCATTTCATTTCTTGGAATGTAATACTGAGTGCCTTGGAATGATGCCATGCAAATTTGATGCATTTGCAGACAGTGCATCATAATTCGTGACTGAAAGGGATATAGAAGAAAAAAAAGCAAATGTTTCGATTATCTTGATTCAGTCGAAGCTTCATTTAACACACTTTTCTACAAACGTGAGCATTGCGGATAATATACATAAACATATAAGCAGGCCCGTAGCCAGGAATTTTTTCCGGGGGGGGGGGGGTCCCCACTTACTCAAAGCCTTGACTATTTGAGAAAAACGCCTATTTTCATTATTTATTTTCGGTAAAACACCACGTATCATAAAAATTTCGCCCCCCCCCCCCCCCCTTGGCTACGGGCCTGCATATAAGGCACATGGTGGTACCGACATATACGATCTACCTGTTTGAATACATATGCGTGCTGACTCACTAAGTGGATCGGGCGAGTTTTGCCTGCGTTGCAAATTTTTCAGTTCCTGTAGCTCTAATTACCGTTTGTTAATTCGCCATTTTCAACAAACAAACCAGTATTTGCCCTTCGTACTCTTCCTATAGTCAATGTGTATACATTTCCGTAAATAAAATATCTCTTGGTACATCGTAAGTTATACGGGAGTTCAGTGTCCCTTCATACATTCCTGAAAGTTCGCTAGGCAGCAGCTGTACACTTAGAAATATTTTTGAGACGTATTACAGCTTTTCGTATATGAGTTTAAACTACGCTATATGCATGTATAGTATATATCATTTGTGATGGTGAGGTTAGTCACGTCGCAAGGCGTGTGACGCGAGGAAGATGGAGACAGTGCCGAACACAAAAAGAAGTTATATTCATCGAGAGACACACATTACAAACACAGTAACTAGACGTCGTGCACGCGGTTCGCAAACATAACAGAAAGGAGTAGGCAGTCTCACAAGTCTGTGCCGTAGCCCGGTGCCTTGAAGTGGAACTCGTTGCGTGCTCGTGGTGGGTGCAGTCGTCGCTTGGGTACACGAGTCAGCGTCCCGCTGCAGAAGGCATCACCAGGCCTAGGCGTGGCCGCACACCGTCATCTACGTCGGCTCGCTGGACATGGTCAGCAGCTCCGGGGTCTCGAGGACGCTCGCCATGCCTGAGATGTCCGCAGGTGGCCTCACCCAGAACTCGTGCCGGGTCACGCTGACACACCGTGCCCCGAGGACGTCAGCGGCTCGAAGACAGGAACCCGGCCTTCTGAACCTCGCGCGTAGTTGCGGGTTCGCCCTGGGCTCTCTCGCTTCGTCTTGTCGGCTCGCCGTTCCAACAGCTCCATTCTGCGCGAGCGCCTTCTCTTCTTTTTTTTTTTTTCGATGCGCGAGCTTCAATGTCACTTCATTTCCGTCATCTTCTAGGGGATGCAGCGCTGTCGTCTGCTACACTCGCATTCTTTCAAGTTGCTTCATCACATCACCCCCCACTTAAGAAAGTTCTTACGGTAGAAGAACTTGAAGGCACTGGGGACACGTTGGTTCGCAGACGGAAACACGCACGTACGCACCACTGCACAGCACAGCAGTTCCGAGCCCCGCACACTCGGCACATTTGTTCACAAAAGTACACAACAGAAAAAAAAAATAGAAACAAGTCACAAAACTAAACCGTCATGATACATGTACAGTATTGCACTGCAAGGTTGACACCACATGACATTAATACCACTAAGCACCGAGTCTTTATGTAGACGTTGCTCACGGAGTTGGTAAACGGCTCATATAATCTGCGCCTACATTTTCGCTGCCTTTTATGTACTCGACCGAAAAGTCGTACTCCATAAGTATGAGGCTCCACCGTAACACGCGGCTGTTTACATGCTTGGCCGACTTGATGTACACAAGCGGTTTGTGGTCACTCTGTAGAATGAACGTGCGGCCGAATAAGTAGATATGAAATTTTCGGACCGCCCACGTAAGAGCCAGAGCCTCTCGCTCCACTGTAGAGTAAGCAGCTTCGCGTGGTTGCAGTCTGCGGCTTGCGTATGACACTGGGTGCAGTATTCCTTCATGACGCTGCATGAGTATGGCACCTACACTTCTCGATGATGCATCGGTGCGGAGTACAAAAGGTTTTGAAAAATCAGGTGCTTTCAGAATAGGCGGCGTAGATAGCAAAATCTTGAGTCCATCAAATGATTTCTGTTCTCGTTCTCCCCAAAGAACTTTGTTAGGGGCCCTCTTCTTTGTCAATTCGGTCAGTGGGTAGGAGACTTCAGAGTAGTTGTGCACGAAATCTCTGTAATAACCTGTAAGACCCAAGAACGAGCGTACTTCTTTTTTAGTTTGTGGGCGCTTCGCAGCCTGTATTTTGTCGAGTGTTTCGACCTGTGGTCGAATGACGCCTTGCCCAACGAGATGACCGAAAAATTTGACTGACTCCTGGCCAATCTCACTCTTTGTTGGCCGAATGGTCAAACCAGCCTCCCTAACTCGCTTGAGAAACGACTCAAGTATAGCCACATGTTCAGCCCAGGATTCAGTAGCAATGAGCACATCGTCAAAGTAGTAATAAACGTGTGGTATGTCTGCTACCACTTTCCTCATAAGGCGGTTAAACACAGCCGGGGCGGTTTTGATACCAAACGGCATGAATCTACATTGATACAGCCCTGATGCTGTAGCGAAAGCTGTCATTGGTTTGGAGTCTTGATCCATGGGAACCTGCCAGTAGCCCTTAGCGAAGTCAAACTTTGAGAAGTATTTCGCCTGTCCAAGTTGACCAAAGATGATGTCCACACGGGGTATAGGCTCGTTATCATTGACTACAATCTTGTTCAGTTGCCTGAAATCGATGCACAAGCGCATCGTTCCGTCCTTTTTCTTCACAACTACTACAGGTGACTGGTAAGCGGACTCTGATGGTTCTATGATGCCTTGTCGTAGCATGTCTCCTATTTCTTTCTGTACCGCTTCTTGGGTAGCAAATGGCATTGGGTACGGTCGCATGCTTACGGGTGTATCCGTGGTCACTCTTAGCTTACACTGTACGAGGTGCGTTTTGCCAGGAACATCCGTAAATACGTTGTCGTACCTGTTCAGTAGATCGGTGATTTGCACGTGCTGGGTAGGAGAAAGTGACTCCGATATGCTTACGTCGGCAGACGATTCCTTTCGTTGGAATGGTACGCATGGTAGCTCGTCGCTTTCGGTGTCATCCGCCTGGCAAACAGCTGATGCTTCATGTGGTGGTGCAGGCGGCCGTTCCTCATACTTTTTCAGTAAGTTTATGTGGAATAGCGTACTTCTGGAACCGAGGTCAATGACATAATCGACATCATTTCTCCTCTCAAGGACAGTAAAGGGTCCTTTCCACGTCAGAACCAGTTTGTTGGCATCCGATGGGAGCAGTAGTAAAACCTTGTCTCCAGGGGATAATTGACGTGGTCTGGCCTTGCGGTCATAATGCTTCTTCTGTACCATCTTCGCTTTCTGAAGCTCCTCCTTGGCTAAGCGGCAGGTGTCTTCAAGACGATTCCGCAGTTCAACTACGTACGCGTAGGATGTTTTTATATCATCATCAAGATGATCAGCGGCCCATAATTCCTTTAACCCTTTAAGCCCTGGATTTTTTATTTTGGTCGGGGACATCTTTTATGCTTGTTTTCCTAATAATTACGACCTCAGAAGACCGCAAATGAAAAATTGAGCCAGTGGTGCAAGTATTAATCGATTTACAGGCATGACATCAAATTAGGTCATCAGGGCTCAGCGGTTGTGAAATGAGAAAAATGGCATCTTTTTTCCTGCTATTCACTAGAGTACACAAAATGTGAACCACGTGTCATTTTTCAGTGTGATACTCAATGAAACGGCTTCGGTACGTCGACCCGAAAATTGCGCTTAGCCGCCTCAGCTGACCCGCCTCGGCGTCACCCATGACTTCGGTCAAGTTTCTTCTTCTTCGTGGCTCCCAGCTCCGCAAGCATGTCACCATTTTGGTGTCAATCGCAGTGGGGATCGTTGAAGAAGTATTACCCAAAGAATGAGCAGTTTTGGTTTCATTTCCGAGGTGCTAGGGGAAATGTTAGGTGATGGTGTCAATTGACACCGCCAGGGCCGAAAGGGTTAATATCGCCAGGGGACCTCTGACGTAACGGCCGTAGAGCAAGTCGAACGGGGAGAAGCCTAAGCTGGACTGGGGAACTTCGCGATAAGCGAAGAGTAAGGGCGCCAAGTATCGGTCCCATTTCTTCGGACTCTCCTGACACATTCTTCGTATCATCTGCTTCAGTGTACCGTTGAACCTCTCTACAAGGCCATTAGCCATGGGATGATATGGGGTTGTTGGCAGTTGTGTGAAAGAGAGAAGTCGGCTTAGCTCCTTCATTAGCCGTGACGAGAATGATGTGCCTCTGTCACTGATTATCTCCCGTGGGACTCCTACACGAGAAAACATCTCCAGGAGCGCCTCAGCAACTCTCTCCGTCTCGATGCTCGGCAGTGCTACGGCATCGGGATAACGCGTTGCCATATCCACCATTGTGAGCACGTACTTGTTTCCGCTCTCTGACATCGGTGATAATGGTCCCACGATATCAATGGCTACTCTCTTAAATGGAGTGTCAATTATAGGAGTGTTTCCGAGTGGTACACGACCCACCAAGTGCTTGGGTATGGTTCTTTGACATATGTCACACGATTTAACAAATCGTGTGATGTCTGATTGAACGCCTGGCCAGTAGAACTCTTCGAGTACTCGGTCTGTGGTTCTTTTAATTCCCTGATGGCCCGAGAGGATGCCTTCGTGGGCCATTTTCATTACAAAATGTCGGAGGCACCTTGGTATCACAAGCTGATCTACCTGCCTCTTAGAGCGAAGCGTGTACTTGCGATGAAGGATTCCCTCCTTCATAAAGAACAGTATCTCAGCAAACCTTGCCTTGACCTCTTGGTTAACTGCTTCAAAGCATTTCCGCAGGCTGCTGTCTTCCTTTTGTTTGGTTCTGAAGTCCTGTGGGCTGATGTCCAAGGGGTTGATAACAGGTGTCGGTAGTAGAGGTGGCTTTCCTGTCTGTCGGTTTACCGCTGCAACTTTTGTCGTGACACCTGGTTTCCTTGCAGCCGATGTCGAAGTCTTCGCGTAGAAGGGCCCATGTGCAGAACTGGAATTTTCTGCGCCAGAATACTGTTCTGCAGCATTCCGGATGTAAAGATGGCTCTTCCAGTCGTTATCAGGATTGTGGGCATCTCGAACGCCTTCCACATTTCCCAGGACAACATCGTATAAAGGACTATCCATACAGATGGCTCGAGTCTGGCCTGTAAAAAAAGGTGAAATAATCTCCACATGTGCTTCAGGCAGCTTCATCAATCGTCCGTCCAAGAGGTAGATCGAAGAAATCTTTCCTGTCAGCTTGCTATCTGCCACAAGAGATCTTTTGACAATGATTGAGTCGCATCCCGTGTCTCGCAGTACCGTAGCGGGATGTCCTTCGAGTACACCTTCGGCTGTGGGCATAGATTTTTCATTCAGCTTGGCCGGTTGCGTTCCCTTGCACTCCGAACTATCGGGAACACAAAGGGAAGCCCGTGACTCTGAATTAATGGCCTTGGTCCCATCTATTTGTTGTAAAGAGCACGAGGCCTTCTCAACGCTGTTGGCCTTTTTGGGACAGTCACCTGTCTTATGCCCGGTGCGGCGACACTTTCCACAGAAGGGTGGCTTTGCGCCGGAACCCTTTGTATTGGTCCAGCAATCGGCAGCTCTGTGACCCTTTTTGTTACAAAGAAAGCACTGCGGTCTCTCTTTTTCGTCTTGCCGCTCAGACGTTCGCGTTTGACCTGGGGGCTTGCTCAGGTTATCGCCTTGACCTTTGCCAAGGTTAATCAACCCCTGTGCCTCCAGGTAGTGGTCTGCAGCCTCCGCAAGTTTATCAAGACCTTCACAGTTTCTTTCTTTAAGAAACACAGTGAGTTTCTCATGGCATTGTGCGAGAAACTGTTCGGAGACGATTTTGTCTCGTAGAGCGTCGTAGGTCCGTTCTGTTTTGGCCATTTCTTGCCAATGGTCAAAATAACCTAATAAACGCCCGGCAAACTGCGTGCCCGTTTCGGAATTGTCCGGTTTCGCTGATCGAAATTTTGTTCGATAGCCTTCTTCGGTGAACCTAAAGCGTTGTAGTAGCGTTTTCCTCAACGTCGCGTAGTCCATGGCATGCTCAGGTGCCATCCTACCTACAACACTTAAGGCCTCTCCGGTCAAGCAAAGGCTTAGTGATAGGGCCCATTTGTCTTGTGGCCAGTCTTGGCTCGTAGCGACGCGCTCAAACCGCTGTATATATGCGTCCAGCTCATCGCGTTCAGCGTTAAAGGCGGGGATGAGCTTATGTGGACTTTGGTAGCTCTGCGTGGTGCCTACGGGTACAGCCTCGGGAAGCTGCCCAGTAGTTGTTCTACCTGCTGTCGCACCTAACTCATGCAACTTTAACTTCAGCTCTAGAACTTCCTTCTCTGCCTTTAATCTAGCGACTGCCTCCGCCTCGGCTTCTTTCGCGGCATTGCGTTCAGCTAGACGAGCGTCACGTGCCTCTTTTTCGCGTGCGCGTTCT
This sequence comes from Rhipicephalus sanguineus, assembly GCF_013339695.2. Classification (NCBI taxonomy): domain Eukaryota; kingdom Metazoa; phylum Arthropoda; class Arachnida; order Ixodida; family Ixodidae; genus Rhipicephalus; species Rhipicephalus sanguineus. Next base: position 39,391,539 of record NC_051184.2, on the reverse strand, counting down.
TGGTCCATCCACTCTTTTAGTGCTGAGCCGCTCAACCCTAACTCCTTTCCGATTGCCGTCAGCTTATCTGCCTCCATCATCGACTGTCACACACACATATGCGATGTGATGCTCTTCTTAGATGGAACAAGAGCAGTCCTGTCTCGCGGACGCCAGATATGTGATGGTGAGGTTAGTCACGTCGCAAGGCGTGTGACGCGAGGAAGATGGAGACAGTGCCGAACACAAAAAGAAGTTATATTCATCGAGAGACACACATTACAAACACAGTAACTAGACGTCGTGCACGCGGTTCGCAAACATAACAGAAAGGAGTAGGCAGTCTCACAAGTCTGTGCCGTAGCCCGGTGCCTTGAAGTGGAACTCGTTGCGTGCTCGTGGTGGGTGCAGTCGTCGCTTGGGTACACGAGTCAGCGTCCCGCTGCAGAAGGCATCACCAGGCCTAGGCGTGGCCGCACACCGTCATCTACGTCGGCTCGCTGGACATGGTCAGCAGCTCCGGGGTCTCGAGGACGCTCGCCATGCCTGAGATGTCCGCAGGTGGCCTCACCCAGAACTCGTGCCGGGTCACGCTGACACACCGTGCCCCGAGGACGTCAGCGGCTCGAAGACAGGAACCCGGCCTTCTGAACCTCGCGCGTAGTTGCGGGTTCGCCCTGGGCTCTCTCGCTTCGTCTTGTCGGCTCGCCGTTCCAACAGCTCCATTCTGCGCGAGCGCCTTCTCTTCTTTTTTTTTTTCGATGCGCGAGCTTCAATGTCACTTCATTTCCGTCATCTTCTAGGGGATGCAGCGCTGTCGTCTGCTACACTCGCATTCTTTCAAGTTGCTTCATCACATCATTACACCTTGTAAGATTGTATATATACGTTAAGGCCACAGGATATATGCCCTACCTCCCACGCATTTTAAGGCTTCTTTAAGGCCCATTTTCTCTGAAACTATACTCTACGCAGGCCGTAGCCGGGAGGGGGGGGGGGAGGGGGCATGGATCCCCCCCCCTCCCCCCCCCGAAGTTTTGATGACACATGGTGCTTTATCGAAAATAAATAATGAAAATAGGCGTTTTTCTCAAATAGTCAAGGTTTTCAGCAAGTACCCCCCCCCCACGAAAAACATTCCTGGCTACGGGCCTGACTCTATGCAAAGCGTTTGGCTTTGTTTCATTTTATTCGTCGGCGTCTCTTCTTGCAATGGAGCTAGACTTACAACTGTATTTCAAGTCTTGCCATTTTTGCAATGTTTTTAGCAAAGCAAGCGACTTTTGTCACAAGTTGTTTTTTTTAAATAAAACTGCAAAAAAAAATGAAAACTATTCAGCACATGTACACCATTCTAGTTTATTAGCTTCGTATTTATACGTTTGGCTTATTCTGGTAAAAAAATCAGCCTGCTATTTTTTCAAGTTGTTTTGATAATTAGGCAAATGTAACAAAAAAAAATGATTTCGAGATATTGAAAGTTGAAGAGAAAAAAACAAGTTTATTTCATTTTTTTTTCAGAAAGAAGATGTACCGAACAATTTTAATAATATATCAACCTGTCAAATAGTCATCACACAAATCAGCTTTTCGCTTCCTTTCTTGTTTTATTGGTTACCTGGCTTGTTTCGTCGTATCGTTTGCCTCTCTATCTTAATACTGTCGATGGCGGTCTCTCTTACTTTACCATATTACAGTTTTGCACCTCGGTGATATGCAAAAAGGCCTTCAGAATGTTTACTACGGCCATGCAGGCCTTTTTGAAAGTTAGAAATGTTTCAAAGACAGCAGTTCTGAGGGTTTCCATTCCAACGAACACGATCCATTGTGTCCTCTACGAGTGCCGCGGTTCCTCCGCATTTTGTGCAGGCACAGTTACTCGTGATCACGGTTTGTAGAAGCTCTACATCAGTCAAAGCGTAGCCATTGTCATTACAGGTAACATTTTGCCCTTGCAGCGACGCGGAATGAGGACAAAGCTTACTTGCTGAAGTGTTCGCACCAGTGCTCCCGGTCTCGTTTTTGTTATAGTATATAGCCAAAGCCTGTCGATTTACACTCATACTACGCTTTCTAAACAGTTTCGTTGATTTGTCAACGCGAGAATATCTTTCGCCGCCGCAACAGAATCAACAAAGACGCAACTAAACTCAAAATAAATGCGCAGAACCGCGTCTCCGTGAATGCGTGTCTCAGGCACACAAGGCAACTCGGTGAATGCCACGCGTGTTAAAAAAAAAAAAGCTGGCCCATGTGCCGTTAGGTAGCCGGAATACTTTTTTTAATACCTGATAAGCTCAGAGAAACTACCCGTTTAATTTTTTAGAAAATTCACTTGAGGAATAAAGCTCATGTTGTGCACGGTCTGAGAAAAGGAGGGCTCTGCTCGTCGGCTGGTCTCGAAAACCTGTTCATTTTGGCTTAATCGAAACGAGCCGAAATGTGTAGGGTATTGGATATTGTTCAGGAAGGCCTTATTATTCCAAACAAGCAAAAACACAAATTGCAATTTTTTTTTCATCCTGTGTCCTTCACGAAAGGGAAACTTCAAAAAGCAACTCTCGCCTGGGTTGCATGGACATCCGGTGATGGGATGAAACTTGACCGATAAACAGCATCAAGATTTGCCGATACGCTGCTGTATAGTCAGTCTCCTGTAATCTCCTGTAATCTTGTGACATTATATTAATCTTGTTATCATCGCTCCAGTTTTGCCCAATATTTTTCACCTCACGCCGATTCAACAGAGTTCTGTTAAAATTATTTTAGCGGGAGTTTATATTATTTGCTACGCATATGCTTTGTGGACTTTCCGCAATCTTCATCTTGTCTGAAGGGGCTGCTCGATAAACTTATCCCGTCGTGCTGATAAAAGTGTTGTTGTTCACATGCATAACTGACCATGTTTTATTCAAAGCCTGAAAACGCATTTTTTAAAGCAGGGTTAAGCACAGAATTATTGCGAAATGCATGTCGCTTCATTTATATTAGACTTTTTGTTGTGCATTTGAGGCATTATACGGCCTCGGGTTGACAGCCGAGATATTACTGAGTGGAGATTTGTATTTAGCTGACATAATATAGTAAGGTCTACCGTACACTGAAATGTTAGTCTGAAACTACAATCCAACTGATGGTGCATATCATAAATGCGATTTTCATATCCAACTGATGATGTAGATGAAAGCGGAATTTCGTGTCCCAAGTTGACAAGAGTTTTGAATTTATAACTGCTACGATGAATCGAGGAGCGTATGAAAATGAGTGAACTTGATGAAATAAATAAGTAAAAACTTCAATGATTGGAGCTTTCCATTTGCGAACGCCATGGCGGCAGCAACTCGGTGCTCTCGTGTACCTATACTCTATACATCATCAGTTGCCACTTTGATTTACCTTCAAAACTTTGTAACATATATACTGTTTTCTTCTTTATTTTCTTTTTTTTTTAATTCTCAATCTTTCGTTGTTCCCACCCTGTATCGATATATGTTACGTACAGCAGAACTGTTCACCAAGAACACACGAAAAGCATCTTTATGTGCTCAGGACTTTCCCGTTGCTACGCCCTTTTCGGCCAAGTTATTATTATTAGTTTAATTCTCCATATACTTCGCATGGAGACAGAAAAATGACGTTATTATGATCAAACGGTGAAGGAAACCTGATGACAACCACCATGCGACGGCGCCAGAGGTGTATAGGTGGGGGCGGAGAAAGGAAAAAGGGCGAGGAGGAACAGAAGAAAAGACTGATAGATCCTGTTCTTAGGCGCGGCTCCCGAAAAACGCCGCGATGCAGGCGCTGCAAAGCGCCTGCATCAATGATCGTAAGCTCCTGCGGAGTCAAATGAAAGCGCAGTTTGGACGCATGGCGCTTAAAAAGAAACATATACGAAAGCAAGCATACGAAAAAAAAAAAAAAGCGCTGGAATACTGAAGCTTCTCGCGGGACGAGAGAAAGAGAGAAAGTGAGGAAGCCAAATGGAAGCAGACAGCGCTCGAGTGCAGGCTATGGCCGCGCGGGGGCGCTCGGAGCGGCAAGCAGCGCACTAATCGATGCGCCGTGAGCGCGTAGCGTTCGCTTCCATCATCTGGCCTTTGCACCATGGCGCGCTCCGAAGAAAACAACCAAGAGCTAAGCCTTAAATGTGCGCGCGTGCACTGCGGGGGCGCCTCGCGCACGCGCGGCGGTTCGTATATAAGCGCGAACGTGTTTGCTGTCGATTTTTATCTCGGGTGGCGCTGACGGCGGCGGCGGCGGCGGCTTTTGAGCGGCGCCGTTTGGAGCGCACTACCTGTGTTTCACGAGGCGCGGCCGACGAATGCGTGCCTTCTTCGCCTTGAAAAGATTATTGCCCCTTCTCTCGAAAGACGGAGTCTTCTTGTTATTTCAGAACATCTTTTTTATACATATGCATGCGCGAGATCTGTACGACAGAACTGCACGCCTCGAGTCTCACCGCGTGCGTAATTGTCGTTATCACGACCGACTTTCGCTTTCTCTGACACCGTGCACGTTTATTGGTGTGGAATCCCAACTATATACAGATCTTTTGGGCAAGGGCGTCCGCAGAGCTTTTTGCATGGGGGTGCATCCGCAGGTGGGCGGACGGGGGGGGGGGGGGGGGGGAGTGGAGGGACATTCACTACAGGCAGCCTTTGTTTCACTGCTATGACATGACCGGCAAGCTTGTCGATAGTGTGTAACTTCAAAAGTTTGCCCGCAGTCCTGAAGGGTGTTTTACACGGACATGCGGAACATCAGCGTGCTAATCAAAGCGGTCTAGCTTATGGCTGCTGCATGAACAAATATCCGAAATTGCAGGGGGGGGGGGGCAGCCGCCTTCCCCCGCAGACCTCCCCCACCCCCCTTCCCTCCGGACGCCTATGCTTCTGGTGGATCAACCACGTTTAAATAGACATATAAAAATTTTCTACATATTTAATACTATAAAGAGGACTGCCGCCGTGCGGCAAATGTGCAGTAGCGAAATTCCCTTGGAGAACACACACGTTAACAGGTACGAAGTTACAGTGGGAAGTACCCACAGCGCGTCCGTAAGGCAATATGCACACCTACGCAGTGGCACACGTTGTTGATGCTGTGCTGCTGATGATGATTAATCATGTCCGGACACTTTGTAATTGGTATAGACCAATTTTTTTTAACCTCCTTGGTATAGACCTTTAAACCACCCACTCGTTGCGCGATTCACACGGTGTGACGCCTGGTGCGGTTCAACTTCACTATGCTATGTGGCAATAGTAGATCAGTTAACGAGACCCTTCGCCATGACGCCTGAATAGGGTTACTTTTCGAAGCAGTTCCATTCACTGGCTTATGCTTTGTTAGAACGCATGACCGCCACGCAGAATGCCTGCATGGGTTCGATTCCGGCTCGAACCCTTGATTTTTATTTGTATCCATCGCGATTTTTTGCTCACGGACAACGCCGCTGACGCCGACACCGGGATCGCTGCGATACGGGCTTTTTCTGCGACACGGCATTTTTAACGCTCTCGTGTTTAAAAAAAATTGGCCGCGTATCTGCGTGCTTCGCTGCAAATGTCGTGTAAAGACGATAGAAGAGGCGCTGTGTGAGATATGGACGCCATCTGGCAATACGTCGGGAAACATGAGTGCTGTGTTGCGTGCTGGTAGTCTTCGCCTGCTGCTGCGCCGGTACCGGCGCAGCAGCAGGCGAAGACCTTTGCAGAGAAACGACCGCACTCAACGAGTACTCTCCACACACTCTTTTATTTACACGTCGCCTGGGTAAAACAGGAACGCCAGAGCGGCGCCCACAACCGGCAGCCTGAAGGCCGCCCACAACGCTGCTTTCTCATTTTTTAAATATTTTTTTTCTCCTTCGTGGCCTTCTCAAAACTAAAGTTTTTCAACACCAACCCATGGCATTCGTACAGTGCAATACAGAACCGAAACTGAAACACAACAATGAGCTCGTGCGAAGGGCACGGAGGAAGGCAAATTTCAGCGCAGTCGCATTTTCAGCTTTGTTGAAACAGCGCTCACTAGACGACGACGAAGTAAAAGAAGGCACAGGACAGGCAGCGCCTGTCCTGTGCCTTCTTTTACTTCGTCGTCGTCTAGTGAGCTCTGTTGCAACAAAGATGAACGCATACCAACTCGCTCAAGCTTCCATTCTTATGCATTTTCAGCGCAGCTTAAGAAACTAGTGTCCTTAAAATTACGTATGTATGCATTTTCTATAGGAACACGCCACCTAATACTTACCTAGTGATGTTGCACCTCAGATATGCATGATATTTACCTTTTGATCGACAACGTTCACAAGTATGAACAGCCGCACCAGTTCAAGACGGCTGGCCCTTGGGCAAGTGGTTCAACTTTGGCCGAGTGGCTGAATCGAGGGACGTGCCGACAAACAGAAAGACAGAAAGACAGACCAAAATTTCTGCGTTTAAGTTCCCCAAGAAAGACTATCGTCTTTAAAAATTTCGCCATCTCCCACTATGGAGAACCATGTGGGGATGCGAAGCAGCGCATGGGTTGACTTCAAGTTCCGTTCATCACGGGCACCTTGCCCGATGTTAACGCGTCCTTGCAAGTGGAGCACACCATGGATTCACTGTAGTCATAGCGCGTCTGCAGAATCATAGGCGTGCGCTGGGTTCCCATCAGGGGGGGGGCGAAGGTTCATAGCAGCGCCCCCCCCCCCCACCTACTAAGTCAATGTGCGGGGCAGATTTTGCGCCCCCCCGCCCCTCTTAGGTGACTAGAAGGGTCAATGTACGGGGCAGATTTTGCGCCCCCCCGCCCCTCTTAGGTGACTAGAAGGGTCAATGTACGGGGCAGATTTTGCGCTCCCCCTCTTAGGTGATTAGAGGGGCGCCCCCCCCCCCCCTGGCCCCCCTGTGCGCACGCCTATGTGCAGAATCTCGTTCCCCGACGCTATCACGGCTATCACATGATTGCTGAGAGAGTGTAGGGGGAGAGGCCACAGAGGCCACAGCGTCTTACCCACAGCCCCTTACACAGGCCCGAACTCACTAGCGCGTGCCAGCACACATGGTTTTGTCTGCGTTTCGCCAAGCTAGGACAGCATACGGCAGCCCGAGCCCCTATACGTGCTCTGCACGTATCATCATCAAGGTGGTCGAAGAACAAGAGGAAGAAGACTTCTCCTTGGCGTGAGCGCGCGCTCAATATGTTACAGATGGCTATGCTATATAGGTGGTAGAAAGCGGACGGTCGCCAATGGAACAACGGACAAAGCCCAGCACAAAAGCTGCTTCGCATGCATCTAAAAAGGTCCTTTCGCTAACCACGCATCTGTAACGTCTAATTGACGGCTCTGGTATCCTGAAGCATTCTCAACGCGGAGCTTGCTGAAACTTAAGTAAAGAATATGTTTGTTTTCTTTTCGCCTGGAACATTGCCAAGTCTCAGATAAAAGTCATATGCAGCCGTGCAAATATTACTGAAATGTTTTGACAAAGATTAAATCGAAGTATAGTTGCACAAAATATGCTAACGAAGTCAACGAAAGTGGCTATGACATTTCTGAAGGGTATGTATAGTGGCATCATGGAAAATGTGCGTTACTGGTGGTGTCTAATAAAAGCAACCGTCTTCTGAGAACCTTATGTGTGTCAGTCGATACGTGGTAGTGCCCGTGTTAGAACGCTTACGCGTTAATGAAAAAAAAAAGATCAGAAGGGAGCGATTGAGGGCGCATAAATCTGCACGAAATCCTCACCGCAACGTCTGACCCCTACCTGTGTACTGATCATACGAACCCCAATCAGTCGATGCTCTGTCACGTTATTGCCAACCGCAGGAAGCAGTGCTTTTTCGCGCTCTTGTTTAGGGAGGTCAATACGCAAATAATAAGCGAGTTGCAACATTCATGGGACTAAAAGATGCATCGCTTGCTGACTGACCCCACTACTTTGTGGCAGCTCTAAACCAAGCCGGAAAATATATGAACGGCTCAGTATGCTATCTTCGGTTCGGAGCAACCACAGAAAGTGTAGCTGGAAACGCACTTGAGCTGAAAAGAAGTCGTGCATAGAATCGATGAGTCAGCGTGCGCGGCGATGATTATCCATTATCTCAACAAAGTACATCGAACACCTATCCATGCGTGTGCGACGATGATTAACCATTCTCTCAACAAAAGTACACCGAACACATATTCATGCACAAAGGTTGTTGGCACTGACTCAACACGCTTAAAGCGTGACGCGGTCGACGGTAGTACAGTAGCAGTGTTGGTGGTCATGGTGGTGGTAGTAGTAGTGCTAGTAGTAGCAGCAGCAGCAGCAGCAGCAGCAGTAGTAGTAGTAGTAGTAGTAGTAGTAGTAGTAGTAGTAGTAGTCGTAGTCGTAGTAGTAGTAGTAGTAATAGACTCACAGGATCCCTTATGCACACGCCTAAGACGACTGGAAGGCGAAAGTCATCTTCGTTTTCTTCTCAGTTGATGTATTGTTCCTGCAATGCCACCCTCCGAAAGCTTTCTGCACCTAATGTGGTTTTGCATTGCCTCCAGGATCGGAGGCACCTCGCCTGGTTTTGCACTCCTTCCGTGATCGGCCACCGTTCACGAAGCTAAGATGCACGTGATGACGTCACCATGTGACGGCACGTCACGTGACGTCAGTGTCACGTCATAATGACGTCACTATTTTTGGCGATCTGTGACGTCATATGGTGAAGTGATCACGTGATGATGGTTTTTTGCATCACTCGTGTTGACGCCGACGCGAGTGATGATCAATTTTCGCGTTTGATGCATGTAAGGGTGTCGCCTTAATAAATTGAAGAAAATGATAGGGAAGAAAACAACAGCTCTACGCGCTGTAACATGTGCAGCAGGGTTGGGCTGAGGAAAGGGACAGCAAATGAAGATGAGAGCACGTAAAAATTTAGTACGACACTACATAACGTATAATCGTCGTCTCGTTCCATGATTATACGTTATGTATTGTCGTGACAAATTTTTACGTGACAGGAGCACGTTGTTTGCTTTCTGTGCTCCTGCAAATTAGATATCGTCAGCCGTTTAAAACTTTTTACAGCTTTGGGGACAGTGTCAGCTGCGATCACTGATACCGGTGAATGACGCGACGCACTGAGCACCGACGTTTCACTACCACCGTGGCAGAGGGCACCAACCGAGATATATGCAAACGGGGCAAGGGCCACCATTACCGCAGCCTGGCTTCGGGACCGATGAGCCTGTGATTAGAGCCGCCAGGGCATAGGCATATCTACCGGGGGGTGGGGGGAGGGGCAAGGGGGGCGCTAGCCCCCCCCCCCCCCCCACTGAGAAGTGCCGGGGGGGCGGAGACCCCCCACTTTCGACAGTGGTTATTGTCGGCGGCAGACTGGGAAACTAACAAGTCAGGCAAAGTTTTACTTGAACGCAGCAATAACGTAATTTTGCAACAAAATTTGTCCTGTATACGATTCTGCTGTGTCGACTGCTGTGACGACTGTGACGCACTGTAGGCTACCTGCGGTGCGGGCTGCCTATTCCACTCTAGTGCGTCTTGCGCTCGAGCATTGCAGAGGAGGCTATCGCTCAGCAGGGGCTCTATAATATTACAGCAATCTGTCATGATTTTATGTTGTTCTGCCTGGCTGAAATTTAAGTAATCGGCGACGCAAGTATGGGCGGGAACCAGTAAACGTTTTATAGCCAGATCAAACGCACGCTCTCCCTTTTCAGGAAATTCAGTTTCGTTCTTTGAAAACGATTAGCATCGCCACTGCTCCATATATCCAAGCTGCTGTGAGTTGATGACTGTGCAGAAGTGTCGAGTATTTTAGTTGTGTCGAGCCAGGAGAGCTAAAAAAGGTTCCCGCTTGAGTATCCGATTAGCCTGCTTCACTTCGCTTATCATATGGTAGCCTGCAGCGCACTCAAGGCAGTGCACTCAAGCACATTGAGAAGCTCAGCTTTCAAGTTTGCCCCGTTACTTGATATACCTCACCAGGGAGATGGTTAGCGTCCACGGTTTTCTGAACTAAGAAGGCTGCCTATCTGCAAAGAATTGTGTCTGTTCCTAATAATGTTTATTTCTCTCTCTACCTCTTTGTCAGCAAGGATGAGTTCACAGAGAGTTGTACACGCGCAAAAACAGCTCAACATCGTTATACTACAACTTAAAGTAACTATTATACACATATGAATCCATCTCGCCCGCTGCTAATGTCAATGTGATTGGCGGGCAGCCTTCTTGAATTACGTTCGGAAAGAGACACTGTCTGGCTATTTCGAAAAAAAATTTGGGTTATTGTTCAGCACAGTAATGTGCTGCTTATTGTGCACACTTCATTTTAACGCCGCGAGTTTTCGTAGACTTGTGACGTCGCGTAACAAGAAGGCGATTTTATGGCACATTGAAAATTCTGACGAATAGCGAAGAACCAATGACAAACAATACGCCGTATTGAAAATAGTTCATTATTATTTTTTTACGCAGTCATGCGTACGTTGTAATTACGCGGTGGATCACTTACGCGTCATTTGTTGCGTCGTTTTACGAGCAGGTGCTGCGAGCATGATCCACAAAATTTCGACCAATCATTAACAGCTAATGACCTATATACGGAAGGAAACAATACGTGGTAGTTTAACGTTATAATCACCCACATTTTTTCAAAGAAAATTTTAGCTTACCCAGTTTGCGTTGGCTATTTACTTCGAGAAGCCGGAGGGGAGGAGTAAAGAGCCACTTCACCGCTTTCTCGTCCACCCCCACACCCAAGCTGAGAAAAGTAGGAGGGCAAGGAACGACACCTAGTATATAAATTCGTAGTCATTTATAATCTTATAACCATGGACAACCAGCTCAATGTGGTTTACTTAAGTATTAATCGACTGAACTAGGTCTTCTTCTTAAAAAAGACTTTATATTGGAGGGCTCTAACAGTAAAGAAATTGGCACTCGGCTTATCCTGAAGACTTCTGCGAAGTACTTTGCTTTGTCAGCCACATGTTTTGTTTAATAAGTGAGAATTTAAGGTACTAGAGTCATAGCAGGTTCTTCATACTCATCGTATCTACAACGCCAAACTAGGACTGGGAAGTTTGCTGATGTAATGCTCAGATTATCAGGTTAAATTTAGGTGCACTTCTTAAACTTCACGGTAATATTTCGAAAATGTTATTAAACACTACTGTGTTGTCGCGGTATAGGGCGGCCTAGCCTGCACGATCTGTTTGTGTAGATTCGTCCTTTATTTAAAACAAAGTTTTGAAGAGCAAGTCATCTGATCAGCTCTCTCTCTCTCTCTCTCTCTCTCTCTCTCTCTCTCTATATATATATATATATATATATATATATATATATATATATATATATATATTATATATATATATATATATATATATATATATATATATATATATATATATATATATATATATATATATGAGTGAGCGACGTCAGCGCCCCCACTCGCGAACGAGTTGATACGCCACTGGTAACGCTGCCAACGGCAACGTGGGTATTACCAACACCAGAAGCGATAAGCTGGTAAGTAGTTGCCACTTATGATGGAGAACGCACGCACGTTTCATGAACCTGTGCGCATGTGTGGAAGAGGTTCTTGACAGTTCTTGAACAAGGTCATCATCACCGTGATTAGGGAGCACAAGCAGCTGCCCATGACTTGTTATCGGATCCAGTCGCGATCGAGGTGACGAGGGGTCCATGTGTAGCGAAGTATGAGGTGTGGTACGCGCGTTGGAAATCGTGGATGCCTCGGTCATTTCGTCGACAAATTGTCCGTCGAGAGAGCCGGCGACATGTCGGAACCTGAAGTCACCCTTCGCGTTGGTGAGTTATAGGCCGTCGAAACTGGTAGGCCTGGATAGTGCTACGTAGACCAACATCAGTGGATGACACAACCTGGGCGTATGTCGCCTACGTAGACTAGTCTACAAGGCTGCTATCAATCAACCTGGCATCATCCTCGGTCAGCATGAGGCCATCGCCCATACTTATAAGAAATGAAGAGGACACTGCGTCGTTCTGGCGGACTAAGTGCACTTTAGGGTGCGATGATGTGAATATCATACGTAACTTTCGTTAATGTATTCCTCCGGGGTCGAGCAACGCTTCAATATAGCTTGCTGAATCATAGGAATACAAATGTAATATTTATAAGACTGCTATAAAAGTGGGGCCAACACTGGAACCAAAGACGTTAATCTATGACGCCTGTATCGTAGGAGTATGTATAGTGTTTATTGCTTTCTTGTAAAATTAGATAGCCACCACCACAACCACAACTGACGTTGCACCAATATTACGCCTGCATAGGCTGTTTTTCGAAACCTGTTTATAGACCTGGCGTGGCTCCGCAGAATGCTTGAGTTCGATTCCTACTGGGATCCTAATTTTCATTCTTCCCATTCGTCAGGTCAACGCTGCCGATGTCAGTTTTACAGCGAAAGCTGAGATCATTTCACCGGCCGTTTTTGGCGCCGTAGTTGCGGCGGCGGCGGCGGCGGCCGCCGCCGCCGCCGGTGTCCGTAACCAGTATCGCTCGAAAAAAAAAAACGAAATAGGAAAAAAAAGTCCAGGAATGAACGAGGTTCGAACCTGGGCCCTCTGCGTGGGAGCCCAGTATTCAACCTCTGAGCCATGCCGATTTTTTTTTGTCTTTACTGCAGAATGTAACATTCAAACAAAAACAAATACATCCGCACTAAGCTTCAAGCTTAGTGTTATAGTTTAAGCACAGTATGCCACATGCCACACACTCTTAAAATGGTTTCAGATGACACAGGTCGTCCATAACATTCAGTAGTTCCTCATCGTAGCAGAGTTTTGCAAATACTTCTCGCAACTTGCACATTTGTTCAATAAAATAAATACGAACGGGCCGAGCATCTAAATCACAATGCCTAACTGCCATGCGGCTTCGCCATAGCTGTGCAAGCCAAGGAGAAAGAACATATCGTATTTTAAAAGTTCTGGTTCTATTGCTAAGAACCGAATCCCGCGTGGTATAAGTGGCAATTCTTTCTTAAGTGTTCTTTGGAGAACATCCCAAAATAAAAAGGCGTCCCAGCAATGAGCCATGCCGGTGCTTGAAACTGCTTTGCAAAAAGGTCCTATAGAGGCTTCATGTCGGGAAGGAACCACATTAGCATATGCAATATAGCGTGGTAGAAGAGTAAAATAAGCACCAAGCGTCGCACGACGCGAATTCTGTAACCAGGCGTCACACAATGCGAATTGCGCAACGAGTAGGTTGTTGAATGCTTCCAACCCATTACAAAGGGATCTGCCATAATTCTTCGTCGACATCAGGCACAGCATCAACAAAGTGCGCATGATGCCTTACATGCGTTTAGCAGGTGCGACGGCTCTCCGTAGAATGACGAAAAATGGCACAGTGCCTGCTGCCCTACACTCTAAGAAAAAAACCGGCTGAAGGGGGAGTAAAGTCAGATTTAGTCCTCAAATCGTGTCGTTAGTCCCAACTGCCGCGAAGTGCGTGTCGTGTGCAAATTCGGAGGACTAGACATACCTCGGAAAAGACTAATGGGGGGACGAACGGTTGCATTACTCCTGCGGGTAGAGGTTGAAGGGAAGACGTTTTTTTTCTGTGGCCTTTGTTTGCAGCAAGGCTCAGCATCGAACGAACGCGAAGCAGTGATCGTAGACCCACGAATGCCTCTTTCAAACGGTCATGAGCTTAGCTCTCGGCCAGGTGCGCCCTATTGTTCCGAAGCCCTCCTTTCTACTCTGTCGCGGTGCGGGTTGCAGGCGGCGACGACCTGAGGGGTAAGGAATTCGGCGAACGCATGTTCAAAATGTCCACTGCACAGATGACAAGAAGGCATCGGCGCGTCGGCCCGCTTACTGCTGCGATCAAGAAATAACGCGAGAAAAGTTAATTTAATTGAGTGTGCTAATATTGTGTCATAAATTATGAGGACTTGAAACTTAGTCACCAATAAGCTCCCAATATTCACTGGCGGTGACAGTCGTGTAAATCTGACGGACGTTTCAGCGCTTATGTCGGGTATCCTTCCGCGCCGCACTCCTTCTTCAGTATCGCTCGCCGGAGTGTCGGGTGCGGGTCTTGTTCGTCACTTGTGATCTATCTTGCTCTTATTTCGGGGTCAGCGAGTGCCGCTATTTACGCAGACTATGAACGCAGCTGTGAAGAACATACCTCGCTGCATGTGCTGCAATTGTGGACGCGCATGCACGTTTGTTTCTGTGTACCGGCTGTTTATTGGACCCAACATCGTAACTTTCCTGCGGAAAAATGGACACCTCAGCTTACATGCAAGACTCCATCGCAGCTTCCTTTCTGCAAAGCTTCAGAGATGGACGCCGTCACATCGAGGTGTGATCAACAATTTCTGGATTTACTTGCTCTGCAAACAACGTCCCTCTGCTAATTTTAAAGGTAAGTTTATTACTTTCATTGCTTTGGTACATTGTATTATAAATAATATGAAGACTAAAAAAGCATTGTGCGTCGCATGTTTTTGAGCATGCGACTGCGCAATTATTGGGGCTTACGTCATTAAGTCGTTCTCTTCTAGCTACTTTATTTTGTAACAAAATTTTCTTTTTTGTATTTCTTCCAGGTAGGACTCGCCCTAGTAATTCGGGAACAGGCCCTACACCACTAAATGATGGCATTCGTTCCTTTTTGGTGTTTTCGTAAAAATAAAGATTGATGTTAATAGAATCGTGTTTCTCTTTCTTCCTTGAATACTTTATAGAACACCGTAGGTTATCTGCAACTTACACAATCAAGAAATCAAAACCGTTGGTAACCTGAATCACTGTGCATGTGTGTGTGTTTGGTGTCATTCATGTGACTTGTGTTCCCGTGTCGTGGTTTGCCACTTCTCGCCAAGTTTTTACCTTGTTCATAGAATTCAAAGTGTTTTTAAAGGACTGAAAGATCAGGGCACGCAACTAAATATTCTCGCTAGGGCAAGTCTTGAAGCCGGTATACACAATTTTCTCTCAAGTTCGGCAAAGTAAATTCGAATGATCAGCATTATTGCTTGCAAGCGCTCACTGAATGCATTAATAGCAGTTAATACATGTAAGTTGGGTACCACTTCTAAAGCACTATTTAAGTGGCATGTTTCCGTGAAATGTCCGTTCCTAAGAGCCCAGTAACTTCGCCACCATTTTTTACAATTGCGAAGCGCGATTTGCTCTCCCAAGGATCATTTCTGAGGATCAACCAATACTCCTTCAAGGAGTAACATTTGCTCCTTCAGGGACCATTTCCAAAAACCAACTGTTAGTCCTTACAGGAGTAACATTTGCTCCTTCAGGGACCATATCCGAAAATCAACTGTTACTCCTTACAGGAGCAACCGTTAGTCCTTTGCAGTTAATCCTTCAAAGACTAACTGTTTATCCCCTTGCAGTTCATCCCCAAAAGGACTATTGGTTGTGGCAAATCAGTTGATCCCCAAAAGGACTAACCTCCCTACCCCTTTTAGTCCTTTTTTTCTTAGAGTGTACTTCTCAAAAAATACAATAATTTATAGCGTAGTGGGTTCCTCGCAAGTGCACTTGTATTGGTTGCCAAGGAAGCCCGTAAGCGCGTGATCCATTTCCTCGGGGTCTCAGTAAAATTACAATGATTTAGAGCGAAATGGGTTCCTCGCAAGTGCACTTGTATTGGTTGCCAAGGAAGCCCATAAGCGCGTGATCCATTTCCTCGGGGTCTCAGTAAAATTACAATGATTTAGAGCGTAATGGTTTCCTCGCAAGTGTACTTGTATTGGTTGCCAAGGAAGCCCATAAGCGCGTGATCCATTTCCTCGGGGTCTCAGTAAAATTACAATGATTTAGAGCGTAGTGGGTTCCTCGCAAGTGCACTTGTATTGGTTGCCAAGAAAGCCCATGAGCGCGTGATCCATTTCCTCGGGGTCTCAGTAAAATTACAATGATTTAGAGCGTAGTGGGTTCCTCGCAAGTGCACTTGTATTGGTTGCCAAGGAAGCCCATAAGCGCATGATCCATTTCCTCGGGGTCTCAGCAGAGTTCTTCGCCGCCCCCCCCCCCGTCTCTCTCCCTCGTCAACGTATGTTATATAGCATGACGGGAGAGGAAAATAGCGACCGGGCGTCACCCAATGCAAAATACATAACTGGTGGGCCGTTTAATGCCTCCAACCCATTACAAAGAGCTGAGCCACAATTCTTGATCGTCATCAGTCGTCGCGTCAACACAGTGCACATAAGGCCTTACAGACGTGTAGCTGCCTCGCTTCTCCGCAGAATGACGAATAATGGCCTAGTAGGTGCTTCCCAACTTCACAAAAATTGTGATTTATGGCGTAGTGGGTACCTTTCTAGTGTACTTGTATTAGAGGTGTGCACGGGCTCCGGGTAGCCCGAAAGCCCGAGCCCAACCCGGCCCGCGGGCCGGGCTCGGGCGGGCCGACGTATTTTCACCTCGGGCCCGGGCCGGGCTCAGGCTACTTGGAGTTTTATCGGGCCGGGCTCGGGCCCGGCGCAAAGCCCGACTCAAGCCCGAAATATAGAGAATGAGCGGGAACTGTTTTCCAGCACGCATACAGCGTAGTGATGCAGAACTATCGATGGTACTATCGATACTATCGATAGCTGCGTCACTATCGAACTATCGATAGTAAAAGATACTATCGATAGTGCTATCGATAGTAAGTACTATCGATAGTTTAAAATCAACAGCGCGGACTCATTGCAGAATAAATTTGTTTCCCCGCGCGCGTGGTACATAGTGGAGCCGGAGGAGCAGGCTGGAGGGCAAAAAATTTGACATGCTTGCGTTCTTCACCAGAGTGCTCCGCTGACACATGGCCATAAAGTCAAACTATTCAGCTGTAGCGGAAAGGAAGCCGTTACATGGGGTGGAACTACGCGGTTTCAGTTTTATATTGCATTTGATGATTTCAAAATAAAAAAATTATCAAGAACTAAGTTGTTACTGTAAGATGTAACTGGTTGCTTTTAAATATTAATTTATTGATGGATATATGCCGCCATTTTCAATGCGCAAATAATTTCTCTCGATAAAAGTTTCCTCATAAATTAAGCGAAGCTGATAGGCTATCGCGAATATTTTGGCAATTTGACCAGCCAGTAACAACATCATTATTCGCACCACTATTTATAGTTTGTCACGTGGTTGTGACGGTGAAGAATGCTGCATAAAGACTGGGAAATACGAAGCTCTTTTTTTGATCGAACTTGTGCCCAGAAAATCAAAACTCAGAATACAAGCGATACACGCCGCGCACTGATTGCGGCCAGACAGTCGCCAGCCGTCGGGTAATCTGATAATCGGTGAACGCTTCGTCTTTTATACATCAGTCATCAAACCCTCCAGCGTTATCGCTGGTGCTCGCGTAAGCTCTCCAATAAACTTG